>NC_069391.1:37967833-38274666 GCF_027475565.1 Acinonyx jubatus
AGCACTGTGGTTTCATCCTTTAACTAAAAGGCATTTGATCTTACTTTAAGAAGGCAAGATTAAATAAATAAATAAATAAGCCAACAGGTGTAGCCATTCTGTCCCTGTGAAAGGCCGTAGTGAACTATCTTTGTCCCTGAATAGGGCCCAAGCTTCTGGGAGATTAGTGTTTGGCTGGAGGAATGTCAGGGTAGTCTGAGCTGAACAGGTTGAGCCCCCTCCTTTCCTCCAAGTGTACTGTACAAGGTGCACTTTCTTCCATAGCCAAGCCAGGAATTATAGTCATGTTTTTCAGAGCAGATTTCTCCTGGTAACTATCATGTGTATGTTCTTGGAAGCTCAAAAGGAAAGTTTTGCTTAAGTTCACTCAGTAATTACAAATGGACATGTGGGGTGCTTGGCTAGATCAGTAGGTAGAGCATGGGACTCTTGATATCTGGGTCCTGAGTTCAAGCCCCATGTTGTGTGTAGAGGTTACTTAAAACAAACAAACAAACAAACAAAACAAAACAAAATCGACATGCAAGTGAGTGCTCAGTGAAAAATATTCTTTATTTAGCGACCACAGCTGGCCCACCCTCAAGTTGGCAGAACTGGTGTCACATCAGCAGAGAATCTGAGGGGGTGGCCTCATCTAAAATATCTACCCCTCCACCTGTCATTCCACCATTAGAGCTTAATTCCTTAGTGTCTCTGAGGAGGCTTTACTGCATCTAGAGACCCTACTGACATTCCAGTTCCTCTGGAAAGAGTATTTAGCAGGATTAGTAACAAGAGGAAATAAATTCTTTAACCTAACATTCAAGACATACAATCAGATGCTACTAACCTCTATAACTTTATCTTCCACTACATTGATCCCTAAAAAAACTTTCCCGTCAGCCAAACTGGTCTTTGAGCCTACCTTGCAGTTATTTTCCCCCTGCCTGTTGTTAACACAGCTTCCCTTGCCTGCCTGAAATATCTGGGCACTCTGTCTCTCTTTATTCATCACCTACTATATGAAGTGCTGTGTCAGGGATTTTTTTTTTTTTTTTTTTTGTAATTGTTCACAGCACCCAGAACAGAGCAAGGCACGTAGTAGGCATACAATAAAACTTGCTTCTTATTCTGCTCATTTGTAGAATTTTTTACATTCTAATTTGGATATGCACAGATGACTGGGTATAGGTTTCTATATCTTTTTCATAAGCAAAATGTAGAAGTGCAAGAGGGAGTTTTACAAGATAACTATTTGAAAGCATCACTCTTCATTTTTAAAATATTTATTGAGGGGCACCTGGGTGGCTCACTGGTTAAGCATCTGCCTTCAGCTCAGGTCATGATCTCACGGTTCATGAGCTCGGGCCCCACATCGGGCTCTCTGCTGTCAGTGCAGAGCCTGCTTTGGATCCTCTGCCCCCTCTCTTTCTGTCCCTCTCCCACTCACTCTCTCTCTCTCAAAAAGAGATAAATAAACTTAAAAAATTATTGGGTGGGGCACCTAGGTGGCTCAGTTGGTTAAAGGTCCAACTCTTTTGATTTCTGCTCAGGTCATGATCTCAGTTCAGGATACTGAGTTCCATTTCAGGGCTCTCCCTTTCAAAGTAAATAAATTTTTAAAATAAAATAAAATCTTTAAAAATATGTCATTTTATTATTACTTTTTAAATGTTTATTTATTTATTTTTAAGAGAGAGAGAGAAAGCATGCACAGTTAGAGGAAGGGCAGAGAGAGAGAGAGGGGAAGACACAGAATCTGAAGCAGGCTCCAGGCTCTGAGCTGTCAGCACAGAGCCCAATGTGGGGCTCAAACCCACGAGCTGAGCTGAAGTCGGACGCTTAACCAACTGAGCCACCCAGGCGCCCCCCCAAAAATATGTCATTTTAAAAAATAATACTTCAGGGGCGCCTGGGTGGCTCGGTCGGTTAAGCGTCCGACTTCGGCTCAGGTCATGATCTCACTGTCTGTGGGTTCAAGTCCCGCGTCAGGCTCTGTGCTGACAGCTCAGAGCCTGGAGCCTGTTTCAGATTCTGTCTCCCTCTCTCTGTGACCCTCCCCCATTCATGCTCTGTCTCTCTCTGTCTCAAAAATAAATAAACGTTAAAATTTTTTTTTTAATAAAAAATAATACTTCAGAATTACTCTGGGGATGTAAAAGTAATTTTTGTAATTTTTAGTGTAAAAATTTACACTAAATTTAGTGGGCTGGCACTTCACATGCTCTAAAAATTTTAGATTTTCTTCCCTTCTCTTTATTTATTTCTTAAAGTTTATTCATTTATTTTTGACAGAGAGAGAAAGCATGAGTGGAGGGAAGGATGGAGAGAGAGAATCCCAAGCAGACTCCCCTTCATCAGTGCAGAGCCCAACTTGGGGCTTGATCTTGGCAACTGTGAGATCATGACCTGAGCCAAAATCAAGAGTCCCATGCTTAAGCAACCAAGTCTCCCAGGCACCCCTTCCCTTCTCTTTAAACTATAAGCATTGTTTGTGCCCACCCAGGGATGTCAAAAAACCAACAAACCAAAAAAGAAACAAACAATAACAAAAACAAACAAAAACCACAAACATTTACTGAGACCTCTCTCTGAGTATCATGAGGGAATTTAGAACAAGTACAAGATAAGATTTTCTGCTAATTTACAGTCTTTGATTAGTTAGGCTACACATATGAAGAATTAGTAATACTGTGAGACTGGGAGGGTTAATAAGGGCTGGCATCCCCTGGAGAGGAGGTGGGATCTGTGTTTCTTGGAAAGGAAGGTGTTGGGGAATAGTGCTGGTCATGAAGATCTTGGGATGTAGAATGGAGGAGCTGCAATGAATACGAGAGAAAAATAAAGTGGGACAAGTTGGAAGAACCAGATTATGGAGGGCTTTGAGAAGTAGGCAGAATTTTACATGTTTTTCAAAGTACAGTGTTGACTTTTGAGCATAAGAGTGACATATTTAAAAATATAATTTCTCTATGCATTTAAAATGCACTTGCTCTAGGGGTGCCTGGGTGGCTCAGTCAGTTAAGCATCCAACTTCAGTTCAGGTCATAATCTCACCGTGGTGGGTTCCAGCCCTGCATCAGACTCTGCACTGACAGTGTGGAGCCTGCTTGGGATTCTCTCTCTCTCTCTTCTCTCTCTCTCTCTCTCTGCCCCTCCCCCTGCTCATGTGTGCTTGCTGTCTACTTCTCAAAATAAAACAAATAAACTTTTTTTAAAAAAGCTATTAAAAAAATAAGAATAAAAAATAAAATGGGTTCACTCTACAAAAGACAGATATGCTAACATCATTAAAGGACATATTTATGTGTTAAATGAGGTCTTTGACCTTGAGGTCCACTGAAGGTTGGGTGTAAGGTGGAGAGGTAGAAAGTGTTATATTATTTTTTAAGTTATTATTTTAATTAATTAATGGAGTGTTCTATTCTTTTTTTTAATGTTTATTTTTGACAGAGAGAGAGAGAGAGAGAGACAGAGTGGGAGCGGGGGAGGGGCAGAGACAGAGGGAGATACAGAATCGGAAGCAGGCTCCAGGCTCTGAGCTGTCAGCACAGAGCCCGATGTGGGGCTCGAACTCACAGACCATGAGATCATGACCTGAGCTGAAGTCGGATGCTTAACACCCAGGCACCCCTGGAGTGTTCTATTCTTAATCAGACAGTAATGACCCTAGGTCTTTCTACTTCCCAAACTATGTGATTACCAGAACTAAAATAATATCTTCCAAGAGAAGGGAAGATAATTCTTTGCCAGCCCCTAATCTTCCTGCTTAGTAGAACTCTTAACGTTCCATCTGTATTAGCTTGCTAGCATTGCTCTAAGATAGTACCACACACTGGGTGACTTGAATAACAGAAATGTATTTTCACAGTTTTGAAGGATAGAAATCCAAGATCAAGATGTTGGCAGGATTTTTTTTTTCCTGAGTCCTCTCTCCTTGGCTTGTAGATGGCTATCTTCTCCCTTTGTCTTCACATGGTCTTGCTTTTTCTCCCTCCCTGCACTGACATCAGTCATATTGGATTACTGCCCACACCAATGACCTCATTTAACCTTAATTATTTCTTTTCTTTTAAGTTTATTTATTTTGAAAGAGAGAGAGAGAGAGAGCAAGCAAGGAAGGGGCAGAGAGATATAATCCCAAGCAGGCTCCGCACTGTCAGCTCAGAGCCTGATGTGGGGCTTGAACACACAAACTGTGAGATCATGACCTGAGACCAAACCAAGAGTCCGTCCCTTAACTAGGGAGCCACCTAGATGCCCCTAACCTTAATTACCTCTTTCAAGACCCTATCTACAAATACAGTCACATTCTGTAGTAGTAAGTTAGTATTTCAGCATATGAATTTGAGGTGGACATAATTCATCCCTTAATTTATTATATTCATATGTCTTGGACTCATCTCTTAAGAGCATACAGCTTTCAGTACACCTCTAAATATCTCACTTAAACATTTTTTAAATCATATATGACCTGAGTATTAAAGGTAATTTGGGGGGCACCTGGCTGGCTCAGTTGGTGGAACATGTGAGTCGTGATCTCTGAATTGTGCATTTGAGCCCCACATTGGGTGTAGAGATTACTTTAAAATAAAACCTTATTTTATTTTATTTTTTTAGCCTGGTGTGAGTCCTGTATTACCTTCCATCAGTTATTTTTGGACATAAAGGTTTTTCCCTCATTATTAACAAGCCAGTCCTGTGTATTATTATTATTTTTTTAAATATCCTTATTCCTGGGCTATGTCAATTTCTTAGTCTGAATAGACTGGAATTATGGACTTTATTGTTGTTAAGACTGATATAAGACTTAATATTTGTTTATTTTGTGCTGCCTGCTTGGCTGCACAGTCTGCCAAATTGTTTCCTTTATTTTTAAATTTTTTTTATCATTATTTTTTAATGTTTAGTTATTTTTGAAAGAGAGAGACAGAGCGTAAGTAGAGGAGGGGCAGAAAGAGCAGGAGACACAGAATCCGAAGGAGGGTCCAGGCTTGAGCTGTCAGCACGGAGTCCAGCACAGGTCTAGAATCCACAAGCCATGAGATCATGACCTGAGCTGAGGTCGGCTGCTCAACCGACTGAGCCACCCGGCATCCCTTTATTATTTTTCAAATGTTTATTTATTTTTGAGAAAGAGAAGGGGAAGGGACAGAGAGAGAGGGAGAGAGGATCTCAGGCAGGCTACATGCCCAGTGGGGAGCTGGATGCAGGGCTCCACCAGGAACATATGAGAACATAACCTGAGCTGAAATCAAGAGTGGGAGGCTTAACCAACTGAGCCACCCAGGTGCTCCAAAAATAAAATCTTTAAAATAAACTAAAATGAAGGTAATTTGAAAATATAGAAGTGAGGGGCGCCTGGGTGGCTCATTCAGTTAAGCGTCCGATTTCGGCTCAGGTCATGATCTCGTGGTCTGTGAGTTCAGGCCCCGCGTCAGGCTCTGTGCTGACCACTCAGAGCCTGGAGCCTGTTTCAGATTCTGTGTCTCCCTCTCTCTCTGACCCTCCCCCCGTTCATGCTCTGTCTCTCTCTGTCTCAAAAATAAGTAAACGTTAAAAAAAAATTAAAAAAAAATATAGAAGTGAAATGGGAAAATGTTACCTATAATCCTATTATTTATATATGGCTCTTATTAATATTCTTTTGATGTATTTTTGCAGTCTTCCTTTCCTATGCATGGTGTTCTTACATAGTTATATTAACTCAGTGATTTGGTTTTGGCTTTTTATACCTAACAGTATAAAGCATGTGTTTCCTATGTCCTGGGAATGTAAATGTTATTTATAAAGGCTGCATATTATGAGATCTAGTAAGAATGACATAATTTGCTTAACCATTTCTCTACAGTCAGACATGTAAGAAGCTTCCAATCTTTTACTATTATAAATAAAACTGTGAGAAATGTTCTTTTCTGCATAACAATGTTTCCATATTTAAAATTATTTCTGGGGCTTCTGGTTAGCTCAGTTGGTAGAACATGCAACTCTTGATCACGAGTCATGAGTTCAAGCCCCACATCGGGCATGGAGCCTACTTAAAAAAAATTTGTTTTTAATTAAAATTATTTCCTTAGGGCAGAGTACCAGAATTGCTTTGGATGAAGAGGTTTTAATATATAATGGCTTTTTGTTTTCCAAAAGGTTTATGCCAATTTGTATTCCTATTAGTCAAATAAGAGAGAGCCTCTTTATTTTTTTTAAGTTTTTATTTAAAAATTCTCCTTGGTGGGGCACCTGGGTGGCTCAGTCGGTTGAGCCTCTGACTTTGGCTCAGGTCATGATCTCACGGTCTGTGAGTTCGAGCCCCGTGTTGGGCTCTGTGCTGACAGCTCAGAGCCTGGAGCCTGCTTGGGATTCTGCATCTCCCTCTCTCTCTGACCCTCCCCCACTCACGCCCTGTCTCTCTCAAAAATAAATAAACATTAAAAAAAATTTTTTTTAAATTCTCCTTGGTTAACATACAGTGCAATATTGGTTTCAGGAATAGAATTCAGTGACTCATCACTTATATATAATACCCAGTGCTCCTCCTAACAAGTGCTCTCCTTTATTTTTTTTAATGTTTAATTATTTTAAGAGAGAGAGAGCACGTGCACACACCCGTCTGTAGGAGCATGGGAAGGACAGAGAGAGAGAGAAGAGAAAGAATCCCAAGCAGGCTTGGTGCTGTCAGTATGGAGCCCGAGGGGCACTTGAACCCATGAACAGTGAGATCATGACCTGAGCCAAAATCAAGAGTGGGACGCTTAATTAACTGAGCCACCCAGGTGCCCCTAACAAGTGACCTCCTTAACACCCATCTAGCCTATCCCCATCCACCCCCCTCTATCAACCATCATTTTGTTCTCTATCATTAAGAGTCTTTTATGGTGGGTGCCTAGATGGCTCAGTCGGTTAAGCATCTGATTCTTGATTTCAGTTCAGGTCATGATCTCACAGTTTGTGAGATGGAGCTCTGTGTGGGGCTCTTCACTGTCAGTGTGGAGCCTGCTTGGTATTCTCTCTCTCTCTCTCTCTCTCTCTCCCTCTGCCCCTCCCCCACTCTCTCAAAATAGATAAACTTAAAAAAAACAAAGAGCCTTTTATGGTTTATTTCTCCCCTCTTTTTCCCCCCTTTCCCACATGTTCATCTATTTTGTTTCTTAAATCCCATATATGAGTGAAATCATATGGTACTTGTCTTTCTCTGACATATTTCGATTGGCCTAATACTCTCTAGCTCCATCCACGTCATTATAAATGAAAAATTTCATTCTTTTTTATGGCTGAGAATATTCCATTGTGTGTGTGTGTGTGATATGTATATCACATTTTGTTACCCATTCATCAATTGATGGACACTTGGGCTATTTCTGTAATTTGGCTACTATAGATAATGCTGTTATAAATATTGGGGTGCATGTATCCCTTTGAATTAATGTTTTTGTATTCTTTGGGTAAATACCTAGTAGTGTAATTGCTAGATTGTAGAGTAGTTCTATTTTCAGCACTATATATATTTTTTCTTTTTTCTTTTTTTAAGACAGAGTGAGACAGAATCTCTCTAGGCAAGGGCATGGGGAGAACAAGAGAGAATCTCAAGCAGGCTCCACACCCAGCACAGAGCCTGACATGGGGCTTGATCTCATAAGCATAAGCTCATGACCTGAGCCAAATCAAGAGTCAGATGTTTAACTGATTGAGCCACCCAGGTGCCCCTGTTTTCAGCTTGAGAAAACTCCACACTGTTTTCCAGAGTGGCTGCAGCAGTTTGCATTCCCACCAACAGTACAAGAAGATTCCCCTTTCTCCTTGCCAACACTTGTTTCTTGTGTTGATTTTGGCCATTTTGACAAGTGTGAGGTAATAGCTTATTGTAGTTTTGATTTCCATTTCCCTGATGATCAGTGATGTTGAGCATCTTTCCATGTGTCTGTTGGCAATCTGTATGTCTTCTTTGGAGAACTGTCTGTTCATGCTTTCTATCGATTTTGTAATTGGGTCATTCATTTTTGGGAGGTTGTATTTTATAAGTGCTTTATGTATTTTTGATACTAACCCTTTATCAGATATGTCATTTGCAAATATCTTTTGCAATTCCATAGGTTACCTTTTAGTTTTGTTGTTTCCTTCCTCACGCAGAAGCTTTTTATTTTGATGTAGTCTCAATAGTTTATTTTTGCTTTTGTTTCCCTTGCCTTAGTAGATATATCTAGTAAGACCAATGTCAAAGAGATTACTGCCTATGTCCTCTTCTAGGATTTTTATGGTTTCAGGTCTCACATTTAGGTCTTAAATCCATTTTAGTTTTTTATTTTTATTAAAAAAAACATTTTTTTAACGTTTATTTAATTTTTGAGACAGAGAGAGACAGAGCATGAACAGGGGAGGGTCAGAGAGAGAGGGAGACACAGAATCCGAAACAGGCTCCAGGCTCTGAGCTGTCAGCACAGAGCCCGACGTGGGGCTCGAACTCACGGACCGCGAGATCATGACATGAGCCGAAGTCAGCCCCTTAACTAACTGAGCCACCCAGGCGCCCCTATTTTTATTTTTTAAGTGTTTATTTTTGGGAGAGAGAGAGACAGAGACAGAGTGCCAGCAGGACAGGGGCAGAGAGAGAGGGAGACAGAATCTGAAGCAGACTCCAGGCTCTGAGCTGTCAGCAAAGAGCCTGACACGAGGCTGGAATCCACAAACTGCAAGATTGTGACCTCAGCTGAAGTTGGACCCTCAACCGACTGAGCCACCCAGGCACCCCTAATCCATTTTTTTAAGTTTATTTATTTTGGGAGAGAGAGATTGTGAGCATGGGAGAGGCAGAGAGAGGGAAGGAGAGAGAGTCTCAAGCAGGCTCTGAAATCAAGAGTGCTGGATGCTTAACTGACTGAGCTGCTCAGGCACCCCAGTTCTTTAATCCATTTTGAATTTATTTTTGTGTATGGTGTGAGAAAGTGGTGCAGTTTCATTCTTTTGCATGTTGCTGTCCACTTTTCCCAACACCATTTGTCAAAGAGACATGAGAGTGCCTCTTTAAATATAAACCCAGAGCACTTGGTAACACCATTATTTTTAGTCTTTATTAATTTTTTTAATAGTTATTTATTTATTTTGGGAGCGAGTGAGCTGGGGAGGGGTAGAGAGAGGTAGAGAGAGAGAATCCCAAGCAGGCTCAGGGCTGTCAGTGCAGAGCTAGACACGGGGCCCGAAGTCACAAACCAAGAGATTGTGAACTGAGCCGAAATCAAGAGTTGGATGCTTAACCACTGAGCCGCTCAGTTACCCCTACTCTTTATTAATTTGATAGACAAAAATGCATGTAACTGTTATAACTCACTTAAAAAATTGTGAAGCAAAACATTTTCCATGCTTGTTGATTACCTCTATTCCCTCTTTTAGGAATTGTTGATAAGCTTTGTCCACTTATTTACAGAAATTTCAGTGTTCTTGTCAATTTGTATGAGCTTTTGTTTACAGTAAAAATGTTAATTATTCAAAAATTTGTTCTGTTTCTCCCCCAGATCTACTGTTTATTTTAAAATTTATTTTTATTTATTAAATATTTTTGTTTTAAGTCGTCTTTACACCCAACATGGGGCTCAAACTCATGACCCAGAGATCGAGTCACATGCCCTTCCAACTGAGTAAGCCAGGCACCCCCCCAAAAATTTTAAATGTTACATAGAAAAGTTTTCTGTTCAAGGGGCACTTGGGTGGCTCAGTCAGTTAAGCATCTGACTCTGATTTCAGCTCAGGTCATGATCTCATGGTTCGTGGATTCAGGCCCCCTGCATCGGGCTCTGTGCTGACAGTGCAGAACCTGCTTGGGATTCTATCTCTCCCTCTCTTTCTGCCCTTCTCCACTCATGAGTGCATGTTTGCTCTTTCTCTCTCAAAATAAATAAACGTTTAAAAAGAGTTTTCTATTCAAGAGTAGTTTCATATGTTGTTTATTTCCTTTTTTGCATCTCTATTACTCAGCCATTTCTGTTTTCCTCAAGCTTTTAAAAAATTTTTTAAAAGTAAACTTGACCCTCAACAATGGGCTCTCCAATTCATGAACCGGAGATCAGGAGTCACATGCTCTACCAACTGAGCCAGCCAGTCGCCTCACACTTTTCAATGTTTTAAAAAATTATTTGACAGTTTTATATAGAGTGGCAGCCTGGTTTAGTGGGTTGAAAGAGCACAGGCTTTGTAGTCAACGTTTAGAATCCTGGGTATGCTATTTAATGCATCCTCTTCTCTTTGTTTTATAAAATCAGAATACCTGCCTATATAATTATAATTAGGATAAAAATACGATGGACATATATAACACTGGGCCTGACAGACAGTAAATATTTACCTTTACAGTAAATGTAAACCGTTACCCTCTTCAAATCATTTTGGTATAAGGAGTAACAGTATAGCTCTCTTTCTCCCAGGTTGTTAATAAATATTCCTCCTAATTACTTTTTATTTAAAACAATTTTTTAAAGGGGCTCCAGGCTGGCTCAGTTGGTAGAGCCTGTAACTCTTGTTCTCAAGGTCATGACTCGATCTCAGCTCAGGTCATCAGCCCAGGGTCCATGGGATGGAGTCGAGACTGGCTCTGTGCTGAGCATGGAACCTGCTTAGAGATTCTCTCTCTCCCTCTGCCCCTCTCCCTGGCTCTCAGTCTCTCTCTTTCTCAAATTAAAAATGAAAAAAAAAAAAAAAAAAAAAAAGGAAGAGTTATTTCTTCTCTGTATTTATGCATCCACTTATTTATATCAGTATTGACTCACTGATATTTGTTCAAGTCATAATCAAATACTATCATTATTTAAATGTTTTTTTTTTAATGCTTACTTATTTTGGAGAGGGCGCAAGTAGGAGGGGAGCAGATAGAGAGGGACAGAGGATCTGAAGTGAGCTCTCTGCTGACAGGCTGACAGCAGTGAACCTGTTATGGGGCTCGAACTCACCGACTGCGAGGTCATGACCTGAGCTGAAGTTGGTCGCTCAATGGACTGAGCCACCCAGGTGCCCGAAGTACTATCATTATTTATTTTGTTGTTCAAATTATTCCATTTTTGGCCATTGAAAATTCTACTTAAACAATTTTTTATTTTGGGCACCTGGGTGGCTCAGTTGGTTAAGCATCTGACTCTTGGTTTTGGCTCAGGTCATGATCTCAGTTCATGAAAACCTGCTTGGGATTCTCTTTCTCCCTTTCTCTGAAATTCCCCACTCTCTCTCTCAAAATAAATAAATAAACATTTAAAAATTAAAAAAAAATTAATTCCAATATAGTTAACATACAGCATTATATTAGTTTTAGGTATAAATATTTTTTAAAAACAGAAATAGAAAAAAATAAAAACTGTCAGAGTTTAATGTACCATGATTATGTAAAATGTTAACATTAAGGAATGCTAGATGAAGTGTATACTAAAGCCCTCAGAGTATATAAATATATGAATAGATATTGTTTTGTAAAACATTTTCAGTTTTATATAGGTGTGTATTTATCTCCTCTTGTAGGTTTTGTAGGTTCCAGTCAAAAGGGATTAAAATAAAAAAGACACAGGGACACCTGGGTGGCTTAGGCAGTGGAGCATGCAACTCTTGATCTTGGGTCATGAGTTCGAGCCCCATGTTGGATGTAGAGGTTACTTTAAAAAATCATTTACTTAAAAAAAGTCATTTCCAGGGGTGCCTGGGTGGCTTGGTCAGTTAAGCACCCAACCTCGGCTCCGGTCATAATCTCAGTCTGTGAGTTCAAACCCCACGTCGGGCTCTGTGCTGACAGCTCAGAGCCTGGAGTCTGCTTCCACATGTCTCCCTCTCTCTCTGCCCCTCCTCCACTTGCGCGCTCTCTCTCGCACTTACTCTCTCTCTCTCTCAAAAATAAACATTAAAAAAATTAAAATCATTAAAAAAAAAGGTGCAAATCCAACATTATATTGAGCTCTTTTAATCATCCTGACAATTCTTTGAGGTAGTTATTGTTATCCCCATTTTGCGGATGAGAAAATGAAGACAGGACGAGTGAGTTTAAGTACCTTGCCTAAGGTCACACAATTAGATTCTTCTAGAACAGGGATTGGCAAACTTTTGCGTGAAAGGCCAGACAGTAAATATTTTAGGGTTTCTGGGTTACTTAGCTTGTTATAGATATTCAATTCTGCTATTGTAGCATGAAAGTAGTCATAGACTAGAATAATAATCATAGAATAATCATAATAATCATAGAATAATCATGGTTGAGTTACAGTGGAACTTAATAGACTAAAATTTGAATTTTGCCTAAGTTTTGTGTGTCATGAAATATTATTCTTCTGATTTTTTTTAAGTCATTTAAAAATGGCTAATAAGGGGCACCTGGCTGGCTCAGCCAACGGAGCATATGACTCTTGATCTTGCGGTCATGAGTCCAAGCCCCAAAATGGCAAGAGTTTACTTTAAAACAAAGCAAAAAACAAAACAAAAACATTGGACTTTCAGGCAACTGGCTGGCTCAGGTAATAGAGTTCATGAGGCTCTTGATCTCAGGTTGGTGAGTTTAAGCCCTACATTGGACATAGAGCTTACTTAAAAGAAAGAAAGAAAGAAAGAGAGAGAGAGAGAGAGAGAGAGAGAGAGAGAGAGAGAGAAAGAAAGAAAGAAAGAAAGAAAGAAAGAAAGAAAGAAAGAAAGAAAGAAAGAAAGAAAAGGCTAACAATCTTAGCTAGCGGGTTGTAGACAAAAAGGAGATAGGCTGGCTTTGGCCCACGAGTTGTTTCCTGACTTTTGTTCTAGAATCCAGGCCTTCCTGAATTCCTCTAGAATGCAAGCCTTAACCACTGACTAGGGTTATATAAGTACTGATGAAACCAAATAATGTTCTTCCTGGTAATAACAGTTCCTAACAATTCTTATAGTCCAATTATTTTCTGAGGACTTTCATATGCAGTATCTTCCATGAAGCTGGCAGTGCCATATAAAGTAAACAGAATTGCACTCCTTTATGTAGATCAAGAAACAGGCTTAAAAAGGACAAGTTATTAATTAATTAGGAGGGAACTGGGCTTTTAGAGAAATGAGACACAATAGTGTTACAGGGAGTCTTTTTGGCTATTCCTCATAGGTCCCACACAATGGTAGTATCATTAACTATTTGTTTATTGCTTTCAAAGGTCAGCTTGCCCACAGCTCAGCTGCTTTTAGGAATAAACGTAACTCAAAAACTGATGGCGTATGCCAAATTGTTATATAGTCATTACACTAATTTTCAGCAAGCAAAATAACATGGACAGTGCATTAACACCTTTGGAGGAAAATCTTCACAAGAAGCCAAAAAAATTTTTTTAAGTTTATTTATTTTGAGAGAGACAGAGCTCAAGCAGGGGAGGGGCAGAGAGAGAGATAGAGATAGAGAGAGAGAGAGAGAGGGAATCCCAAGTAGGCTCTGCAGCGGCAGTGCAGAGCCCAGAGTGGGGGTTGAACTCATGAAACTGTGAGATCATGACCTGAGCCAAAATCAAGAGTTGCACCCCTAACCAACTGAGCCAAAGCCAAATTATTTTAAAACTCATTTTTATTATTATTTTTTAATACATTCAACATGGGGCTTGAACTCATGACTGTGAGAAGTAAGCCCACTGATCCAGTCAAAGGAGGGATTCAGAGACTCAGAGCACAGTGAAGTGAGGCTTTAAATCAACATTCTTGCAAGAGTGGGTGTTTGACGGACAGGTACAGTTGAGTCAGTTACAGCAGGCAATTTATCTCCTAGTGTGTAAGTTCCTCTCCTGATTCCTCATTGGCTAAGTACTACAGAGGTTATAGCCTTACCTGGAAGTCACCTATGCCCATGTAAGCCAAGAAGTAGTCTGATTGGAATAAAATGTACATCGCTTGAGGTGATGCAGAGTCTTCAGTTCTTTGGTGCATGCCCATTGCAAAGCCTGTGAAAATAAGTCTGTGAAATGGAGAGGGGAAGAACCAGGAAGTGAAGTGTCCACCAGTTTGGGATTCCATTGTGTGCATGGGGAAGTTCATACATATTTCCAATAAGTTGTAAACCTATTGTTAACTAGACAGCAGAGCTTTTATTTGGTATTTCTGAAAATGAATCATCTTCCTTATTCCTCACAATGACCCTAAGATCAAGAGTCTCATGTTCCACCATGGGAGCAAGCCAGGTGACCCCAAGAAGCCAAATTCTCATTAGAAGGTTGTTGGTGATATGGAACACAGGTAGGGAAATGTGGGTGATCCTATGGTTAATAGGCATGGAACACCCATCTCTATCTGCTGAAGGGAGAGACCTGCCAAAGGGACCAAAATGTTCTATGCTACCCTTTTCCCTGCATGGTGTACATTTTTTTTGCTTCTTAAGGTCCTTTCTTTCTTTCTTTCTTTCTTTCTTTCTTTCTTTCTTTTTTTAAAAGATTCTATACAGACCATTCCCACTCAGTTATCACATTCTTCAGGCAAGGTATAATGCATTTGATGATATCATTTACTGTAATTGAGTAGATTAGACTTGAACTGTGATTAGTTTTATCTAGATCGTGAAGATTCTGCTTTGGAGTTAATACAACCTTGATTTGATCTTCCTGTATCTTAGTTATCCATTTACTGGTTCTTTCTGAGATGGGCCTCATCTGATTTCAACCACCTACTTTATTGCCTGCCATGTGTACAGACTTAACAACCCAGGCTTCTGAGAATTTCTCCAGTGTATTTCCATCATATTATGCTCTCACTTTAGTCCAGCCAAGTGTACTCAAGCAATGAAAAACTGGTGAATTGGATGGTGATATTTTTGGCAGTTACAGGATCTGAAATTAGTTTCAGAGTCAATGTGTCAGAGTCAGGCTGCGTGGAAATGGTTGGTAGTATTATCCCTTAGGGGAACCTATTGTGAGAGGATAGTTCTATTACATCCAGGTGGTAATAACTATTATCAGTGAGGTTTTAGGACTTTGATGCCTTTATTTTTCTCTCTGATCCTAGGTCCTAGGTAGGACTTCTCCCTTGATAAGTGATAATTTATTGATAGCATCCAGCACAGTATGCCTGGTACAGAAAAGACATGTTTTTGAATATAACTACAGAAGAGGAAATTGAGGGACTGAAAAAGTAACATAGTTTGTACAACTCACAGTGCTAATACATGGTCTCTTTTTTCTTTCTTTGTTTTTGGAAGTTAGTTAATGAATGTATGTGTTTATTGATTGATTGATTATAATCTCTACACCCACCATGGGGCTGCAACTCAAGACGCTGAGATCAAGAGTCACATGCTCTTCCAACTGAGCCAGCCAGAAGCCCTGGTCTCTCTTTTCTTAAAGTTTATCTTTAATTAAAACACCAGTACCTTCTTCATGTAAAAAATTAAAACATTAAGGGCACCTGGCTGGCTCAGTCAGTGGACCATGTGACTCTTGATCTCAGGGTTGTGAGTTCAAGCCTCACATTGGGCATGGGGCCTAATTAAAAAAATTAAAACGTTATAGATTAGATTACAGTCCATTTTGACTAGCAACCTCAATCACAAACCCTCCTTCCCACTCCTCAGAGACAGCTCCTGTTATCTGGTTTGTATATGTCCTTTCAGAATTGTCTTCTTGTACTCTTTCAATTAAGTCTTTGCCTCTCAAGGGTTTTATCTTGGACTCTCCCACACATTTCTATAAAACAGGAATACAAAGAGGAAGACTGAACTGACCTGGCACAATTCCAGCTCACTGTCAGAAAGGGAGAGATAAGGTACATCTACACATGAATGGTCATGATAATAAGTTTTATTTGTTTTAGCCTGAGCATTCTTTGACAATTCAGATAAATAACAAAGGCTTCTCTTGAATTGAGCAGGACTATTAAGGTTTCAATTGTTATTCATCAATTTAACCTATAACAGTCTATTAGTAACTAGCATGTTAGTAAATAGTACAGTGCCCTGCACAAAGATCAGTATATGCTAATTTCCTTCCCACCTTACTTTTATATCTGTTGTGCCCAAAGGGTACATACCAGGTGTGAAAATAATTACTACTGATTATTGAGGGTTTACATGCCAAACAGGTACTTTACTTGATCTCATTTAATTTTCACCACGTGGTGAAGTGGTGTTATCACAAAGGAAAGCACAAATTAATGTAGGACCTGCTGTATTCCAAAGTCCATGTACCTAACTTGCCTGGGATACTGCCTTTGAGGATCAAATAGGTCAGTCAACGAGCAAATACTTTAAAACACTATGCTACAAGTATAAAGCATTATCCCCCTTGTGCTTAATTCTTGGAGTTAGATCTTTTTGAGAGGAAGGGGTTATTCATTGCTTGGAGACAGAAAATGTGGTTTGAGTCTCTTCAGCCAGAAACACCTGAACCTCTAAGCCTTTTTCTTTCTCCTTCCTTCCTTTTTCTCTTTCTTGCTTTCTTTTTCTTTCTTTCTGAACCTCTAAGCCTTTCTTTTCTTTCTTCTTTTTTTTTTAAGTATTTTAATCTTAAAATAATTTCTACACCCAACCTGGGACTTCAATTCACAACCCCAAGATCAAGAGTCGCATGCTCTACCAAGTGAGCCAGCCAGGAAGTCCTCTAAGCCTTTCTTTACCAGCTGCAATCCCTACTTCAAAGTGTTGATCATAAGATTTAGTAAAAATGGTTGTATAGACCACTGACATGAAGTAAGCGATAAATAAACATTACTTAAGTTACGTAGAAGGAGCTTCATACTGGAGAATTCCACTCTCGCATTTAACAACATATTATCCACGAAGCCCTCCCGCTCTGTTAAAGTTCCTTTTGAAGCTTCCTCCACCACGGGTGTACCTTAGCTAGCCGTTGGCGTTTTCCCGCGCAGGGGGCGGGGCGGAGCGCAAGCCCGGGAACGTGGTAGTGGAACCCCACCCCCCCCCAGCCGGGACTACATCTCCCAGCAGGAACCACGCTCAGCTACCTGGCAAGCGGAGCCGACTGGTGTTAGTCTCGGAAGCCAGCGCTGACCGTTTCCCGCCTCCACCTTCCCTCAGCACTAAGTCATAAACGCATGGTCTTTGAACTCGCGAGGGAAACGGGGCGGTGGCGAATATCTCTCTGCTGTGCGGAGGTCTAGGAAGAGTATTCCCAGGGTTTGGGGAGCTAGGCCTGCTTTGAGTGGTTGGCCCACATCACGTGATGGGAGGAAGGCGGTCGCAGGGGAGCGACTCCTGGTGTCTTGTGAGATCATCACACCGCGACTACACGCTGCAGTTGTTGGCATCTTGGGTGCGGTATGTAGTACCCTCCTGACAACTCCGAGTACGATACATCCTATAAAATTTCCCTTATTCCTTCCCGTGCCTGCCTCCGCCGCGGCGCTGTTGGCCTCTCCTACTAGGCTTGGGGGAGGCTAGGCGAAGCAACGCGCTCTGTGGGCGGGCTGATGAGCGGCGCGCTAGCTACGTGTGGTGGCTCCTCCTGCCCCCGTGACGCGGAGGTCACGTGACGGGCCGGGCCGCCTCTGCCGCCGCCGCCGCTTTGTAAGAGGCACATTGGCAGGTAACGAGCGGCGGTGGCGGCGGCAGCTGGTCCCGAGTCCAGCGAGAACAGCAGCGGTAATTGGCACCCTCTTTTTCCTTCCCTGTTCCAGAGCCCTGAGCGTGGCAGCGTGCGCTCTCTCGTCCTGGTTCAGCTCTTCTTTCTCCTAACCCTCTTCGTGCTGCCCCAGCGCCCACTCATGAAGACCGGGCCAAGGTTCCCTCGCCAGCTTCTTGCGTCCTCAGTATGCCCAGGCCCGGACGCCTTCCTTCCTTCTCGCCCGTGGTCGTCCTGTGCTTCTTCCTGCCTACCCCTGTCCTAGTCGGCCTGGCCCCACCCAACCCCAGGGGGCGCCTTCCCCTCCCCCGCTTCGGGTTTCTGCCCTGGAGGGTGTGGTTTTTCTCCCACCTCTCCCTCCCTGCCTATCCGCTGGAGCTCCCGCTCAATGCTGATGGTCCCCATCCTGACCACAGACCACCTTTCCGTTTTCACGCCTGTCACTAGTCTTGGGACTAGACGTCTTAAACCCCAACTTCTGCGCTCTGTAGCCTTTCCCGGCATACTCGGAGGGATAGTTAGGTTCTACCCTTTTTCGTTTTGGTGTTAGACTCTGGGGACTCAGTTTTCCTCCTCAGTCTCGGTTCCTCTAGCCTGGTTGTATCAGAGTTTTTTTTTTTTTTAATGTAGTTTTGAGAACGCATTGTAAACTAAAGCTTTATTGTAATACGTATTTAAAATGTTATTCTTTCTTTAGTGTGTTATATCTGTCTTCTTTGCCTCTGAATCACTTTTCCCACTTGGCTTTTCCACCTTTTCCCCTAGGTTTTCAATCTGATTATTTGCCCGGGCATCTCAAGACCTACCACTCTGGTCTCATATTCTTTTCTCTGTAGGAGTTAATCCTGTCATCATTCCTGTTATTTCCTGTTTGAAATAATCTTTTAGTTTACTACTTTCTCTGTTGGATATTGGTTTATACTTCTATTTGATGTATATGGTCTGTCAGTATTTAGGCTTATTGTCTTTAGCCCCTGTGTGTCCTAACAGTTGAGAGCTTTTGAAGGTCTTTATAAGGTATCCAAACATCTTTTATTTGAAGGGCATATACAATTAACTTGGGTGAACCCAGGCCTTTTTTATTTTCTCTTCAATTATGGTATACCTCTTTAAACCAAGAGTTATGTCAGTAGTTAGTGTGTTCCTCACTTTTTGTCACGAATTGTATATACTAATTTTTAGTGTCAGTTTGTCTAATGGAGATGGAAGGAAGCTCTCCTGTATCCTAGGTGTTAGGTGCCTAGATTGGGATGATACCTATCTGTTTCAGGAAGGGGAATAAATTCCCCTCTATGGAGAGGATAGAGTTGTCCTGTCCACCAATATCTCTTACCTGCCTGCAGGGCTCAAGCTATCATCCTCCCATTGCTGTGAACACTTCTCTTATTAGGCAGAAGTGATTAGTTTCCCACACTACTCTTCTGCTTACTTCCCATATGTTCCATCTGATTTTTGTTTTTTATGCCTAGTTCACATGTGTGATGAAAATTTCCCCCGCCACTGTCCTGCTTGTTTTCCACAGCTGTGATTTTCATTGTTTGCTTCCTTGTTGCTTCTGACCCTCACAAATTAATTCGGGGGGGGGGGGGTTCTGTTACAATTGAAATATGGCTGGAAGTGTTGGCATAGCAGTGAGGCCATGGGAAAAGGTTGTGGTAATTGCCTCTCCTGCCTATTTCCTGCCGTTCTGGTTTCCTCTGGCCTCTGTCTTTAAATGTGGGCTGGACCAGCAGCAGTCACATGGAGCTGCCTTAGAACAAGGCTAGAACAACAATAACAACTCTGCTTCCCTTTCCTGGTAACTGATGCAGCCTGTGCAGTGCTCAACAGCGGTGTCAGTGTTAGTGACTTATTGTTGAGGGAGAAATGGTAGGAGAACATGGAGAAGAATGGGTTAATTTCAATATGCCTTATGCCCTGTGGGTTAATTATAGTGGGAACTGGTTGCTTTCTCTACTCCTTTAATCATATACTGTATGTAGAGGGTATAAACCAATCTTGAAGTTTTGAACTGGTCTGAAGTGGAGCGTTTTCTTTGAAAGTATTAGTCTTCAAGTATTGATCCTCCAGTCTTTTTTAAAAATGATTAAGTTTTTGTTGTTATTAGGCACTTTTTTTTGGTGTAAGCAAATGCCTGCTCAAAAGGAGCCTGCATGAATTCACAGACTGTGAAGTTCCTGTTGTTAAATCTGTCTTATTTTGTTTATTAATCTTTACGAGGTCAGCAAATACCCGTTAGCCCTTAATTAATTTGAGTAAATGGAATGCCCTTTAAAAGTGGGGCGTATTGTACTGGTGGTGTTGACTGGTAAGATGGTGTGGATCACTGATAGGTCTTGGAAGCAGTTGTCTCCCCCTACCTCTGCCCCAAAGGAGATTGGAGATGTAACTTGAAGGAAGGCAAAGAGAGGGAAGACTGACAGGGAATATCAACCATATAAGCCTGTAGCTGGTTTTGAAATAATTTTGACCCAACTGTCGAATATTTAGGAATGAAATCCTTTTTTTCATTCTAAAGTCCAAGAATCAAATTTAACAGGTTTGTTTTTACAGATACACACACTGCATATATTGATATTTTCTACTGTGGCTTTTTTTTTTTTGAGATTTCTTTAGTGTTTCTCTCAAAGATGCTGCATGTCCTATATTTTTTCTTATATATGTATATTTAAAACATTGTTTTAATGTTTATTTTGAGAGAGAGATCATGCACACAAGTGAGGGAGGGGCAGAGAGAGAGAGAGAGGGAGAGAAGAGAGAGAGGAGAGAGAGAATCCCAAGCAGGCTCTGCGCTGTCAGCACAGAACCCCATGCAGGGCTTGATCTCACAAATCCTGAGATATTACCTGACCAATACCAAGAGTTGGAAGCTTAACTGATTGAGACACTCAGGCGCCTCTTATATATTGTATTTTTTAATTTGAGAGAGTTGGGGAGGGGTAGAGAGAGATTTTTATTAATTTATTTTGAGAGAGCAGTGCACGTACGAGAGAGCAGGGAGGTCAGAGAGAGAGAGGGACTGAGAGAATCCCAAGCAGGCTCCATGCTCGAGCCTCTGACTTTGGCTCAGGTCGTGGTTCATGAGGTTGAACCCTGCATCAGGCTTGCTGCTGTCAGCACAGAGCCCACTTTGGATCCTTCCCCCTTCCCCCCAGTCTCTGTCCCTCCCCAGTTCATGCTCTCAAAAATAAATTAAAAACATAAAAAAAAAAAAAGAGTAGGACACTTAGCCAGTTGAGCCACCCTGGAGCCCATGTCCTGGATTTTTTTTTAAAGAAAGTAAATTAGGGATGCCTGGCTGGCTCAGTTGATGGAGTATGCCACTCTTGATCTCGGGATTGGGAGTTTAAGCCCCATGGAGTTAATTTATGAAACCGGACTTGGATAAAGGAGTAGGTGTTTCATTTAAAACTACATGGGGTTCTTTGAAAAGTTGTTAGGAATATGTAGCTCTGTTTTTCTTCATTTGGAATATGAAAAGTAATGGAACATATATTTGATTGGGTCTCAAACTTAAAATTCATTTTAAAGATTTTTAAGGATTTAAAGAGGAGGGAATTTCATTTGGATTTAGTTCCAAGCTTACTGTTGCTGTAACTTTGTTTCTTGCTATTGGTGTAGTGTTATTATTAACTTGTTTTTAAGTAAAATATCACATAGGAACTATCTCATTTAAAGTTATAGTGTATGCACACAGTCCAATAATACTTAACAATGTTACTCTTTACTCATTTTTTTTTACATGTAGTCTTAGTTTTCTGATCAGATCAGTCCTAGATATTGTGTGAAGACTTTCGGAAGCTCGGAGTTGCTTCTTGTTGATGGTGTTTTTCTCCCTGTGTCTTTTAATTGTCTCCACACCCTTTTATTTCTCTTCCCTGTGTTTTCTCTCCATTTTATTTTTTCTGCCTCCTTGTGCCCTTTCATCCCCATACAAAAACACTCTGAACACTCAGTCTCAACTGAGGAGGTTGTAGGCCTTCTGACTGATTGTTCTTGGCACCATAACATGCTGCTTTCCAGGTTAGGCAGATGAAAACCTAAAATATCTTCACAACCTCATGGGCTTGGGCAAGGTGTATAGTGCTACCTGTATTGTGTGTCTGCCTGGCTGGAATGTGTGCTCTTTGAAGTGTGGGATTTTTCATTTGATAACGGTGTTTAGCATTGCCAAATCATTAAACAAGAGAGTAAAGTGGGCTTAAAAAAATACAGGTTTAGCTGAAACAGGGTTTAGGAAAAGACTAGCTTTAGGATTGATTTGATAAGCCTAATATTACATAATTTTTAGACCCAAATTAATTTTTTTTCCTCCTCTTTTCTCAAAATTTCATCTTACAGAATGTTTCAGGATCAGACTAAGAAAATACATTTTAGAAAATTTGAGAAAATTAAAAGATAAAAATTATGGGGCGCCTGGCTGACTCAGTTGGAAGAGCATGCAACTCTTGATCTCAGAGTTGTGAGTTCGAGCCTCACGTTGGGTGCAGATTACTTAAAAAAAAAAAAGATAAAAAGGACTTAATCATGGTTTAACATTTCATTATAAATCCTTTTTTTATGTTAAGTAATGCATACTTAAAGTGGAATAATGCTTTTTAAATATTTTTATTTTTAATTTTTAAAAATTTTATTTATTTCTGAGGGGAGTGAGGGGCAGAGAGGGAGATATAGAATCAGAACCAGGCTCCACACTCTGACCTGTCAGCACAGAGTCTGACAGAGTCTAACTCACAAATCGTGAGAGTATGACCTGAGCCAAAGTTGGACACTCAACCAACTGAGCCATCTAGGCGCCCCTAAAAAATATTTTTATTTATATTTGAGAGAAAAAATGTGAGCAGCGAAGTGGCAGAGAGAGAGGGAGAAAGAATCCCAAGCAGGCTCCCCACTGTCAGGATAGAGCCTGAACCATGAGATTATGACCTGAGCCTAAATCAAGAGTTGGAAGCTTAACTGAGTCACCCAGGTGCCCCTGGAATAATACTTTTATACTTAAGGATTTTTATTGAGAAATAAAAGATACATATTGGGCAAGGTATATGAGATATAAAAACACATGTAGAGTTTTCAAAAACAAAAATAAAATGACTACTCATGAAATAGAGCATTGTTACCTGAAAGCCTGTCATCTCCCAAGGCATTCCTTTCCCTCTTTCCCAGAGGTATCCATTATCCTACTTTGTTGTTGTTTATTTTTTAGAATAATTTTTATTCCATATAACCCATAACTAATACATGGTCTGTTGTTGCCCATTTTCAAGCTTGCTTCATTCATTCATTCATTCATTCATTCATAGTAAACTATACCCCCTGACATGGGGCTTGAACTCAGGACCCTGAGATCGAGTGTCCCATGCTCTACCAACTGAGCCAGTCAGGTGTCCCATCAATCTTGAGTTAAGTGGAATTTATGAGATTCTGATACTTTTTCTCTTACATGTTTTAGATTCATTCATATTGGTTTTTACCAATTTGATAATTTTCAGTAGTATGGTACTCCACTGTAAGAATGTGCCACATCTGGGGGTCCTGGATGACTGAGTGAGTTAAGTGTCAGACTCTTGATTTCGGGTTCAGGCCATGATACCACATTTCCTGAGATCAAGCCTGAAGCCCAGCCTTGGGCTCTGCCCTGATTGTGGCCAGTCTGCTTAGGATTCTCTCTCTCCCTCTCTGCCCCTCCCTTGCTGGCTCTAGTCTCTCAAAATAAATAAGTAAACATGAAAAAAAAAAAAAAAGGATATGCCACATCTTACTCTATTGTGATGAATGTTTGTGTCATTTCCATTTTTTTATGATTAGAAATTTTACTTCTATGTGAACATTTGTACAACCCAACCCTCCCCCTAAAATAAACAGATTTCTCAAGACTGTAATTGGGAGTGGAGTTTTGGGTTGTGTGGAGTATGTGTAACTTTACTAGGTGATCTCAAACTGTGTTGTATGGTCATTTTTTATTAGGCTCTACACCTGAACTGCAGAACACAGAAAATTGTGTGATTATTTTTTCAGTTCTCTTGAGGGTGTTAAACATCTGATGCCAAGAAACCTCGGGAAGATGCTTAATGCATACATATAATGGATATCTTAGATATCAGAATTTAATTCCCAAGACTGAATTGATAAGAATTCCACATCCTTACTTACATTTGATACTGCTTTAATTTTTAAATGCGTTAGGCAATTCTAGTGGTATGTTTTAGATACATCTTTTATGAACATCACACAGCTGGATTTTGCTTTGCTAATATATCCTGCAGATTTCTCTTTTAACTGGAGTGTGGGAACTGTCAATGTTAATTATAATTGAGGATATTTTGTATATATTTCTGCCATCAAAGTCTTCTACATGCCTGGTCATTACTGTTTTTCTGACCTTTTTGTAGTTCTCATTCTTCTGTTTGGTTTCCTTCAGCTTTTTTTTTTTTTTTTAAGTTTATTTATTTATTTTGAGAGAGACAGCATGAGTCAGGGAGGGCCAGAGAGAGAGAGGGGGAGGCTGAGAATCCCAAGCAGTGGGGCCCGACATGGGACTTGAGCCCACAAAACCCTGAGATTATGACCTGAGGTGAGAGAGCACGAGTTGGGGAGTGGCAGAGAGAGAGAGAGGCACAGAATCCGAAGCAGGCTCCAGGCTCTGAGCTGTCAGCACAGAGCCCTATGTGGGGCTTGAACTCACAAACTGAGAGGTCACTACCTGAGCTGAAGTTGTACGCCCAACCAACTGAGCCACCCAGGCGCCCCAGAGCATACTATACCTTTGACTTGGAGTCAGTACTTAATATTTTGCTACATTGACTTTTTTCTCTATCTTGTACATCTTTTGAGGCTGATTTGAAAGTAAGGTGAAAAATCATGACGTTTATGCTTGAGTATTTCCTAAGCAAGTGTCTCTTTCTCTTTTTAAATGTTTACTTCTTTAAGTTTATTTATTTTGGGGGGGGAGGGGCAGAGAGAAATCCCAAGCAGGTGCTGTGTTGGCAGCATGGGGAGCTCAGCGTGGGGCTTGATCTCACGAACCATGAGATCATGACTTGAGCCAAGATGAAGAATCGAACGCTTAACTGACTGAGCCACCCAGATGCCCCAAGTATTTATTTATTTTTGAGAAAGAAAGTGCATGCGCGGAGCAGGGGCAGAGAGACAGGGAGACAGGATCCAAAGCAGGCTCTGCTCTAACCAGTACAGAGCCGAATGTGGGGCTCCAACTCACAAACTGAGATCATGACCAGAGTTTAACGCTTAACTGAGCCACCCAGGTGCCCCTCCTAAGCAAATATCTCTTTACAATAAAGAGCTTCTCTTACAAATAATCATAGTAACATAATCATACCTAGGAAATGAATATTTAATATATATAAAGAGTAATCTAATAATATCTGATAAAAATTCATATTTAGATTTCCCAGTTCACAAAATCTTTTCTAACTCAGTTTTTGCTTTACCCTATGTATGTATTGAAGTAGAATAATGACAATCCACTTAAGCAATTATTTTGTTCATTATCAGGCATAATGGCCAGTCACATCTGATAAGCAAGATAACTACTGTTACTTAGGTTAGATAATTCTTTTGTTTTTATTTTTTATTTTTTTAAGGAAAGGTTTATTTTTAGAGCATGAGTATGGGTGGGAGAGGGGCACAGGAAGAGAATCTTTTTTTTAATATTTATTTTTGAGAGTGCATGAGCACGAGTGGGGGAGGGGCAGAGAGAAGAGGATAAAGGATTCAGAAGAGGGCTCTTCACTGATAGCCGAATGTGGGGCTGAACTCATGAACCCTGAGATTGTGACCTGAGCCGAAGTCAGATGCTCAACCAACTGAGCCACGCAGGCGCCCCTTGGGAGAGAAAGAATCTTAAGCAGGCTTGGTGCCCAGCCCCCGCCTGCCTCAGGGCTTGATACCATGACCCAGGGATCATGACCTGAGCCAAAATCAAGAGTTGGGCATTCAATGGACTGAGTCACCCAGGCGACCCTAGTTTAGATAATTCTTGCTAGTGTTAAGTAAATTGCAATTTATTGTAGGATAAGTGTAACTTTCTTGGGCTGATAGAAAGACTAAAAATGTTCTATGTATCTTGCTAATCTGTGCAGACTTCAGATTTTTTGAAACAGTGATGAAAAGTCTTCTTGATGCATGGGAATAAGGGTAAATGCTTACATAAATAAAAACTTTAGATGGTAAATTCTTACGGCATTTTACTTCTGTGAAATGCTCAGAATGTAGGTTAACCCAGATTAGGCCTGAGTAATAGTTTTTGTTGCTGTTAGTGATATGTGCTACTATACAGGTTTTCACTTAGATTGAATGTTGCTACTTGTCAGCAACTGTTAAGTGTTGGGGATACAGAAGAATAATGCACTGTTCCTGTTTTCTAGGTGCTTGCATTCTGATGGGAAGACTGAAATAGAACAATGCAGTTAGGAGCCAGAATCGTTTTGGGAGTGACAGGAAAGCATTGTCATTTGAGTCTGGATATTAGAGAGGCTTCCTTGAACCAGTGGGAAACTGAGCCTTATTTTTCCTGTATTCTTCCTATAGGATCAATAGTAGACAAATTCCTATAGTTATAATTGTCTCTTTTGTTAAGACATTTAGAATTTTAGGGGCATCTGCCTGGCTCAGTTGATGGAGCTTGCCACTCTTGATCTCAGGGTTGTGAATTCGAGCCCCATGCTGAGTGTAGAGATTACATTAAAAAAAATCTTTGAAATGTAAAAAAAAAAAAAAAAAAACTGAGAATTTAATGTTTATAATTCAGTTTTATTATAATTTGCTATTTTGATTACTATGTTATTGTATCTTTTGTTTGGCCTTGATTGGCAGTTTATTTGCAGCAGCTAGTAAAGGAAATTTAAGTTACTCTGTTTGTTAAATTTATTAATTTTTTTTATTTTTAAGTAATCTCTACACCCAGTATGTGGGGCTCGAACTCACAACCACAAGATCAAAAGTCTCACGCTCTATGGACTTAGCCAGCCAGGTGCCGCAAGAGAGACTAAGTTATTTTTGATATAAGTTAGTCACATTAGACATTTTCTTTGGGTTCGCTTTTCATAGTAACTTACTGAATGTTTAAGTTTTTCCCTCAGGATTTCATTTTATTGTGATTAAAAGTTTCTTGGTATATCAATGAGTTGATGAAACCCTTCTTTGAATTGCTGGAGACCATATGACCTCTTCAGAATTCTTACCTCTGGTACTTCAGTTTATTTACTATTTTTTTAATTCCTTGTGATTGGGAGTACTAAGGTAATGGTGGGAGAATACCCCTGTATATTACAGAACAATCCAGATGGTGGTTACAGCAATAAAAACCTTGTTAATATAGGCCATTTACAATTATTTACCATAGAAGAGTTTTTAAATTTATTTTTAATTTTTTTTAGTGTTTATTTTTTAGAGATGTAGACTGCAAGCAGGGGAGGGGCAGAGAGAGAGAGCGAGAGACAGAATTGGAAGCGGGGCTCCAACTCACGAACCGTGAGATCATGACCGGAGCCAAAGTCGGACACTTAACCAACTGAGCCACCCAGGCACCCCAAGTCTTTTTTTTTTTAAGGCATTTTGAGCTGTTTAATTGTTCTAATGTTTATCGTGCTTTACCAAAAGATCCCAGCTGTAATGGGATATATAGCATACCATGAACCAGTTCATATACTCTGACAATCTAGCGATCTGTGGGAGAAAGAAATGACCAGTGTCGCAAAGGGTTTTATTGGAGTGATAGTTGGCCTGCAGTGATAGTTGTGCAGTTGGTAAATACTAAAAGTCATTGAATTTTACACTTAAAAAGGGTGAACTTTATGATATTTTCTATAACTCAGTAAAATTATTTGAATAGTTTTGAATAAATAGGCAGTATTTTGAAATTAAATCAGAAACAGAAGTGGCCAAAGTACATTAATAATATAGTTATTATTTATGGTAGCTATTAGGATCTAGACTAAGCATTTGAGGTACATTATTTTGTTTGGTGCTCCTTCCAGGTTTGAGAAAGAGTAAAGTACTGGGTCAAGGTTACTTAATCATGTAATTTGTAGAGTGCAGGTCTGTGTGACTTCCAAATCTTAATCACAAATACTGTACTACTGTACCTGTCTGAAATAATGCTCTCAGGGAATGTAGCCAAGTGCTAGATGATGAGTCAGTGTCCACATTTGTGGTGCATAAACCTGGGGTTTTGCACTTCATGGGGAATAAGAGGATGAAGATGTAGGTGTGGTCCTTGAACTCCTGGGTCTGGTTCCGCTAGGCTCCATTTCACTTTTATCTATTTATTTACTTATCTAATTAATTATGTAAGCTTTATGCGCAGCATGGGGCTTGAACTCACATCCCCAAGATCAAGCATCATATACTCTACCAACTGAGCTAGCAAGGTGCCCCACTTCTGTTTTTATATGTTGGCGTTTAGTGAGATGTTTAGATTTGATTTCTGTAGTTTAAAACTGCCTTTGCTTTCATTTTTCATTCTGATTTTACTAGCTGTTCTAATCAGCAAGGTGAGCTGATCTCTAAGCCCTCTGCCAATTTTAGGTGCATTCTAGGAGGAGGTCAGGCACATAACACTGAGAAGTGGCAATTGATAGCACACTGTGAGAACAGTTGGAAGAAAGCCATGTGGTTGCATGAAAATTACACTTAAGAACTCAAACTGCTGTCAAGTAGGGCTGTTTAATATATTGTTAAGTGGCCCTAAAATGCTGTGGAGTTGTGGACATCGAGTAGAGAGTAATTGCTGTTTATGCTGAGGGACAGAAAATAAGAAAATGGGGGGATATGCTCGGTATGATGTTGAGAAACCATGCCAATGGAAGGTGGAGGCAAAAAAGTAGGTGCAATTTGGGAGAATTGCAAGGCCATTTTGACCAAAGTGTATGGATCAGAAAGGAATAAAGAGCTTGTATTTTATCAAGGAGTTGATTTGTGAACAGAAGATGATGGATTTTAGTGGTATTCTGAAAGACGAAACAGATCACTGTGTAATCAGTTTTACCGTTAAGCTAGTTCAGACAGGTAAATAAGGGTATGAAGTTTCAGTGAACCAGGAGGCAGTTATTGATATTATAATTGATAAAGGTATCTTGTAACTGCTGGTTTATGTATGTAACACTGACATCAAAACTAGTACTAGACTGAGCTACCTAATTTATTCTTAGAAGACAGGAGGAGGCTT
This sequence comes from Acinonyx jubatus, assembly GCF_027475565.1. Lineage (NCBI taxonomy): Eukaryota > Metazoa > Chordata > Mammalia > Carnivora > Felidae > Acinonyx > Acinonyx jubatus. The sequence goes on from NC_069391.1 coordinate 37,996,514, forward strand.
TAAATACAATGACCCTTAATTCAGGTATCTATACTAAGTTGATGGCAGAATTGTAAAGGAAGGTATAGGTATAGGCCTTAAAGAAATGGTGGCGTTAAAAGAATGGTTTAAAGGTTTTGAGCTCTGCAGTCCATTGGGTGTCCGACTTCGGCTCGGGTCATGATCTCGGGTAATGATCTCGCGGCTTGTGAGTTGGAGCCCCGCGTCGGGCTCTGTGCTGACAGCTCAGAGCCTGGAGTCTGTCTCCCTCTCTCTCTGCTCCTCCTCTGTTCGTTCTCTCTCTCTCTCTCTCTCTCTCTCTCTTAAAAATGAATAAACATTGACAAAAATTAAAAAGTTTTGAGCTCTGGAACACTGAAAAATATTGGTCACTTGGAAAATTGTGCAAGTCTTCGAATGAGATGCATTTGGATGAATTTCTTTATAGGTTAGATACCTAGTAGGCAGTTAGATGTGGGCTGAATCTTTGGAGAGACATGAGGTCTTTTGCTTTGAAGTTGGAGGTAATTATTGATGCTAGTAGAGCATAAAATTTCTGTGGGAAGGGAGAGTGTGCTCAAGAATTGAAATTTTTTACATGTCAGGGCTCGGGGAAGGATGTGATGCTGCTGAGGATTTGAGGGGGAAAAAAAAAGAACCAGGATGTGGTGTCTGAAAAGCCACAGGAATAAAATTATGAAATGTGTTGAATGCCAGAGACCGGTGAAAGAATGAGAATAGAAAAAAGATTTGACAGTTAATTCAGTGGTGACCTGGGAAATAGCATTTTTCTTAATGTTGGAGTAATAGAGTGATAGAAACCAGACTACAAGTTAAGGAGATGTTTGGTGAGGAACTGGAGTCAGTGTGTATCCTTTTTGAGATACACAGTTTAAGTAGTCATTGCTTACCTAGTAGAACGTGCAGTTTCCCAGAGTGTTGGAGGGTAATTTTTGTAACCCTTTGTTCTTGAGATTAATGTGGATGTGGGGAATAGTTGAGCCGGTTTTTAAACACATACTTGTCAGAAGGAAAAAGGTAGGGAATACTTTCTCAATAGTAGTGGTAGGAGATTTCCTTATTAAGGAATTTTATTTTTGGTATATGAATGAAAACCAAGCCTAGTGTGTGTCAGATATGTTAACATTTGAATCAAAACATCTGTGTTTTGATAGGTACATTCTTCATGTAACTGACATTTTTTAAAAAGTTGCTTTTGGCATGAGTGAAATGGTAATAAAGTCACCATTACAATGAAACACAATTTTTTTTTTTTTTTTTAAACAACTCGAGTATGTCTTGGATTCATTAGGGAGGTTGGAGAAGGGTAATGAAAAACTGAGTCTGAAGTACTTAAATCAGTGTTTATATTTCTGGCTTACAGTAACAGCTAGAGATGATATTACTGTTGTGGACTAGCTTCATAATGGATATACTGAACTTGTATAAATCAGTTGTGAAATATTTGTGTATTTATAACAATTGAGTGCCAGGTGTTTAAACGGCTCATGCAGAGCTGTGAAAAAGAATAACTTGAAGTATTCTTACTCATCTCTCTTCAGTAAGAATTGGAGATTTGTAAAGTTCTGTCTCTTGTGAAAGTATGGTTGGGATGTAATCATTTTTAGCATTAATATCCAGTTTACTATATGAGAATGGTTAGCAGAGATGCCACTTTACCCAAAAATCAAAACAAGAAAATAATGTGAGATGAAGACTATAACTTTGAAGTGGCTATCAAGTGATTATGAGTTGAACCAGGTAACATTTTTGAGTGTTGTTGTATATGGGAGATTTCTTGAAGTCCTTTTCACACTTTGGAGTTTGGAGGTTTTCCTGCATTAACTATTGTTAAGGCTTTCCTATGCTTGAAAATAAGATAGGAGTTAAGTTGATAATTTTGATTAATACTGTTTTGGCTTAGAGTATCAAGAATAACGATTCTTGGTTTATGTAACTGGTTAGTAGGACTTGACTAAAAGAAACATTTGGCTTATTAAACTTGTCTCCCCAAGGATGATGAGGTAGATTAGCCTACAATTTGACACCTTCTTCCTTCCCCTTTCTGAGGGGGTCTTAGGAAGAGGAAATAGGCCAAAAGGAGAAGGCAACTCCCCTGCATATTCTTTCCCTCAGAAGGCCTTGGGACAGAGTTACTAATGAGAAGTTAATCTTGATCTGATGGATGCAGAGGTGGAGGGTGGGGGTGGGGATGGAATGGAAGTGAGGATGTGAAGACAAAAAATTTATAAAAACATGTCTGTCTCAGGGTGCCTGGCTGGCTCAGTTGGTAGAGCATGTGTGTGACTCTTGATCTCAGGGTTGTGAGTTTACACCCCACATTGGGTGTGGAGCCTACTAAAGAAAACAACAACAACAACAACAAAAAACATGTCTGTATTACAGACTAAGACTTGTTGGCATTAAGTCTGCCCTGTTCTAATGACTCTGAGACTTCACTTGATTCTGTCCAGAGAGGATAGGTGGGACTAATGCAGCTGAACATGGTTGGGGAAGAGCAACATTAGAGTAGGGTTAGGGACAGGAGGATTTGAGATGGGAACATTCACTTGGAATTTATTACCAATTTTTGTTAATACCCAAGAAATAAATTTGCCCTCTTCTTTCTTTCCTTCCTCCATCTCTCCCTCCCTCTTTGGTAAAAGGCATGTTGACCTAAGTGCATGCTGGCAGGTGGTAAGGTTGTCTCTTAATCACTCAAGCTAGAAGTCCTAGAAGTCCTTCTGCAATCTGCTGAAAATCAAGGTTTGAGGGCTTACTCTGTATAAGGCTTGGTGGAAAGTCGCCCTCTATCCCCCAAAAGACAACAAATCAGTGTAAAAATAATGCAGATTTTTTTTTTTTTTGTTTTTTGTTTAGGAGAGTGTGAGCTAGGGAGAGGAGCAGGGAGAGAGAGAATCTTAAGCAGTCTCCACACTCGGGAGGATCATGGGATCATGATCCTGGGAATCAAGAGTCAGATGCTCAACTGATTGAGCCACTCAGGTGCCCAGTGCAGATGATTTTAAAATAAATGAATAACCATTTGAAACTGCATTGTCCTTGAGTTCAGAAACTATTTTTGAAAAGTAGCCATACTATGGGGCCCAGAAGTTTTGCAGATACGTAAATGGTGCCACTTTTGAGAAAGAGGCCAAGGATAAGTAAGACAATGATAAAATGAATTTATTTAGGAAAGCAAGTTCCTAGCTATGTCTTGGAGTTAGAATATTTTATTATTTTTTGAGTGTGAGCAGGGGAGGGGGCGGGGAAGGGGAGGGAAAGAGAGGGAGAGGGAGGAAGGGAATGAATCCCAAGCAGGCTCCATGCTCAGCACAGAGCATAATGTGGGGCTCGATCCCATGATGCTGGGATTATGACTTGATCCCAAATCAGAGTTGAACCACCCAAGTGCCCTGGAGTTAGAATATTTTCAGACTGGGGCGCCTGGTTGGCTTAGTTGGTAGAGCACACTGCTCTTGATCTTGGGTCATGAGTTTGAACTCAATGTTGGGCGAAGAGTTTAAAAAAAAAAAAAAGATTCAGACCAATTCCCCACGTTACTCATCACATGGGTATAATAACGATGTAGAATCAACAAAAGTTAAATCATGTTTGTTGTGTACTGTATTTCTCAAGGAAGGGAAGTATATATTGCATTTTAGGAGGCATGTCTATCAAAAAGGATTGGAACCAAAACCATTTTAGCCCCTGAAGAGTTTTCTTTCATAGCTCCATAATGCTGGATTCCTCAGCTGAATAGGATAATTGAGGTGCTGTAACTACAATGCTGCCTTGCTTTTACATAGTAGTTTATATTGCCAATGTGCTGTGATAAAAGTATGATATAGCCATTTCTAGTGGATGACAGTGATGCACTCAAATAGAAAACACTGGAAGGATACTTAATAAATTAACGATTGAAAGTATTTTTGGGTGGTGGTTTTATTTTCTTCTATTGGTCAGTATTTTTTGGAATTTTGTAAGACTGTATGATTCTTATATAGGTGAAATAAGAAAAGTGAAATCGTGGTTTTTTTTTTAGTTTTCTCATCTTTCAGTTTAAATCACATAGGAACCTTTTTTTTTTTTTTTTTAACGTTTGTTTATTTTTGAGACAAAGCATGAATGGGGGAGGGTCAGAGAGAGAGGGAGACACAGAAACTGAAACAGGGTCCAGGCTCTGAGCTGTCAGCACAGAGCCCGACGCTGACACGGGGCTCAAACTCACGGACTGCAAGATCATCATGACCTGAGCTGAAGTCGGGCACTTAATCGAATGAGCCACCCAGGCGCCCCCCCCCCCCCGCTTTTTTTGAATTTTTTTTTTTTTAACGTTTATTCATTTTTGAGAGAGAGAGAGAGAGAGACACGAGTGTGAGTAGGGGAAGGGCAGAGAGAGAGAGGGAGACAGAATTGGAAGCAGGCTCCAGGCTCTGAGCTGTCAGCACTGAGCCCGACGCGGGGCTCTAACTCACGAACCACGAGATCATGACCTGAGCTGAAGTCGGAGGCTTAACCGACTGAGCCACCCAGGCACCCCTATGCTGGATCAAAATTCTTATCTAAGTTTCTTTAAGAGCAGTAATTCTCAAACTTTAGTGTGCCATTAGGTCTTGTTTAAACATAATTTCTGGGGCACCTGACTGGCTCAGTCAGTGTAGCATGTGACTCTTAATCTCAGGGATGTGTGTTCAAGCTCCACATTGAGAGTAGAGATGACCTAAAAAACAAACTGACTTTCTAAACATAATTACTGGTTCTGTAGGTCTGGGATGACCTTGAGAATTTTCGTTTGTGAGAGGTTCTCAGGTGATGCTGTTGCCTGTCTGGACATCATACTTTGAGAACCACTAATTTACAGAGTAGTAGTTTGACATCCCAGTTACACATTGGAAACCTGGGGAAATTTTTTTTTTTTTTAAGATTCTAGTTTTAAGTAATCTCTACACCCAACATGCAGTTTGAATTCACAGACTTAAGACCAAGAGTCGCATGCTCCACTGACTGAGCCAGCCAGGTGCCCCTGGAAAAAAATTTTATTTGAAAGATATGTTTTGTTTTTGAGAGAAAGAGGGCACAAGTGAGGGAGGGGGCAGAGAGAGAGAAAGAAAAGTGGGACTCGTGCTCAATCATGACCAGAGCTGAAGTCATATGCTTAATATATGAGCCACCCAGGCACCCTCTTTTTTGTTTTTAAATGTTTATTTTTGAGAGAGAGTGTGTGTCTGCAGGGGAGGTCAGGGGGGGCGGGGACAGAGGATCCAAGGTGGGCTCTGTGCTGACAGCAGAGAGCCCAACATGGGGCTCGAACTCATGAACTGTGAGATCATGACCTGAGTTGAAGTCGGACGCTTAACCCATTGAACCACCCAGGCACTCCTGGGTTCCTCCTTGTTTTCTCATTCTACTGGTTACCCAGGCCCAGTGTAACTACAGGGTCAGAACATGGTAGGAGATCCTAGCATCCAGTAATTCCTTGTTGCTAGCGCCTGTGAGGAACTTGGAAGCTTTCAGAAATGGAAATTGAAAGCAGACTGTAGATGTGCCGCTGTATATGTGGATACATACAAATTCAGGCGGCGGGCAGGCAAGACTAGAGAAAAATACATAGGAAGGTGAACAGAATATGATATAAGTAGAGCAAGGGTGGGGGGGAAGAGTATGTATCTGTGTAAGAATTTTTACTGGATTTATGAGGAAGGTATTAATATGTTCTGGTAAAGGAATGGTTTATAGAAATTCTATTTTAATTTGGTCTTTTATAATTAAGCTTTTTTTTTTTTTTTACTTCGTAAAATAGACCCTTTAAAAGTCCTTGGCTATGGAGTAGTAAACCTCTAATAAAGGTATCCTTTTGGTATTTGGGGGGTGCTTATTTGAATGTAATCTAAATTAAGAGTATAGTATTTAAAACATTTTTTTTTTAATTTTAATGTTTTATTTATTCTTGAGGGAGAGAGAGACAGAGCATGAGCGGGGACGGGGCAGAGAGAGAGGGAGACACAGAATCCGAAGCAGGCTCCAGGCTCTGAGCCATCAGCCCAGAGCCTGACGTAGGGCTTGAACTCATGAACCATGAGATCATGACCTGAGCCGAAGTCGGATGCTCAACCGACTGAGCCACCCAGGTGCCCCTAAAACATTTTTTAATGTTTATTTATTTTGAGAGAGAGAGAGAGAGATGAGCGGGGAGGGGTAGAGAGAGAGAAAGAATCCCAAACATGCTCTGCCCTGTTAGTGCAGAGCGCAGTGCGGGGCTCAAACTCACAAACTGCAGATCTTGATCTGAGCTGAAATCAAGAGTCGGATGCTTAACTGACTGAGCCATCCAGGTGCCCCAGTATTCTTTTTTTTAAGAGTATAGTATTATAAGTTTATAGGTCTTGTGAAATCCTGTATAGTATAGGCCTTTTTTTGAGGGGGTGGGGAGAGAGAAAAGGCTATTAAAAAAAGGGGGGGTAAGACTAGTCATGAATAATGAGAGGCTTTTCAGGGGATAAGAATAAGGTAGCTGCTGAGCTGGAGTTCTGGGTAAAAGATGGTTTATAGCCAAGAAATTAGCAACGTAGGAGTGGGACAGATGTATGCAAGCAGCCATAGATAAAATTAAATACTTTTTCCTCCTTGACCTTAAGTAACCTGAAAGAGGAAATATGACTTAAATAATTTTTGTAATGTTCAGAGTTTACCAGCACTTATCTTTTCCATGGGCATGTTATATGCACAGAATAGTAAATAATGTTGTGGCTCTTCTGTCAGCCAACCTTGGGTGTAGGGGAGTTAACCTTGTTCACCAGCTGCTGGAGGCTTGACTCTGCCCTCAGCAGCTGTGGAGAATAAAAGTTTCAGCTTGGTCAGCTTCTGGCATGTAGGGCACAAGCAGTTTAGTTGCATGGAATTGCATCTCATACTAGAGTTTTTTGGCACCCTAGCCTGCCTTATTGTCTCCTGGGTGGGGGATATAGAGTTCCTCTTGCTAGCTACTCTGGGTTTCCCAGATCAGTTGAAGTTTTTGTTTGTTTGTTTTTAAGATTTTATTTATTAAAAAAAATTTTTATTTATTTTGAGAGAGAGCGTGCGCACAAGTGGGGGAGGGTCAGAGAGAAGGAGAGACAGTCCCAAGTAGCCTCTACACCATCAGTGCAGAACCCAGTGTGGGGCTTGAAGTCACAAACTGTGAGATCATGACCTGAGCTGAGATCAAGAGTCAGATGCTTAACCAGCTATGCCACACAGGTGCCCCATGATTTTAAGTAATCTTTGTACCTTATGTAGGGCTCAAACTCACAGCCCTGAGATTGAGTCACAAACTCCACCAGCTGAGGCAGCCAGGTGCCCCAAAATATTTTTTTAAATTTTATTGTATCTTTTTCTAATCTCTACACCCAGTGTGGGACTTGAACTCATGACCCTGAGATCAAGAGTCATGCTCTCCCAACTGAGCCAGCCAGGCACCCCCTTGAAGTTCTTAATCTAAACCAATCCTGTTCTTTGCAGAAATGAACAAATGAATTTCTTCTCTGGAAAACAGTTGAGAATAAATGGGTATTTTTTCTCTCTTTTTCTTAATGGGTATTTAAAAAAATGTTTGAGAGGGAGAGTATGAGTGGGAGAGGGGTAGAGAGAGGGAGAGAGAAACCCAAGTAGGCTCCTCATTGCCAGTGCAGAACCCTACATGGGCCTTCATCCCATGAACCATGAGATAATGACCTGAGCCAAAATCAAGAGTTGGATACCCAACTGACTGAGCCACGCAGGTGCCCCAGTGGGTATTTTCTTAATAGGAAAAGCAAGAACGCAAATTGGAAGTTAAATACACATAGTGAAACAGAACTGGTAACAAAACTGTAACGATATAGAGCAAGGGGAGCACCAGTGAATGTCTGAAAGGTTAGGAAGATAGCTGAGATTCTGACCTAGAACCCAATCTGTCACATCAGGTGATACCAACTGTAGTTATGCTGCCTTAAAGAGGAAGCTGACTTGGAGTCTTGTTGTGTATCTACAATTGAGCAATTAGCCTTACAGCATAGCATGGTGGTTAAGGACACAGACTGTGGGCCTAGATGACCTGGGTTTGAATCTTGGCTTTACCACTGACTAGCTGTGAATCTGTCTCAGTTTCCCGTCTGTAAAAAATGGGAGTAATAATTAGCATATACCTCAGTGTTGTTGGGAAGTTTAATGACTTAATACTGTGTGTATGATAGTGTCTGGCACATATTAAACAGTATGTGTTTGCTGCTGGTATTATTCTACTTATGGGTTTTAGGCTTTTGGGAATGAGTGAATAAATCAAATCCTTCATATAGATGAAGGATCCCCTTTCCTTGCCAGTCTAAGATAGTCCTGGCACCGTTAGTCTCAGGACTGAGTGAATAGCATCTCTAAGCATTCTTGATAGAAACTTGCTTCTTGGACATAAACTGTATATTCTGTTTATAGTAGTTGAGCCCTTAGCTGACTAATTCATGTTGTTTGAATAATTACATTCTCTTTGAAAAAGAAACATGTATTTTTGCTGTGTCTGGAATATAGATTTTTTTGATGTAGTAGATGAGCTACTCTACAGTTTTGTGAGCCTTCTGGTTTTAGAATTACCTTCCAATGCTGACACTTTGTGATGCCATCTTAAATAAAGTACTTTGGTGGTTGGTGCTTTCAGCAACATCTTCATAGTTTTTAGCATGTTATCAAAAAGTGTTCTGTAAATTTTTAGAAAGATCAAGTGTGCCCTTATTTTTTCTGTTAGGGTATGATATTATGTGGTTTTTAGATAAAGTTCCAGCCACTTTTTTTTTGTTTGGCCTAAAGATAGCGTCCTCTTAAGATGAATTTGTGGTATTTACTTAAGCTTTAATAGAAGTACAAGTGGCTTGTAGCCGTTTTCAGTTAATTCTAAACTCTAGACTCACTCGAAAATGCCACTGTTTCACTGAGGTATCTTATCTTTAAAAAAGTCCTTGAAAAAAATAGCAGTTAATAAAACATTTTCTAAAAATATCCCTTCTACAGACAAAATGTGTAGTTTAATCAAGTTAGTTTATTCTCCTGGCTTACTTTCCTTATATAACAAGTAATTTAGACTATTCCTGCACTTGAGATAATCTAGGTAGGACGTTTTATATGGTATTTTGCTGATACTGTTTTTAAAGAAGTTAAAAATGTAGCAGTTCTAACCTGATATTAATCTATCCCATCTTTAATTTACTTTGGATGAAGTGAGGTAAATATGGGTTTTAAAATTTGGTTGGATAGATTGAAATAACCTCGTCTTTCCTTCAGTTCAAGAACCTGAGATATGTATGTTTGAGTTTCTGCTGGATTATTTTTAGAATCTCTTGCTCTTGTCTGTTTCTATTCTAAGAATTCTCTTGGAACCTGTTGGAGAGTAGTAGTTCTTGTGGGTGGAGAGTGATAGAGGGAATGGAACACAAGTGTAAACTGAATTCCTTTGGCCTGGCAACTGGGTGCTTATTGCAGAAGCATTCCGATTTACTACACATAGCTCTGTTTCCAGAAGAGACAACATAGAATTTCCCCATGTGACAGTATGTTAGTTAAAGTTGTTGCTTTTTATAGTCTAGTTTCCTTGCCTTATTCATTTTCACAATTGATTGGTGGTTGATAAGTTTTTTAATAACTTATGCTTTTACTTTGTTCCATGAATTCACTATCTCCAGAATTTTTTTAAATGCTTATTTATTTTTGAGAGAGCGAGCACGAGAGGGGGAGGGCAGAGAGAGCGAGAGCAAGCGAGAGCAAGAGACACAGAATCCGAAGTAGGCTCCAGGCTCTGAGTTGTCAGCACAGCCCAACGCGGGGCTCAAACTCAAAAACCTTGAGATCATGACCTGAGCCTGAAGTTGGACACTTAACCAACTGAGCTACCCAGGCACCCCCAGAAGTTATATATAAAATTAATATAAGAAAGTTTGTTTTTCCAGAAAATTTCAGTAACACTTTTTAATTTTTTCCTCTGTGCTTGCTCTGTAAATTCCCAGTTTTATCTTTGGAAGTTTTTCACTGGACATTTTAAGCATTAAGACTTATTTTTTGAAGGGCACCTGGGAGCCTGCTTCGGATTCTGTGTCTCCCTCCCTCCCTCTCTCTCTCTGCCCGTTCCTGCTCATGCTCTGTCTCTGTGTCTCTCAAATATAAACATTAAAAAAAAGACTTCAGTTTTTGAATTTTTTTTAAAAAAATTTTAATGTTTATTTCTGAGACAGAGACAGAGCATGAGTGGGGGAGGGGCAGAGAGAGAGGGGGACACAGAATCTGAAGCAGGCTCCAGGCTCTGAGCTGTCAGCACAGAGCCCTACGCGGGGCTCGAACTCACAGACTGCGAGATCATGACCTGAGCCGAAGCCGGCTGCTCAACCGACTGAGCCACCCAGGTGCCCCAGTTTTTGAATTTTTTAAAGTAAAGTCTACATCCATTGTGGGCTCAAACTGAGACCCTGAGATCAACGGTCACATGCTCTACGGACTGAGCTAGTCAGGCACCTCAAGACTTTTTTTTTTTAATTAAGTGGAAATACAGCTATTCTGACATTTCAGTTAGTATGGGTAGCTATATTGACAGAAAATAAGCTAATCTGAATTGGTTTAAGCATCCTCAGAAGCAAATGCTGGGGCCATCGTTTTTCTTCTTTGAGTTTTTTTTTTTTTTTGCAAGGATTGTATTTGTGTTTGGTGGTAACAGTTTATGTATATATAACCCAGAGGAGTAAACTTTAATTAAAGGATAAAAATGGTTATTTCCAAACAAAAGTATGTAACATAAAGTAAGCAGTGTACTTCTCATGTTTCACAAGGCAATATAATTCTGATTCAGCCATGGAACTGGGGACATTATTTATAGTCTAAACACCTACTTGGAATGTGGATTGAGGATTGATGATTGCAGTGGAGATAGAAGTCTTAATATTTATACTGATACAGTGAATTAGTAAAACTGTAATAGTTTGAAACATAAAAAACTTCTGTTGCTTTCCTGATTGACAAGTAGGGATTCAAGTACATTATATGAAAATGTTTGGCTGTAATAAGAAGACAAAAGTCTCTTTTGGTAAATCAGAAAGGTCAGTCTTAGCATCCATTCAACTTAGCTTATGTTTATTTCTGTACATGCAGATTTTTATCAGCAGATGGCACTCCTGTAAGAAGAAATTCTTACTTTGTTATATTTAATGTATCTAGATTATTTTCATAAATGAGAGCATAGAGTGATAAACAGTTGAAAAGATGAGTGAATAAAGGGTCACATAATTCAGTACAAAAGCAACTGTTTGGAAATCTGTAAGTAAACTAAAAAAAAAATTTTTTTTTTTAACTTTAGGAATACCACTAAGATTTTGATTGGATGTTTAACTTTAGATACATAAGGTAAAATTACAGAATAATCATGCTTAGAGGTGATTTTAGAAATAATCAAGTAAATCCTTTTACTTCAGAAATAACTTTTTAAAAGTTTTTATTAAAAAAAATTTTTTTTTAACGTTTATTTATTTTTGAGACAGAGACAGAGCATGAACAGGGGAGGGTCAGAGAGAGGGAGACACAGAATCTGAAACAGGCTCCAGGCTCTGAGCTGTCAGCACAGAGCCCGATGCGGGGCTCGAACTCACAGACTGCCAGATCATGACCTGAGCTGAAGTTGGACGTTTATACGACTGAGCCACCCAGGCGCCCCAAGTTTTTATTTATTTTGGAGAGCATGTGCCTGAGCAGGGGAAGGGCAAAGAGAGGAGAGAGAGAATCCCAAGCAGGCTCTGTCAGCACAGAGCCTGATGTGGGCTTGATCTCTCAAACTTTGAGATCGTGACCTGAGCTGAAATCAAGAGTTGGATGCTTAACTGACTGAGCCATCTAGGTGCCCTGGGAAATACTAATGTGTTTTAACATTTGTGTGGTGCTTTATAGTTTAAAAAAGTGTATTTGTTCATGTGTATTTATTCATTTTGGAGAACACTAAACTCGGAGAAAGCTGTAAAAATCATTATGACAGAACAATTAACTGTGTTCCATGTAATATAACTAAAACAATAAACCCAAACCAACAAAATATCAAAATGGTTAAACTCAAAAAAAAAAAAAAATTTCAAAGTGTGTACTGTTACTGAGAGGCAGATTCAAATATAGTAAGTTTTTTTAAGTTTGTTTATTTTGAGGGAGAGAGTGTGTGTGTGAGTGCATGCAAGCTGGGAGGGGCAGAGAGAGAATCCCAAGCAGCCTCCATGCTTTCAGTGTGAAGCCCGACACAGGGCTCGAACCCACAGACTGAGATCATGACCTGCACTGAGGTTAAGAGTCAAATGCTCAATTGTCTGAGCCTTCCAGGTGCCCCTGAAATATAGTGAGTTTTAAACCAGCATATTTGGCATGTGAAATACTCTGGTTAATTGGTTATTTGCTATTATAGTTGATGTAAAAGTCAGTGCAGTAATATGTCTGTGGCCTTTATCTAGTATCCCAGTTAACAGAGGACCTACTGGGAACATAAGTAAATGATATTAGGATAGGTAACTCAGAAAAAGCTGGTCAGACTTTCAGGGATATAATTTTCTTGTGATGCCTGAACTGGTATGTTGAATTTTGGTTAGTCTCCTCTGAGTATCTTTTGTATACACAGGTCCAAAAGATACTTAGAAATGCTAGTATACATAGTGTCATTTCATTAACTTGAGATGTAGAAGATTTATAAATAGGGGAACATTATTCCACATCATGTGAATGCTTGCTTTGAGGTCTCTGTAACTGCTTGTTCTAGAAAATAGAATTCCATTTATTGTTCTTTTTGGAATCATTGGCTCTGCTATGATTTGGTCTTAGGTCATTCTTAATCTCTAAAAGTTACCAGCTTCTATAGCATGTAAGTCATAGGGTATATACATGTTCACCTTTATTGGATAAGGCCAGATTTTTATACCAAGTGGGGCTCGAACTCATGACCCCGAGATCAAGAGTTGCATGCTCTTCTGATTGAGCCAGCCAGGCACCCCTAATTTGACTTTTTTAATGTATGGTCTAATAAAAAAATTTTTTTTAAGTATAATCAACCACTTCTTTCAACCTCACTTCTTTAAGAATTTATCTTTTCTCATCACATGCAATGCCATCTCTGTTAGAAACCATAGTTGTATATGCTTGGGTCTCTTTCTGGGCTTCTTGTTCTGATCCATTGGCCAGCTTTTCTATCCCTGTACTGTTGTAATTACTGAAGCATTATAATCCTTGGTACCTGTAAGGTAAGTATTGTTCCTTTGCTTTTTGGTTTTGTTTCGTTTTGAAGGAATATCTTGGCTGTTCTTGACTATTTGCTTCCCATGTAAATTTAGAATCAGGCTAGTAAGGTTTTAGGCAATAAAACCTTGTTAGAGGGGCGCCTGGCTGGCTCAGTTGGAGGAGCGTATGATTCTTGATCTCCGAGTCATGAATTCAAGCCCCATGTTGGGTGTAGAGATTATTAAAAAAAAACAAAAACAAAAACAAAAAACAAAACAAAAAAAAACTTCAAAAAAAATCCTTGTTAGAAATTTGATGAGAATTAAATTGAATCTGTAGTTGAGGGAGAATTACCACTCTAACTCTAAAAAAGGGTTAGAACACTTTCTGTAAAGGGCCAGGTAGTAAATATTTTCTGCCTTGCTTCTGTTACAACTATTCAGTACTGCCATTGTAGTGCAGAAGGAGTCATAGACAATTTCTTAAGAAATTGACTTATTTTTTTCCCTTTAGCTGGCATATAGGTACATATACTTAATTTTTGTACATTGTTTTGCACACACACATTTGTATTTAGAAGTTTTGCTACAAGCTCTAGCATAGAATTTTGAGGGCTGAGACAACTCATACATTTTTTTTCCCAAAGAATATTTTGTGCATGCTGATTCAGCATGTACGAATGGGGATAGCAATAATATCTATCTATTCCTTAAGACTGTTGTGGTGTACAATAAGATAAAAAATAGGATACTTTGTAAACTAAAAATAGGATGTTACGAAAATGGATTCTTAGGGGTGTTTGGGTAGCTCAGTTAAGTGTCCAACTCTTGATTTCAGCTCAGGTCATGATCTCAGGGTTCCTGAGTTTAAGCCCTGTGTCAGGCTCTCTGCTGTCAACAAGGAGCCTGCGTCAGATACTCTGTCTCCCTCTCTGCTCCTGCCTCCCCCCCCCACCAAATAAACATTAAAAAAAAAAAAAAAAAAAAAAAAGAGGACCTTGAGATGGCAGATAATGAACTTCTTCTAGGCTTCCTTAAGGGGATGGATAGGTTACAGCTTATCCGAGATAGGTTGGACCAATTAGGGCAGTGTAAAATGCCTCTTTCCTGGACATCTCACCATGAAATCATCTTATAAGTGGTACACAGTGTTTTTAATTTTTTTAATGCTTATTTTTGAGAGAGTGCGTACATGAGAGAGAGGGGGCAGAGAGAGAGGGAGACACAGAATCCAAAGCAGGCTCCGGGCTCTGAATGGTCAGCCCCGATGCGGGGCTTGAACTCACAAACTGTGAGATCATGACCTGAGCCGAAGTTGGACGCTTAGCTGACTGAGCCACCCAGGTGCCCCAAGTGGTGTAAACTGTTAAGTTCCAGTTTTAATTTTTAGTCACGTAGGCCCAACATTGAAAAAAAATTTGATATGAAGTACATTGTTTCATGTTTCCTATTTAGCATATTGATTCAAGCAGATATTTGTAAGTCATAGAGGGTTAGTCTAGTTCCAGTTGATGCTCTTAAATGTGATTTGGAGGGAAGGATATATAGGTTTTCCCACTAATTATATTTGTCTAAGATATTTAGATAAATCATGACTTTTAACATTACCATTAATCGAGTATATTTGTAACATTTCCACAGATCTTGATAATAGCCAGTTTCTCTAGAGAGGACATAGGTAGTAGTATGATGATTAAGTATTAAGACTTAAGTATATGTTTATTGAATGTAAGAGGATATGAGTTTTCCCTTGTTTCTTTTGGAGCAAAGCAGGTGCTTTTGGTTTTTAGGGAAGCAGAGAAGAGAACCCCTTTAAAAAGTGTGATAATTATGAGATTTTGATTCATGACCAAATGAGCAGTTATATTTTAAGTAATCTATACACTCAACTTGGGACTCGAACTTAACAACCCTGAGATTAAGAGTCTCCATGCTCTACTGACTGAGCCAGTCACGTGCCCCAGCAGTTATATTTAATATTGGCCTGATCAAGGATACCCTTAAGAATAAGGGCCCTAATAGTTTATATTTTTGAACTTTTCCAAAAATTTTTAAAAATGTTTGTTTATTTATTAAAAAATATCCAGTGTAGGGCTTGAACTCATGACTCAGAGATCAACAGTCACATGTTCTTCAGACTGAGCCAGCCAGGTGCCCTGAGAGCTGTTGTAAATTCTTGTAGCATGGCTTTTTGCCTGGCTGTTTGTGGGCATTGAGGGGGTGGAGTGGGGTTGCCCATTGCTTTGGGGAAGGGAATGGGAGATGTAAACCTGAAGTTTCAGGCAGCATTGTATGTGGCTATGCATTTTTCTGAGGGGAGAGTCCATACTTTTCATCAAATTGAGTACTTAATGACCCAGAAGGCTGTAAGTCAATCATACTAGAATAAAATACAGTTTTAATGGAAAACATAACATTTTTTTTATGTTTATTTCTTTTTGAGAGCGAGAGAGACCGAATGTGAACTGAGGAGGGGCAGAGTGAGAGGGAGACAGAATCTGAAGCAGGCTCCAGGCTCTGAGCTGCCAGCACAGAGTCCTACGCGGGACTTGAACCCCTGGACCATGAGGTCATGACCTGAGCCGAAGTCGGATGCTTAACTGACTGAGCCCCAGGCACCCCTGGAAAACATTATTTAAAAGTGTTATTCTTTGCCTTCAGTGAGGTTGTGAATCTCGCAGCCAGGATCGTAATAAGCTGGAGAGTATTCTTTAGGAAGGGATGTTTTCAAATACGTATTCTGGGAAAGGCCCCAGTGTTAGAGGTAGATAAGAGCAGCTCTTCACCTGGTGATGTCATCTGTGCCTTGAATAAATGGACTCTTTCTGGTTTAAAATTCTTTTGTGAGATAATTCAACAAGGGGTTTATTCATCTTAACCCACATCTCCCTTGATTATTCAGTTGCAATTCTCAATTTCTGACATTAGCTTTGCTTTCATGGTAATATGTGGATTAATGCCACCTATATATTTGGGATTTCTGCTTTCATTTGGGATCCTCAGTGTCGCTCTTCAATTCTTTCTACTTGTTTTCTATCAACTTCCCCTTGTATTTCCCTTAGTAGCTATTACAAGCTTTTGTCATTTTCTTTCTTTCTTTCTTTTTTAATCAGTTAATGTATTTTGAGACAGAGCTTGAGTGAGGGAAGCACAGGAAGGGAGAGAGAGAATCCCAAGCAGGCTTCTCGCTGTCAGTGCAGAGCCGGACACAGGGCTTGATCCCACAAACCATGAGATCATGACCTGAGCTGAAATCAAGAGCTGGACGCCTAACTGACTGAGCCACCCAGGAGACCCCCCTGGACCCCCCCCCCCGCTTTAAAAAACAAGTTTTTTTTTAAATGTTTTATTTATATTTGAAAGAGAGACAGCATGCAAGTGGGGAAGGGGCAGGGGAGACAGAATCTGAATCAGGCTACAGGCTCTGAAGTGTCAGCACAGAGCCCGACACAGGGCTCTAATCCACTGACCGTGAGCTCATGACCTGAGCCGAAGTCGGACGCTTAACTGACTAAGCCACCCAGGTGCTCCCCGACCCCCCCTTTTTTTTTTTAAAAAAAAGTTTTGTTTATTTATTTTTGAGAGAGTGAGCACAAGTCAGGGAGGGGCAGACAGAGAGGAAGAAAGAGAATCCCAAGGAAGCTTCTCACTGTCAGCACTGAGCCCAGTGGGCTCGATCTCATGAACCATGAGATCATGACCTGAGCCAAAATCAAGAGCCATGTAGGCCCCCAGCCCTTCTCCCCCCTTTTTAAGTTTATTCTGAGAGAATCCATTTTCTTAACATTCCTTACCCATCCCATTCTCTGCAGATGTTCTTGCCTATTTTACTAAAAAAAGTAAAGACTGATACAACAAACTGTTGACTGTCTCCTAATCATAAAAATTTAGCTGTTGTAGTACCTCTCCTTCACTCTGCTGGCCTTCAGAGAGGGATCCCTCTTGTCCAAGTGAACTAAATAGTCAGCTCTACTGACTAAGCATCCTAGGAGCTCTTGAGATTTTTGTTTAGAATTGCTATAATTTTAAACTATAGATTTTCGTTAAAAAAAATTTTTTTTTAATGTTTATTCATTTTTGAGAGACAGAGACAGAGCATGAGCAGGGGAGGGACAGAGAGAAGGAAACCGAATCCGAAGTAGGCTCCAGGCTCCCAGCTATCAGCACAGAGCTCTACATGGAGCTCGAACTCAAGAACCATGAGATCATGACCTGAGCTGAAGTCGGACACTTAACCAACTAAGCCACCCAGGCGCCCCATTTTTTAAATTTATTTTTCCCTAAACTTTGAGATTGCATTAGTTAGTAAAATTGGTCTACTTGTTGCTAGGAAAATGTAAAACCTTAATGTATTATTTCTTGAGAATTTGTGTTTTAGAGAACTTTTATGTTTTGTCTCATGTTTCCTCCTTATCCCTGGATTTTTTTCTTGCCTCATACTGTAATTTGGAATGTCTGCTTACCATGCCTGCTTTCTTGCAGATTTTCTATTTTGTACATACGTTATTTTGTATATACTGTATATGATGACTTCGGTGAGCAGTGACCGTTCCCGAGGTTCTCGGGAAAAAACACAGATTTCAGGAACACAGGCATCACAACTACAGAAACAAGTAGTACAGGTAAGTTTTTGTGAAACTCTTGTTTGCTTTGTTTAGAGTTACGTTAAGTAGGAAGCACATATGTCTTTTGTAGGAAACCTTAGGATTTTGAATCTTGTTTTTATAAAGTAGATTTTACATAATGGGAAAGAGAAGCAGTGATTCATAGACACTGTCAACTACTTGATTCTGAACATTTTTCTGCTACTGTTAGCATCTAGCTATCTCCTTTTTCTTCTTTTCTTTTTTTTCTTGGTAAGATTTTATTTTTAAGTAATCTCTACACCCAACATGGGGCTCGAACTTAAAACCGTAAGATCAGGAGTCGCATACTCTACTGATTGAATTAGCCAGGTGCTCCTCCTTTTCTTTATTATTAATCTAGGTATGTGCTTGGAATATATTTGGAGAATCCAGAATATATGGAGAAGTAATACTCTGAAGTAGAGAAATGAATGAATTATAAGACACTTATAAAAAGCTGCCTTTACTTTCAAGCATTGTTAGCTGGAAAGAGTCCTTTAATATTATATGGCTTTTAGTTAATAAGGCCCATGTGTATAAAATATTTAATTTCTATTTAATAGAAATAAATAGTTCTACCTTAGATTTATTTATATTATTAAAATTTTTTTGAATGTTTATTTTATTTTTGAGAGAGAAAGAGACAGACTGTGAGTGGGAGAGGGGCAGAGAGAGAGGGAGACGCAGAATCCAAAGCAAGCTCAGGCTCTGAGCCGTCAGAGAGCCTGACGCGGGGCTCAAACTCACGAACCATGAGATCATGACCCGAGCCGACGTCAGACACTTACCCTGACCGAGCCATCCAGACACCCCTATATTATTATTTAAAAAAAATTTTTTTTAAGTGTTTATTTTTGAGAGTGGGAGAGAGCACGCAAGCAGGGGAGGAGCAGAGAGAGAGGGAGACACAGGATCTGAAGCAGGCTCCAGGCTGTCAGCACAGAGCCAGACACGGGACCCGAACCCATAAACCATGAACTCATGATCTGAGCTGAAGTCAGACACTCAACCCACTGAGCCACCCAGGTGCCCCCAACCTTTAAAAAAAAATTTTTTTTAATGTTTATTTTTGAGAGAGAGCAAGCAAGGGAGGAGCAGAGAGAGGGAGACAAAGGATCTGAAGCAGGCTCCAGGCTCTGAGCTGTCAGCACAGAGCCTGTCCCCTATATTATTATTTTAAATGAAGTGAGACAATTTAAATAAAATGCTAACTACAGTACCTGGTACAAAATAGAGCATTTTATACATGTTATTGACTAGTTTTGCAAACCTTTTTCTAGAGACCCATCATAAATTTCAGATTGATACTTGACTATACTTTGATAGCTAATTACAGGTACTTTTTAAATAGTCATTCATACCCAAGTGCCCTATTGATATTAAGAGACACAGAAAGTAGGGGCGCCTGTGTGGCTCAGTCGGTTAAGTGTCTGACTTTGGCTCAGGTTATGATTTCTCTTACGGTTCGTGAGTTCGAACCCCGCATCGGGCCCTGTGCTGACAGCTCAGAGCCTGGAGCCTGCTTCAGTTTCTGTGTCTCCCTCTCTCCCTGCCCACCCCCACCCCAACCCCCCCTCCAGCTCATACTCTCATTGCCTCTCTCTCAAAAATAAATAAACATTGAGCCCTGGGTGTTG
Organism: Acinonyx jubatus; assembly: GCF_027475565.1. NCBI lineage: Eukaryota > Metazoa > Chordata > Mammalia > Carnivora > Felidae > Acinonyx > Acinonyx jubatus. The sequence goes on from NC_069391.1 coordinate 38,015,984, forward strand.
TATGGAAATCAATTTGACAATAAATTTCATATTAAAAAAAAAAAACCCTATGTCTTGCAAAGCTGAAAAAATTAATAAATAAACATTAAAAAATATAAAAAAGAGAGACACAGAACGTAGACTCTACTTAATTGTTGTTTTACATTTTTCAGTATAACTTTAGCCTTGTATTTTGCTTCTGTCAACAGACCTACATCTATACAGTGCTTACTCCTAAATATATTTACCCTGATACTTCCTCACAAATAATCAAGAAAAACTACCTATTTTTGGAAAAATTTGGACTTTTTGGAATAGGCCCTCCCTTTATAGGTGAATGCTTAAGAAAATATTTTATCAACAGCCTCTTATCAAAGAAGGAATACAAGTTATAAGTAAGCATAGGTGCAACCCTGCTAATAATAAAAAAAAATAGATGAAAACAATATTTTTTTGTTTTTGTTTATTAAATCAGTCAAGATTAAAAGTGTTATCTTTTAGGGATGCCTGGCTGGCTTAGTCGATGGAGCATGTGACTCTTGATCTTGGGGATGTAAGTTTGAGCCCCACATTGGGTATAGAGATTATTTAAAAATAAAATCTTTTGGGACACCTGGGTGGCTCAGTCAGTTAAGCATCCAACTTTGACTCAGGTCATGATCTTGTGGTTTGTGAGTTTGAGCCACGCATCAGGGTTTCTGCTGTCTGTCAGTAAAGAGCCTGCTTCAGATCTTGTGTTTCTCTCTCTCTCTCTCTCTCTCTCTCTCTCTCTCTCTCTCAAAAATAAACAATTAAAAAAAATTTTATGTGTATTTTTAAGGGAGAGAGAGCAAGAGTGTGAGCATGCCAGCAGGGGAGGGGCAGAGAGAGAGGGAGAATCCCAAGCAGGTTCCACACTGTCAATGCAGGGCCCGATGCAGGGCTTGAATCTATGAACTGTGAGATCATAACCTGAGCTGAAATCAAGAGTTGGGTGCTTAACTGACGGAGCCACTCAGGTGCTCCAAAAATAAAATCTTAAGGGATGCCTGGATGGCTCAGTTGGTTGAGTGTCTGACTCTTGACTTTTGCTCGGGTTGTGATTTTAGGAACGTGGTATTGAGCCCTGCCTCAGGCTTCTTGCTGAGCATGGAGCCTGCTTGAGATTCTGTTTCCCTCTGCCCTTTTCTTCGCTTGTGCTCTTTCTCTCTCTTTCTCTCTCTTAAACTAAAAAGAAGAAAAACTTGATAAAAGTGTAATCTTTTAAAGGAGGGCCACATGAAATGTCAGGATTATAAATTGTTTTCATCTTAGACCCAAGTAACCTTCTTGGGCTGATATCCAGTGAATCAGTCTCCAGACTAGGGGAGGGGACTCTCTTCCTCTCAAGAGTTGTCATTAGTTTCTCCATGGGCCTTTTGGGGATGGCTCATTTTATGCAATGCGATGAAAAAACTGCATACTGAGCTGTAGGAAAGATTCTTAGGCCCTTAAATTCCTAATTTTCCTTTCTAAAAACTTGTGATGAGGGTTGGGAGGGGTGAGAAAAATAAAAAATAAAAATGTGTTTGAGAATTTCGCAAAGCAGTGTGAATAAAATTGTGTTCATGTTCATTTATCCATTAATCCCATTCTCCCATTCTAGGAAGTATTTCCTAGGGAAGCAACCTAGGGTGGGGGGAAAACTTTATTCTGTAAGATGTTTATTACTCAATTTTAAATGTCCAAAGGTAGAGGTGTTCTGAGATAACCTATCAAACTAGAGGGAGATAAGAGAGAAGACCATGAGTGGGCCTGCCACTTTACCAGTTAGATGAATTACTTCAGTCTCTTTGAATCTCACTTTAAAAAACAAACGAACAAAACAAAAAATATGCTTTGAGAGTTAGAGAAAAGTTGCAAGAGTAGTACACCTAATTCCTGAATATCCTGCATCCAGATCTCCTAGATGCTAACATTTTTACCATGTTTACTTTATCTTTTTCTCCTTCTTACAAAGGAGAAACTACACATAGCGTTTCCCCTGAACCTTTTCAGAGTAAGTTGTAGATTGTGGTATCTGAATACTTTTATTGTGTATTTTCTTTTTTAATGTGTATTTATTTTTGAGAGAGAGCTCATGAGATGGGGAGGGGCAGAGAGAGAGATGGACAGAAGATAGAAGACAGAAGTGGGCTCTGCATGGACAGCAGCGAGCCCAATGTGGGGCTTGAACTCAAATCTTGAGATCATGACTTGAGCCGAAGTTGACTCCTCAACCGAGTGTATTTTTTTTAAAAACCTTAAAACAAAACAAAAAATAATCACAGGACTGCTTAATAAGAATCAAGAAATTGGGGTGCCTGAGTGGCTCAGTTTGTAGAGCATCCGACACTTGATTTTTGGCTCATGTCATGATCCTAGAGTTGTGGGATCAAGCCCCATGTTGGGTTGAAAATATAGGATGTTGGCAGGGTATCTGAAGGAGATGGGAGGCTCCCAAAACAAAGCCAAGTTCTGTCTCCCAACAACAACATTTAGTACAGGTTAATACAGGCAGTCCCTATCATAAAGGTGACAGGACTTAGCCTCTCTGTTCTATGTGACAGTTACTACATGTTTTTTCCATACGACAGGCCTAATACAAGGCCACCCCAATATCCCTACAATCATATTTTACTTGATAGAGGTGGCCCTCAAGTGTAAATATGATAATATGGCAGCCAGTGCCAGCCTGAAGGATAGGTTGGTGCATCCATTGCTTCAGGGTACAGCCTTTGGGACCCTTGGGACCTAAATCAGCTGACAAGCCACATCTGGAAGTTGCAGAGATTCCCCAGTCGTCTTCTTTTTAGTTATACTGTATCTATATACTCTGTTCGTTGCCTGTTGTGCAGCATATTTTCTCCCTTTGCGATATCATTTGCCCTCCCCCCCCCTTTTTTTTTTTTACAGTGAGTATATGCTCAGCAGTCACCATTAATACTTAGTCAGGAGCACCTGGGTGGCTCAGTTGGTTAAGCATCTGACTTCAGCTCAGGTCATGATTTTGCAGTTCATGAGTTTGAATCCCACAACAGGCTCTGTGCTTATATCTCAGAGCCTGGAGCCTGGTTCAGATTCTGTGACTCCCTCTCTCTGCCCCTCCTCACCCCCCCCCCCCCCCATCTCTCAAAAATGAATAAACATTAAGAACAATTAAGAAAATACTTATGTCAATGTCTGTAGTCATTTTGGTTGTCTAAGGACAATACTGTTGTTGATTCCTGAGGAAAGGCTCATGGGAATAATATTCCCTTGTGATTAGGTGCTGGTAACAATTTATGCCCTTCACACTTGAGTATAAAATGAGTTTTTTTTTTGTTTTTTGTTTTTTTTTTTTTTTAAGTTTATTTATTTTGAGAGGGTGAGTGAGCCAGGGGAGGGCATGGAAAGAGGGAGAATCCCAAGCAGGCTCCTCACTGCCAGTGCCAAGCCCCATGTGGGACTTGAACTCAAACTGTGAGATCATGACCTGAACAGAAATCAAGAGTTATATGCTTAACTGACTGAGCCACCCAGGCACCCCTAAATTTTTACTTAAAATATTTTCCCCTTTCACCTTCTAGTTCTCTTGAAACATTAACTGTTAAACATTTATTATTATGTTTCTTCTTTGTGTATAGTCTTCATTTTTATTTCTGAGTTAGAAAAACTTAGGTGTTGTTTTATGTATTGTATCATTTTCTTTGTGCTCTGTGCCTTTTAGTTTTGAAACAAGATAGCAATTGTGCTTTGTTCTCTAGGTTTTTTTGTGTGTGTGTTTTCATCGGTTTTGCTCCTTATTCTATTTTTCTTTTTCTCTTTTCTCTTCTCTGTATTTATTATTTAGAGAGAGTGAGAGTGGAGTAGGAGCAGAGAGGGAGGGAGAGAGAATCCCAAGCAGGCTTCAAACTCCCAGTACAGAGCCTGACTCAAGGCTTGATCCCATGAACTGGGAGATCGTGACCTGAGCTGAAATCAAGAGTCAGATGCTCAACCAACTGAGCCACTCAGGCGCTGTTCTTCCCCCGCCCCCCGCCACGTAGGCTTCCCACTCAGCATGGAGCCCAACGTGGGTCTTGAACTCATGACCCTGAGATCAAGATCTGAGATGTAATCAAGAGTCAGATACTTAACTGACTGAGCCACACAGGCATTTCCCCCGTCCCCCTTGCACATAATTTTTATTTAGATAAATATAGCCCTTCTCTTCAGTACTGACCAAGATACCTTTTAAGAGTTGACAGCAGAGTTCTTTTTCTTTTTTGACAGCCAGTCTGGTTCTAAGCCTGTGTCTAGCAGTTGCCATGGCTTCTTGTTCTTCCAGTTTTCTCTAGTACTTGTCACTCCCTTTCCTCAAGGGAAAGAAAATTTAAATGAGTCACGTGGCCAGTTGAGATGAATAATAACTTTGTCATTTGGCCAAAGGAATGGGACCTTTATGCCATTTAATTTGATGCTAATTTGGCTTATGGAAACAGATTGTATAGATTTTAGAGCTCTAAATTCAGAGTCCTTTTTTTTATTTTTTTTAGTTAATCAGTATTTCTGTTACATAGTGCTGTAGTGCTTGAGAGCTTTTTTTCTTTTTGCAGCATATTTTGGCATCTAACTTCTATTTTGTGTGCTCAGCTCTTTAAAAGTTGTGTGTGTGCTTTTCAGGCAACAGCTGAACAGATGCGTCTTGCTCAAGTGATCTTCGATAAAAATGATTCAGAGTTTGAAGCGAAAGTTAAACAGGTATGTTTTGGCAAATTATACTGTTATTTTGGCAGTAGAGTCTTCATAGTTACTAGTGTTGTCAACGATGAGGTAGACATTTGTGAAAAGGCACATTGACATTGTCTATACCTGTGAATAGAAGGTACATTTAGTATTTGGCAGGTTTTCAGAAAATTTTGTTTAAGAAGAACTGAATTGCCTCTTTCAACATGGTTGTGCTTCCAAACATAGGCTGGAAAAATATAACATTAAATTTTAGGGTGATGTTTTCACTTAGAACTTTGAGAGACCATTTTGGTAATAAAATCTTAATCTCAAAATCTTCTTTCCTGATAAGACTTCTTTTTCTTTCAAGATTCTAGAATCAAGCTGTAACACTTCTCTTGTTCCATCCCTTGGTAGAGGTCTACCAGTAATTGTTTCTTGGAGTGAATGTCCCATAGTGAACTTGTTACTGAAAGTTAGATGGAAAAAGAAAGAAGTCTCAGTTCTTTTTGCAGCCACGGTAAAGAATTACAGAAGAGCAAACAAAACAAAAAAACCAAAACAAAATTTTAGTAAAGTATACTCCCATGGAGGAACAGACCAGTCAAGAGAGACGTTGGCCTTGGAAACTCGGGGTGTGGACTTAACATCAATTTTTTTATTTTTGGCAAATCCTAAGGTTGCAACATTTGAGTGACAGACCTGGATTATATAATAATTATCCAACTATGCAGGTCCTTTCCCAAGATGTATTTGAAGCCTGCACCTGTAGGAAACCATGACATTATTTGTATTCTAGAGACATAGGTCAGATAAGGACAAACATCTGCTTTCTACACAAGTGCAACAAGCACAACAGACTTGAATCTTCTTCTGCTGGGATGTTTAACCACAAACCCACTGCTAGATAGGTGGAATGGGGTGGTCCCCTGACTCTTCTCAGTTAGAGTTCTCCATCTGGACATCTAAGGTTGCTCATGCCTACCTTCCTGCCTAACAAACTATTTTGCCCTTTACTATGTAAACTCTTTGCTTTTACTTATAGTTGCTGTTGTTAGACTGTTGGTAATATTTTTAGAAGGCCACAAAAAATTTATTAAAAATTATAGAACTCTTTTTCTGGAAGGAGATTTATGTACAGTTTGAGACATACTGCTCCATATTATATTGCATTTTATATGAATAGCATAGTAGATACATAAAAAAAGAGCACTGGTCCAGGAGTTCAGAGTTAGAAGTTTAAATTTCAGTCTGTTACTAATTCAATCACTGGGGGTAATTTTGATACTTAATATTCATCTTAACACAGGCATATTGCAGGTATTGTGTTAATACAGATCACTGATGGGGCGTCTCGGTCTCTTAGTTGGTTAAGTATCCAACTATGGCTCAGGTCATGATCTCACAGTTCATGGGTTCAAGTCCCGCATCTGGATCTCTGCTGTCAGCACAGAGCCCACTTCAGATGATGTGTCCCTATCTCTCTCTCTGCTCTTCCCTTCCCATGGGCGTGCTTTCTTTCTCTATTTCCCAGAAATAAGTAAACATTAAAAACAACAAAACAGATCATTGATTAAAACTGACACTAGTAGATATCCAAAGACCAAAGCACTGGAAAGCTGTAAAGTGCGTAGAACTTTAGCTGTGTAAAGCAGAGAGGAAATCAGAGAGAGAGAGGGTATAGTGCAAAGAGCTGTATTTATGAGATCAAGATACCTAGATTCCAGGTAGGCTTTGCTATCAATTAGTTTTTTGACCCTAGAGAAAGCACTTCAGATGTTGGGGTCATACCATTTTGAACAGGTAGTACACACTAAAACAGTTATATGTATGTAAAACACAACAGATATGTAAATTATACATTTCAGTTGTAATTAAGAAACCTGTCTTGTGCCTAATCTGTGATTATACTTGGTGATGAAAATGTTAACTAGCTTAATCTGCCTTGTTACAGAGAATGTATCAGGGGATTTCTTTGATTACTTCAAACATAGTGCCCTGTTGAAGCTGCTTGTGAAAGTACTGTGTCTAGAAGTGAGTTGGTCATAGCTATAGAATTTCATTTGTGAGAACTTTAGGTGTTGCAACTTAGTATGTATATGGAGTGTTCTAATCCAAGGGGTGATAGACCACATAGGGAATGTTTTCTCTGTATAAAATAGTTGGACTGGATGTTCTGTTAATGTAGCCACGTACAGCTGGTCTTTGGGAAATGTATAGTCCACTTACTGTTTGGTTCAGAATTTTGCAAATCCCAGGCCATTGAACTAAGAGAGTAGTCAGCTGACTCTGAATATGCTGAGAATGTTGGTATATATGTATGTGTGCGCTGCTGATTAATAATCTGATACTTGGTCAGTTTGAAGGAGGGTTAATTAGTAGTTTGGCTCTTCTGTACTTATAAAAAGACAATGAATGGCTACAAAAAGCAGGTAAACCTATCCTTGGATTATAAGCTCAGAGTTTGGAAGGAGGGCATCTTCATGTGGATGGACTGTGTAGTTTTTATTTTTATATAGAAGAATCTTTTTAAAATTTATTTTATTTAAAACTTTTTTTTTTAATGTTTATTTTTGAGAGAGGAGAGACAGAGCGTGAGCAGGGGAGGGGCAGAGAGAGGGAGAAACAGAATCTGAAGTAGGCTCTAGGCTCTGAGCTTTCAGCACAGAGCCTGACTTGGGGCTCGAACTCAATTGTCAGATCATGATGTGAACTGAAGTAGGATGCTTAACTGACTGAGCCACCCAGGCTCCCCAGAATCTTTTTTTTTTTTAATGTTTATTTGTTTATAATAGAGCTCACGTGCACACAGTGAAGGGGCCGAAAGAGAGGGTGAGAGATTACCAAGCAGGGTCCACCCTGTCAGCACAGAGCCTGACAAGGGTCTTGAACCCATGAACCATGAGATTACGAACTGACCTGAAACCAAGACACTTAACTGACTAAGCCACCCAAGTGCCCCTAGAAGAATCTTAAAATTAATATTAAGTGCCATTTTGGGGTCCCTTTAACTATTTCCTTATAATTTTGATAGCTTATGGAAGTGACGGGGAAAAATCAGGATGAGTGCATAGTGGCTCTACATGACTGTAATGGAGATGTGAACAAAGCTATCAATATATTGCTGGAAGGGAATTCAGACACGGTAAGTATTACTAATTATTATTAATTGTTTTGCAGTGCCAAGATTTGTCTCCAATTCCATATTGCATTTTGAACTTCACCTTTTTGGGGGTGGGGGTGGAGAAGGTTATGGGTTCCATTCCATATTTGTTTTAAGACCAGAAAGAACACTAACCTGAAATGACTGTTTTTGTTATATATGGTTTCTTCATGAAGTTGTAGAATCTGAAGACTCGAAAGAGAACTTGGTCATCTACTCCAGCCTTACACAGTTTCCAAATTCTCTGGGCCTGTGGACATTTTCACCACCTGAAAAACTTCTCTTGGCTTCACTGCTCATGTTTCTTCATCTCAGTCGTCACCTCTTACTACTTCTTATATCTCTAGACTAACAGAAAACCAGGATTTGCTGGTATATCTATTTGCTTATGTGTGAATATTCTATAGACAAATTTTGACAGATAGATAAAATAAGGAAAAAACAAAGTGTGGTTTTTTTTGTTGTTGTTGTTGTTTTTGTTGTTGTTGTTTAGTAAAGTTTGAGGATGTGTAAGCACACTAAAGCTCATCCCTTTTATTTTAGGAAGGATATAACTAAAGCCACAGTAGGCAGTTGTTAGCCCTAATCTTTTGATTTCTACATGGAGATTGCACAATATTTCATTTGTATTTGGAATTGAAACCATTTCAGAGCAGATTAAAACAAATAATGATGCACCTTAAAAGGGGTATAAAAATGAATGCAACCAGAAATGCCTTCCTTGTCTGTTCAAGTTTAGTCAGGTTCTCATTTTTAAGGATAGGCTATGTAAAAATGAACTGTTTGAAAGTAAAACATGTTATCTTTAATATAAAATAAGCAGAATGAGTTTTTTGTAATTATAAAAATCAGATAATTGGGAAAATATTTCACTATTTGAGTATAGCAATATCTGTGAGTAAAATTCCATTTAAGATAACACTAGTCAACATGATGAGCTACCAAATATGTCAGTTTGTTGGGAAAATACATCATGTTAAGTGATGAAATAAAATTTTGAATAGTTTTTGTTTGCTGACACTTAGGCCTATGTTTTCTAGAGAGTGTGTTTACCACATTGCTAATGGTTGCAGTGTAGAATGGCTCTCTGTTAATTTCCTTTCCTCTTTTTTTTTTAATGTTTATTTTGAGAGACCACGTGAGTGGGGCAAGGGGGGGGGGAGAGAGAGAGAGAGAGAGAGAATGAGAATCCCAAGTAGGCTCCCATCTGTCAGCACAGAGCCCAACGGGGGACTCAGTCCTATGAACTGTGAGATAAAGACCTGGGCTGAAATGTAGATTGAGATGCTCAACCATCTGAGCCATGCTGGTGCCCCATCTCTATTATTTTCAAAATGAGCTGAAGGGCTAAACTGTCCTCCTATTTACATATTTAAAAAATTACTCTGAATAAAGGTAATATTTCCAAATTGTTAATTGGAGGGCCTGTTTTCTTTTTTATGGTACAGGTAGTCCAGGAGACTACTTTGTGTTGCCTTTCCGTTAGCTCCAGCAGACTTTATTCCTTTTCTGTGGTAGTTGGGTGAATTTTTAAATCTTAAATGTCCAGTTCTCTGTTTTAGTTAGTTTTACTTCCTCTGCTCATTTGGCACTGAACCCAAAGGAGTTAGTACTGGGGTGAGTGATAAAGAATATATCTTTGGTTATCTTGAACCTGAAAATCATGAAGTGGGGTCAGATCTGGTTTGATTTCTTCACATATCAGAAAATAGCAAAATTAGGGCCTGAATACAGACACAAAAGGTCTATGCTTGTTGAGAGATGAGAAGGCTGTTGAGAGAAGAGGCAGAGGGAAAGTCCTTTTGAAACCCTGGTTTGTTTAGGATCATGCTGTGGTACATCTTTTCTTTGATAGTAGAACCTACCTACCTGGTTGCTGTCTGCAGCAGCCATGGCTAACCAGCTGTAAGGAATATCTTCCCCTGACTGGGGTAGAATTTATTGGACTGGGGTGCTAGACAGTGTAAACACTGTAGGGTTGGTAGGAGCAAGAACATTTAAAATAAACCACTAAAGGCCGCCTGGGTGGCTCAGTCGGTTAAGTTACTGACTTTGGCTCAGGTCATGATCTCGTGGTTCATGAGCCCCGCCTCGGGCTCTGTGCTGACAGCTGGAGCCTGGAGCCTGCTTCAGATTCTGTGTCTCCCTCTCTCTCCTGCTTGTGCTCTCTCTCTTTCTCTCAAAAATGAATAAACATTAAAAATTTTTTTAAATCATGAATGCAAACAAATCTATTTGTCCTATTGGCTAACCTTATTTTGGGCCAGGATCTTCTGAATCCAAATTTTTTCTCTGAAAAAAATGTTAAGTGGAAATGTCCATGCTTTTCTTAAGGAAGAGTGTCTTTCTCACGGAAGAGTAGCTGTTGCAAAAGAAAACATTAAACATGATCATAAGTACTAAACCTTTCGTTTCATTATAATGCTATTTTGAGTGACAGAATATTTTTGAAATAATCAGTCTTTTGCATTAATGTATTTTTCTTTTCCACGTAATTTGTTTGTTGTGTAGTTCCTGGCAAATAGGAGGTGGGAGAGTGAATTTTAATTAGCTGGCCTGGGAAGTTGCTTTTCTGATTTGTAAATGTGTCTGGGAGGGCCATCCCTCTTAGAGTTTCTTCAGATCTATTCTACAAGTAGTGGCAAAATACAGATAACAAAGGTTGTCAGAAGTTCTGTTGAAATCTTTTATAATCATTTGGTTCGTGTTGAAAGCTTGTGTGCATGCTCATGGACTGTTGTGTCAAATGAGAGATTTTCTTTTTAGCATTTATGGTGGTGTTAGGTCAGTTGCCCCTTAAGTTTGCTTTCCTTACTTTGCCTCACAAATAAGTTCTTGTCAGTCTCTGTAGAGTTCACAAGCCAAGACTTGCTTATGGGTATCTTTTGCTGAATGAAATGGGCTCAGATGTTTTTCTCAAATGTTTTATATACAAAGTATGCCCCTTTATAATGATTGAGTACCTTTAGGTCTGGCCATGTAAAGACATTATAAATTGTATACGTATGCAACTTGTGCTGACTCTATTGTGTATAATTTTCTAGGACCTCTGTAATTTACTTTTTCTCTTGTTAACCTAAGAGGACAGGATTCTACCTTATATGTGTGTGTGTGTGTGTGTGTGTGTGTGTGTGTGTGTATGTATCTTGTTTATTCATATTAGCAAACATAATAAATTGAGTTTGTACAATGCAGAATTATTTTCTGGACTAAATAAGCTTTATTGTTTACTTAAAAAAGCAATGCAGAATAAGAAATTAAATCAGATTAATGCCCTCATTTAAATAACTGTTCCTAACTTTCTTCAGTATATGCATGGGCTTCCATTTGAACAAAAAATGTAATCCTATTTTATACAGTTTGTTGGATAGCTGGCTACAGTTGTGTCATGGATCTCTTTCTGTGTACACCTGGATAACTCTTTAAGTGGCTACATTAAGTGGCTACTCTTTAAGTGGCTTCCCTTTATAGATGTTCTAGGGTAGATAGTCTCTTAAGCTAGATATTTGTGCCCTCCCCCCCCGCCATTTTGTACTGTTGCATATAAATGTTTGCACAATTAAAAAATTATTTCCCGTGAATAAAGGCCTGGAACTAAATTTGCTGGGTCAAAAGCTGTGAACTAATTAAAGTTTGAGTATTATTCCCAGATAGACTTGCAGGAAGGTTAAAATAGCTGCATACTCATCAGAAGTGAATATACCTGATTATTATCATGCTGAAATTGTTGTTGATTTTTAAAAATATTTATCAAAGCTTAAATGCAGAAAATTACTTGTTTTAATATGTATTTTTTCCATATCCAGTGATTTTATATTTAAGTATACATAGGTTCAGCAGAGGTTTCTAGATGTTAGAAAAATTCCTTCTAAAAAAAAGGTTTTAATTCTGGCCTCCACCATTTTGGAAATAATTCACCTCTATGTTTCTTTAATTTTAGTTGATTAATTTCTAGTGCTTTTGTTTATTTGGATATACATTGTTAGTAATTTCCTTTTATTGCTAAGTTTTTTTTAAGCTTAATAAAGTTATGCTCTTATTTTGGGATTGAATCACTTCAAATCTCTTGAGAATGAGTTAAATAATGACAAAGTAAATAGAAACAAATGGGCCAGTTTTGGGATTTCTCAGTAAAATACCTTTATTGATATCCTAATACTCACTTTCACAAGAACATAGCGTTCTTTTCTCAGTGATTTACATATATATGATTGATTTGATTTCTGTACTATTATTTTTTTTTATTATTTAAAAAAATTTTTTTAACGTTTATTTATTTTTGAGACAGAGCATGAACGGGGGAGGGTCAGAGAGAGAGGGAGACACAGAATCTGAAACAGGCTCCGGGCTCTGAGCTGTCAGAACAGAGCCCGACGCGGGGCTCGAACTCACAGACTGTGAGATCATGACCCGAGCTGAAGTCGGACGCTCAACCGACTAAGCCACCCAGGCGCCCCTGATTTCTGTACTATTAGAGGAGAGGCAGAGAAGGGAGGTTATATAAATAATTTGACTTCTCATTAGAACAGGTCTTTGAGGTTGAACTTTTGGGTAGTTTACTTTTTTTTAATGTTTAATTATTTTTGAGAGCGTGCACATGCGCACACAGTTGCATGTGGGGGAGGGGCAGAAAGACAGACTGGCTCTGAATCAGGCTCGGGCTCCACACTATCTTTGGGTACTTTGAAAAAAAAAATTTTTTTTTTTTTTTTTTTTTTTTGGCCTACCATTAAATTTTTTTAGATGGTCATTTTGGTTAACTGAATAGAGCAAGTTGTTTTTCTGAGATTTTATCGAGTATTTAAAAGTAATTTTGTATTCTTTGAGCAAATCCATTTATTAATAGGTTTAAGGCTTACGGATAAAGGTGAGGATGGCATTGTGTGGGAAATTGGGGAAACATCAGTTACTTTAGTCTTAAATCACAGGTAAAAGCCTTAAAGCACAGGAAAAGGCTCTGTGGGGGGACAATACACAGTATGTTAATTCAGCTAGTTGCTGTCATATATAGCATAAATATTTATATATGTATATGTATGTGTGTGTGTATATATATATATATGCTGTATATAGCAATAGGAGCCTAGCAAGAGGTTTGTTGTCTTTATCATCAGAGGATAAGATTTAAAATGTTAGGCAAGTGAGTTGCAAGGCATGGGTAATTAGGTCTGAAAAATACATGTGCATACCCTTAATGAGTGTATACACTTTGAACGACAACTCTGACCATTCTTATCTTTGGTAGACTTCATGGGAGACTGTAGGGGGGAAGAAGAAGAATTTTGGAAAAGAAAGTTCAGAGAACAAAGAGAATAGAGAGAAGAGAAATGAGAGAGAAATAAATCGTGGACGTGGAAATAACAACCGTAAAGGAAGAGGTGGCAATCGTGGGAGAGAGTGTAAGTACATTTCTTCTCAGTTTTTCATTATGAAAATTTTTATGCACACCGTAAAGCTGAAAGTGATCCAGTGAATGCCCATAAATCTAGTTCCTCAATGCAGTGTTTATTATTATAGTTAACACTTAATGAGCTACAACTAAGTAGTTCATTAGAATTTTAACTGATGCAATTCTATGTTAGCCCTTAACCTGAGCTGTAGGCAATTGTGTTGTCTCTTAAGACTGCTTTCTGTTATGTATCAATTGAACCCTTTAATTTTTTTTTTTTTTTAATATTTAAGAGAGAGAGAAAATCCCAAGCCGGCTCAGTGCAGAGCCTGACTTGGGGCTCACACTCAGAAAATGTGAGATCATGACCTGAGCTGAAATCAAGAGTCGGGCACTTAACCAACTGAACCACCCAGGCGCCCCAGGTGTACCTTCTAATTTTAAACTAGGTTTTTCATTCCCTGATAGATGATGCTGTTTATTCTTCCCACTTAACACACACTCATATAAGCAAGGGTTTGATAAAAAGTTTGTCAAATAGGAAAGATTTTCACTGTTCTTTCATTTGATCCATAGTTTGTAATTATTTACCCATAACAACACTACCTGCTGTGCAGCCATACCAAAATAGCTGAATTTTGAGTGAATAAAAGGTAAATACTTAATATTATCATCTTAGAGACGTTTGCTAGTTTATTTACTCCACAGATGTTTACCTACAATGTGGCAGGTACTCTAATAGGCATAGGGCAATGAATAAAACAAATTTTGCTCTCCTAAAACTTGTAATGTAGGTGGAGTGAGAAGTAACATGTTTTGCAGGAATATTGCATTTTAATGATGTTATATGTGGAAATTATGGGGAAGAACAAAGGCATCAAGATCGGGATTTGAGGGAGGTATTTGGCAAATTTATTTATTTATTTATTTTTAAGTTTGTTTATTTAGAGAGAAAGAGAAAACAAGCAGGGGAGGGACAGAGAGAATTCCAAGTGGGATCTGTGGTGAAGCACAAATGTGAGGCTCTCGAACCCATGAACTGTGAGATCATGACCTGAGCCAGACCACCTAGGTGCCTCAGGGAGTTGTTTGGCAAATTTAAATGGAGTAGCCAAAAAAGGCACTCGGGACAACACCAATGACTCATGGGAAAAGAGATGAGAGAAAGCTGTGCCAGTACTGCTCATGAAATTTCTGTATTCTATACAGTCATTAATGCCAATAAAGGGATGAGGAGAAGACAAGACCATGTTGACATATTCTGGATAGCATCCTAAGAAAACTGGTCTGCAACGTAATTTTTCTAGCAACTCAGTATTTCTTTGGTATTGCTGTTTCACTATTCTGTGACTTTCTAGGCTTTGAACATAAACAGTGGGCCAATGTTGGTGTGTTATGTAGCTGGATAAGCATTTTTTTGAAGCAAACTTGCTTTAGGGGAGGGCCAAGTTCAACTAGAACAAAGAAAAAGTGGTACATCATTTTAATTTCCCAACAGAATTTTCAGTTATGAATTTACAAGATGTGTTGTCATCAGTCTTTAAAAATTTCTTTTAAATGTTTAATTTGAGAGAGAGCACGAATGGGGAAGGGGTAGAGAGAGAGGGAGAGCGAGAATCCCAAGCACACAGAGTCTGACGTGAGGATCTTATGAACCTTGAGATCATGACCTGAGCCGAAAGCAAGAATCAGGCGCTTAACTGAGCCACCCAGGTGCCCCACTGTCTGCAGTTTTTGATCCACTTTTATTTGGTTTTGTTTTTTCCTGTTTTCTGATCCATTTGGTGAAACTCTTTTGTCCTTGCCTTTGATAATTCATACGTACGATTATATACAAGAGGTGCTCTTTTCTTCCATAGTTAGAGGCGAAGAGAATGGAATTGATTGCAGTCAAGGGGACAAGCATTCAGACCGTGGCAAGCGAACCCGTGGCAGAGGTAAGACAGAATAACAGGGAAGGAGATGGTTGTGTTTGGAAGAAGGATCAAGCTATTGGTATACTTACTTCTCCACTAAGGCATGGCAGTGTACTCTGAAAGAATGGTTGATCTTGTGTAGTTTTTTGATTTGTTTACTGATGGCTATGAATGAATTGTTTGAATTCATGTAATTTTGAGGAAATTTTGTGGTTGTTTTCAAATAAGCCAAGAAAGCCCTTTAAATGAATAATATAAAACTTGAAGTTCTGATCAAAAAGTTACTAAATTCTTCTATGTTGGACTTTAACAGATGTGTTTTACTCATATGATACTGGTTTTATTTAATTTTTTTTTTCAGTTTATTTATATTGAGATAGTGAGTGAGCTCAAGAGAGAGAGAAGGGGAGGGGCAGAGAAAGGATCCCAAGCAGGCTCCCTGCTGCCAGTGGAGAGCCTGACAGGCTCTGTCTTGACGTGGGGCCCAGTCTCATGAACTGTGAGATCATAACCTGAGCTGAAATCAAGAGTCAGGTTCTCAATCGACTGAGTCACTCAGGCACCCTATGTTAGTGATCATTTCTCAACATTCATTAATCTGGCATGTCATTAAGCCACTTTAATAACATAATTTCATATTCTTTAGAGATGTGACTGAATTTTCCCAGGGTTCTAAAATCAAGATACACAGTGTAATATGCCGATGTTACTTTGGTTCAGTGGATGACCTCCCAGAATTGACATTTTGCTTGATCCATTTTTTTAATTGTGTTTTTTTTTTTTTTAATGCTTATTTTTGAGAGAGAAAGCATGAGTGAGGGAGGAGCAGAGAGGGAAACACAGAATCCAAAGCAGGCTCCAAGGCTCTGAACTGTCATTGCAGAGCCTGACACGAGGCTCTGACTCAAGGACTGTGAGACCTGAGCTGAAATCGACTGAGCCACCCAGGTGCCCCTATTCTTTTTCTTTTCTTTTCTTTTATGTTTGTTTTTGAGAGAGAGAGTGCGAGCGAGCGCGGGGGAGGGGCAGAGAGAGAGGGAGACAGAGAATCTTAAGCAGGATCTGGGTTCTGAGCTGTCATCACAGAGCCCCGTATGGGGCTCGAACCCGTGAACCATGAGATCATGGCTTGAGCCGAAGTCAAATGCTTAACCAACTAAGCCACCCAGGTACCTCTTGTTTTTCTTTAAGCTTTTATTTTTACATAATCTCTACACCCAACATGGATCTCAAACTCTCAACTCCTAGTCAAGAGTTACAGGTCTGCCACCTGGCCAGATGCCACTGTTTGATACATTGTTACATGCAGTTGTGACTGTTCTCCATATAAACACTGCGTATTGACAGAATTTTTGATCATTAGTGTTATTAAGCACGAAAATAATGTAGACACTATATATCCTACCACCAACTACCTTGGCTGTTCATTAAACTGTCACTCACTAAAATACTATATACGCCAAAGGTAAATGATATCCAGAGATCAGAGAAGGGCAAAACTGTGTACTGATTTGCCAGGCACAGTCAAAATAAGATTGGAATTATCTAACAGATTTTAATTATAATTCCCTTTTCTAGCCTTTTAAAATTATGATCAATTTCGGAAGTGCCTGGCTGGCTCAGTTGGTGGAGTGCGTGACTCTTGATCTCAAGATTGTCAGTTTGAGCCCCGTGTTGGGTATAGAGATTACTTAAAAATAAAATCTTAATAAAATAAAATTATGATCAATTTCAAACTTAGACAAAAGTGGAGAGAGTAGTTAAATGAACCATATGTATACTCCCTCTTAGTCAACAATAACTAAAGATTTTTGTCCATATTGGCTTTATATGTCTCTTTCCTACCTTGTCTGCAGAAATTTTTAAGTCATAGTAAACTTTTGGTATCATCTAATAGTCTGATTTTTTACAAAATTTTATGACTATGTAAAAAATTTTGGGGCGCCTGGGTGGCTCAGTTGGTTAAGCATCCAACTTTGGCTGAGGTCATGATCTCGCAGTTGGTGAGTTCGAGCCCCACGTCGGACTCTGTGCTGACAGCTTGCTCAGAGCCTGGAGCCTGCTCCGGATTCTGTCTGCCTTTCTCTCTGCCCCTGCCCTGCTCACACTCTGTCTCTGTCTCTGTCAAAAATAAATAAACATTAAAAAAAATTTTTTTTAAATGTCTTTTCACAGTTGATTTCTTTGAGGCAGGATTGAAACAAGGTTTATACATTGCATGTTCTTTTTAATCTAGAATATTTTTCTTCCTAACATCTCTGTACCACCTCTTTTTTCTCTTTACCATTGATTTGCTATCAGAACTCTGTCATTTGTCCTTTTAGGATGTCATGTTTCACATCATACAGAAAGAATGCTAAGCAAGCACTGGGCTGTCAGCACAGAGCCCAGTGTAGGGCTTGATCTCACAAATCATGAGGTCATGACCTGAGGTGAAACTGAGAGTTGGACTCTTAACCGACTGAGCCACCCAGATGCTCCTATTAAAAGGAACATTAATAAACATTAAAATTTATTTTTGAGAGAGGGCATGAACATAAATGCACAAGAAAATCAGTGGGGGAGAGTCAGAGAGAGTAAGAGAGGGAATATTCCAAGCTAGCTCTGTGCTGACAGCTCAAGAGCCCCATGCAGGGCTTGATTCCGTGAACTGTGAGATCATGACCTGAGCTGAAATCAAGAGTCGGTTGCCCAATCGACTGAGCTACCCAGGCAACCCTATTTAATTTTTTTTATTAGAGAGAGAGAGAGAGAGAGAGAGCGCGCGAGCGCGCGCGCGCGCGAACTGGGTAGAGGGGCAGAGGGAAAGAGAGAATCTTAAGCAGTCTCCATGCTCATTGCGGAGCCTGACTTGGTGCTTGGTCCTATGACCCTGGGATCATAACCTGAGCCAAAATCAAGAGTGAGTTACCTAAGCTCTCTGAAAGATTTTATTTTGTAAGTAATCTATGCATTTGGGAATTCAAAATGGAGTTTGAATTCACAGCCCAGAGATCAAGAACCACATGCTCTATGGACTGAGCCAGCTAGGCGCCCCAGTACCTAATCCTTTTTAAGAAAGGATGTAAAGGGGCACGTGGGTGGCTCAGTTGGTTGAGCGTCCGACTTCAGCTCTGGTCATGATCTCGCAGTCTGTGAATTCAAGCCCCGCGTCAGGCCCTGTGCTGACAGCTCGGAGCCTGGAGCCTGCTTCAGATTCTGTGTCTCCCTCTCTCTCTGCCCCGCCCCTGCTCATGCTCTGTCTCTCTCACTTTCAAAAATGAATAAATGTTAAAAAAAAAAAATCTTTAAAAAAAAAAAAGGATGTAAAGTGGGAGTGAGGGATTCAGATTGACCTTCTATAAATCAAATTGGACTTAATTTTTTCTTATTATTTACTTTTGAGAGGGAGAGAGAGCATAGGCAGGAGAGTGGCAGAGAGAGAGGGAGACACATAATCCAAAGCAGTCTCCACAGGCCCTGAGCTGTCAGTACAAACCTAGGAGCTGTGAAATCATGACCTGTGCTGAAGCCGGATGCTTAACTGACTGAGCCACCCACGTGCCCCTATAAATCAGATTATACTTAAAAGAAATCAGCCTACCATATACCCCACGTGTAAACGTGAGTTAAAATTTGTATATCCTAACACCTATATTTAAACATATTTAAGCAAGTTCTTGGAATGGTAGTGGTCTGTGTCTGGAGATTTCTTTCAATTGCTTTGACTCCCACATCCAGCACATGGCAAGAGGGGGAAAACAGTACCCTATATACACAAAAACACAATTATTTTGCTTAGTGAATATTAGTACAGTTTGATAGTTAATTGTGGTGCAATTGTCACTTCAATAATTAAGGGATAAATGTCTTTTGTTTTATGTAACCCAGAAATTCACTTGTAAGTCATTTAATATCTTAATTTACTTTCTTATGGTCTGTTTAATTAGTCTTTTGAAACCATTCATTCTTCTGTCGTTTTGCAGTTATTTTTGGTTTGTTGTGTAGTATGCAGATTTTAGAGTGTGTACTTAGGGGCACTTTCATGGCTAAATTTGTTGTGTCCAGCTCTTGATTTCTGCTCAGGTCATGATCTCGTGGCTTTAGCCCCACGTTGAGCTCTACCCTGCTTGGGATTCTGTCTCTCTTCTTTCTCTGCCCCTTCCCCTGCTCATACTCACTATCTTTCTCAAAATAAATAAATAAACTTTACAAAATACAGTGTATACTTAAAAACAAGTATAAGCTGTATAGTGTGTACTTAAAAACGGTTCTTTACGGTCTCCATTGCCTTTTTTTCTTTTTTTTTTTTTAATGTTTATTTTTGAGAGAGAGAGCGCAAGCAGGGGAGGGGCAGAGAGAGAGGGAGACACATAATCCAAAGGAGGTTCCAGGCTCTGAGCTGTCAGCACAGAGCCCAATGCGGGGCTTGAACTCACGAACTGCAAGATCATGACCTGAGCCGAAGTCAGAAACTTAACTGGCTGAGTCACCCAGGCACCCCGTCTTTTTTTTTTTTTTTTTTTTTTTTTAATTTTTGAGAGAGTGTGTGTGCAAACAGGGGAGGGGCAGAGAGAGAGGGGGACCAGAAGATCTGAAGCAGGCTCTGCGATGGCAGCAGAGACCCAATGTGTAGGCTTGAACTTATAAACCACAAGATCATGACCTGAGCTGATGTTGGATGCTCAACCGATGTTGGATGCTCAACTGACTGAGCCACCCAGCGCCCCTGCATTTATTTTTTGATTTCGACAGTACTTGTGAGCTCCTCTTGCTGACTTCACATTGACTCCCGCTCAGCATACTAATCTACATTTGTGACTAAATTTGCTAAAATTTCAAAGTGCTAATAAAACTTGTCTTACTTATTTATTGCTTTATCTGTATAGTATTGGCTTAAAAAAATATTGTAAAACAGCATGGATTCAATATGGTAACCTATAATTTCTGGGATACCTTATGTTAAGAATTTGACCCAAATGTCCATCAATGGATGAATGGATAAAGAATATGTGGTATATATATACAATGGAGTATTACTCAGCAATCAAAAAGAATGAAATCTTGCCATTTGCAACTATGTGGATGGAATTGTAGGGTATTATGCCAAGTGAAATTAGAGAAAGACAAATATCGTATGACTATGACTTCACTTATACGAGGAGTTTAAGACACAGAACAGATGAACACGAAGGGAAGCAAAAATAATATAAAACAGGGAGGGGTCAAAACATAAGAGACTCTTAAATCTGGAGGGGTTGTGGGAGGTGGGGATGAACTAAATGGGTAAGGGGTATTAAGGAATCTACTCCTGAAATCATTGTTGCACTATATGCTAACTAATTTGGATGTAAATTAAAAAAATAAAATCAAAAACGTATCTGGTATCTGTGTTAAATGAAAAATCATACGTATAATATGGGAGTATATTTTATAGCATGAAAAGTATGAGCTCTCTAGCAAATGAAGTAAAAATAAATTCCCTTTATATGCCTAGTGTTTCTGTACCATTTGCTGAATGTTTGCTCAGAGTAGCAAGAATGATTGTGACACTTGTAAAATGTATTTTACTATAATGTGTTTAAATGTTTGTAGAGTAGTATCTTGTGAGTTGTGTGTTTTTGTGAGGAAACAACAGCTTCTTTAGAGGAGGGAAATAGCAGTTGTGCCTGGCACTGTCCTAAGTATCCTGGTCTTTGGTTTTTGGTGTCAAAATGTTTGGAACTATATAAATGTTGACCATTCAAAGGTAACCTGGCCATCAAATAATAGTTGTGTTTTGTGTACAAAATGTGGAATTTAGCTGATATATATTAAATATCTACTGCATGACTGGAAGTTTTCCTCAATGATACTGACTTAATCCTGAGTTCAGATTGAAGATCATGTTAAATATCTGAGATTTGGAGTATTCTGGGTAAAGGTCTTTGTCATGTGACATATAGTAATTAGTAGAAACTAATTCTGTGTTCCAGGAGCCAATGCTGCTTATTAGTATTGTATATCTTTAGGAATAAGTTTTCATTATTTACTTATTTAATTTTAGAGAGTGAGAGAGAGCCAGAGAGGGGCAGAGGGAGAGAGTGAGCGAATGTTATGCAGGCTCCCTGCAGAGCACGCCTCTTGGTTAGGATCATGACTTGAGCTGAAATCAAGAGTTGGACATTCAACTGAGCCACCCAGGCACCCCCTAGCTCCTGTATTTTAAAACAAATTAATACATGAATATGCTCTATATAATATACTTGGAAAGTAATTATTGACTACCTATTGTGCGCTAACATAGTATTTAAAAAATTTTTGCATTGTTTTATATGGCTTCTTGGGTTCTGGTACAAAAAGTATTTGACAAAATGTGGTGTTCTTAAATGTATTAATGAATCGCTGGGTTGTTTCCTATAAATGAATAGTGATGTTATATTATCTTTTAAAATAAGAGTTTAGGGTTTTTGGGGGGAATATTTTTATATTTTTAAGTAATCTCTACACTCTGTGGGACTCAAATTCATAACCCCAAGATGAAGGGTCATATGTTCCACTGACTGAGCCAGCCAGGCACCCCGGTAGTTTAGTTTATGAGAAAGTTCCATGTGTATGTAATTGGACTTACATATCAGTCTTAAATGCAACAACTAATATTTAAATACCTGTTGTATTGCTGCAGATAAAGCTGTGAATAAGACATGATTGCTCATACTCTGGGTGGGAAAGGAGAAGAGACTGTCAAGTAAAATCACTTTTTGACTTACTTAAGAAATTGATTGTTGATGTGGTCAACTGTCAGTAAGGGGCTTCTTCCTCCTTCTCTCCCTTCCTTTTTTTTTTTTTTTTTTTTCCTTAAAGTAATAAAGCTAGATGTCCAGTGTGGGGCTTGAAGTTACAAACCCTAGACCAAGAGTCACATGGTCTACCAATAGAGCCAGCCAGATACACCAGTAGGGTCTATAAATTGAGTGGCTTGGGAAGTTCTCAGCGGAGGTGGGATTTAAGCTGAGGAGGAAGAAAGCCATGGGAAAATTTGGGTAGGAACATTCTATATAAAAGCAGTTGATAATGTAAATGTGGAAAAGAACTTGGATCTTTTTTTACAGACTTAAAAGTTACCTGCTGGAAAATAAAATATACATAAAAGTGCTCAGGGTTTGGTTTGAACATTTTACCTTGAAATTAAAAAGTACAATGGAATTTTGCATAATGTTTACTCAGATTTCCTGAAAGTTAGTATTTTACATTTGTTTTATCATTTTCTCTGTTTATGTTACATCCTATTGTGTTTTCTGAAACCTTTGAATATAAATTCCAATATAATGGCCATTTTGCCCCTTAACATTTTAGTGTATATCTCCTCTAAGAAAAAAGATTGTCTTAGGGAGCTTAGAATAATAAAATCAGGAAATTACTATTGATGCAATCTATAGGCCTTATCTAAAAAATTCTAGTTATCCTGTAATGTTCTTCAGAGCAAAAAAAAAAAAAAAAAAAAGAAAAAAATTCTAGTTTAGGATCCAATCCAGGATCACACATTGTATGTAGTTACTTTGTCTGTTTAGTGTCCTTCATTCTAAAACAGTTCATCAGTCTGGAATAAACTTTGTCTTTCATGGCCTTAATGCTTTAGAAGCATTTGTAGAATATCCTTTTATATCAGTCTGAGAAGCTTACTCATGAATAGATTCTTACTATCTGGTGTTTTAATTCCAGTAAAGTTAACTTGTTATTTGTTTTTGATAGGAATACCACAAAGTGATGATCACTGACCTTCTCAGTGCATCATATTAGAGGGCACATGATACCAGTGTATCCCTTACTAGTAATGTTAGTTTTGATTAAATTTAGGAATGGTGGTTTCTGACAAGTTTCTCCTATGTGAAGGTACTACTCTACACTTT
Organism: Acinonyx jubatus; assembly: GCF_027475565.1. Taxonomy (NCBI): domain Eukaryota; kingdom Metazoa; phylum Chordata; class Mammalia; order Carnivora; family Felidae; genus Acinonyx; species Acinonyx jubatus. The sequence continues at coordinate 38,038,985 of NC_069391.1, forward strand.
ATAATTAATACATACTTTCTCAGGGAAGTACTCTGAGAATATATGAATACCCTTTTTTGTATGTGTGTATTTGTCCTCGTCCAGTCATGCCTAAACCCAAACTACCCCAGTTGCGTACAATTAAAATTGTCTGTTTTGAATTAACTAATTCGAATTGGGTTTTTCCTTCAAGCATCCTGAAGAGCCCTACTTGAAATGGGGCTTAGGAGAAATTATTTTCCACTTGGGAATTCCTCAAATTGTCACCATAAGTGGGGAGGTTTACTAGTCCAGAAGGGGGTCAGTCTTCTAATGGTTCTGGGGTGGAAGGACCTGGAACCTGGTCAGCCCCTGCCAGGCAGAATGCATGGCATATAGGGTATGGCTCTCCAGTGTACTGACACCTTCAGCCGGTGGCGTAGTGGGGTAGAGCACCCCAGGGGTTGGGCAACTAGCTCAGAGAATTCCCTAAATATCTTTTTTTTTTTTTTAATCAGACTTATACTTGCTAGTTTGAGAATCCATTAATTCCCGAAACAATTGCCACAACACGTTTATAATCAGACTTCTTTACTAAGGATAAACTAATATATGGGATATGAGGGTAGATTCTAAGCTTTATTCCTCCCTGAATCCCAGAGGGAGTTTGCTATTGTCATTTGACTTGTTCATACTGCTTTAGGTTTGGGAAGTCGTATTTGTGTCTGAGAATATACCTTAACCCATGAACAGAGACAATTTGCTGGATTCCCAAGACTCTGATCCATGCAAGCTCCAGAGATGCCCTGTTCTGTGTGAGGACTGGATAAATCTCTGGGGATGGAAGCAGCTCATAGTCAACACTGCAACTACTTTTATCACTGAACCAGCCCTGAAATTTTGTGAATTTTTGTCAGTACAAAGAACCTTAGAACTAGTCAGGACTTTAAAGATCTTTCATGTCATGACCTAGAGTGTGCAGTGAGATATTTGAGATCACAGAGTTTCTGGTACATTTGGCTGTTATCAAAGCCCTCCATATAGTCTCCTGGGGTTGAGGGAAAGGGATTACTTTCTGTCATCTTAGGATCATTCTCCTTACTTGTTTCTATTTAGGGTACACATGCTTGGCACTGGGAGGGTCAGGGAATGTCTATAGTTAGGATCCACTTCCACTAGAGGTGTTTGGCTGTTTTCTATGTTTGGGCTTTTTCAAGGGAAATGAGTGGCTTTTCTATTCTGGCTCTCAGTGCAGAAAAAACATAAATATTAAACAGCTGAAAACTTGAGCAGTCATTCAACATAGATACCATCAGAGAGGCCTCTTGGGTAAAAAAATAGCATTTATTATCATATGGGCTTATTCTTTATGATAATCTTATTTAATCTTGTGTTTTCTCTATTAAAAGACCCCGTCTTTATTATGAGCTGCTGGATAAAAATATCTATGTGTACCAGATAACAATGTAGGGAGAAAACAATGTTACTGGTAGTGTTACTAGCCAGGTGAATAGGAAAGATCAGTTTTGTTATTTTGCAAAAATGTATGGGAATAATGGGTTTGATTTTTTTTTTAAATGTGGTTCCGATATTTGTTGTGTTTGTAGTTAATAGTTGGGCACAGCTTCTGATCTCTAGAGATGGGAGATATATGTAGTTGATACTTTTTCCAGGGTACTTGGGAAGATTTCTTGAATTTTTTGCCTAAAATTTCTTGAATTTTTGCCTAAGGCTATGCATTTCTTTTATAAATTCCTTTGTCTCTTTTTCATTAACATCTTGCTTTCTGGCTCAAGTATTCCAATTATTGTTTAATAATTTTTGAGTGGAGGGGTGCCCAGGTGGCTCAATAGGTTAAGTTTTCAACTGTTGGTTTCACCTCAGGTCATGATTCCTGAGGTGAGTTTGAGTCCCTCCCATGCAGCTCTGTGCAGATGGTATGTGGAGCCTGCTTGGGATTCTCTCTCTCCCTGGCTGCCGGCACTTCCTCCTCCCTCCACCCATCCCCTTGTACGCGCTCTCTTTCTCAAATAAATTAAAAAAAATTTCTGAGCAGGATCCCCTTTTAAAATCGTGCCACTGTCTTAATATTTACTGTTAAGTTCCTTTTTTCACATGTATACCAATGAAATGAAATTTCTTTTGTTACAAAGGGTACACATGAACTCACCTGTCAAGAGCAGTTGTGGTTTTTTCTTTTGCTTTCTTTATTGGTAACTATTCATTATAGCAAAAGTAAGTTCTTGAGATATAATTCATGTACCATATAGTTCACTCACTTAAATTGTAAAATTCAATGGTTTTTAGTATATTCATAGAATATACTGTATCCAACTGTCAACATGATCAATTTCAGAACATTGTTTATTATCTCAGAAAGAAACCCTGTCCCCTTTAACTATCAATTTCCAATTCCTCCATCTTTTTCACCCCCTTCCCAGCAGTAAACAACTACTAGTCTATAAATTGACCTATTCTGGACACTCCCATTTAAAAGGAAATTTTATAATATGTGGTCTTTTGTGCCTGGCTTTTTTCACATAGCTTAATGTTTCAAGGTTTCATCAGTGTTGTATCAGGATTCAGTACAATATTGTAGCATGCAGCAGTATGCCATTCCTTTTTTTTTTCCCCCTAATGTTTATTTTTGAGAGAAAGAGAGTAAAGAGGGGTAGGGACAGAAGATCCAAAGTGGGCTCTGTGTTGACAGCAGAAAGCTGGATGCAGGGGTCATGCCCACAAACTATGAGATCATGACCTGAGCCAAAGTCAGATGCTTAACTGACTGAGCTACCGGGGCACCCCAGTATTCTGCTGTTTTTATTCTGTTTGTTATTCTGCTGTTTTTATTCATTTCTTTTTATGGCCAAATAATATGCCATTGTATGGATGGATATACCACAAGTTTTTAGTTAGTTTTGTTTGGTTTTGTTTGCTGTTGTTGTTTTGTTTTGCTTTGCTTTGTTTTTTGGAGAGAGAGAGTTTTAGCGGGGGCAAGGGGCAAAGAGAGAGAGAAAGAGAAAGAGAATCTTAAGCAGGCTCCATGCTCAGCACAGAGCCCAAAGTGGGGCTCGATCACAGCCGTGGGATCATGACCTGAGCTGAAATCAAGAGTCAGATGCTCAACCAATTGATTCACCCAGGCAACCCTTGTCAGTTTTTTGTGTTTTTGTTTTGTTTTTGTTTTGTTTTTTACAATAAAGTGTTCTATTTCCTGAGAATTGCTTTTCTTCTATGAGACTTTCTTTTTTAAAAGTTATCCTTTTCCTAAATTTTGGATTATATTCTTGGCCAAAAACGTGTAGCTTGAAAGCTTTCTTCTTAGAGCTAGTTTTCTTTCTGCCTGAGTTTTGACTTTCCTGTAGGCTGTGGAAGTGGTTGTGTGTGAGTCTTACCTTTGCCTTTTGACAGTGTTACAAGAGGCAGTAGCTACTGATATGCATTATTAAGATTCTTTGTTTTTTTAGGACATTTCTCTCTATTCTCCCATCTCTGGGAATATAGTAGATTTTGGTTAAGACCATGTTTTTAATAATTTAACTTGAACTGTGGGGTAAGTTAACCATATGTAATTAATACACATTTTAGTTATATTAGTATGGCTAATAAAGCCCTTGGCAAGCATCCTTCTCTGATTTCTACTCTTATGTACCTCATATATGTGGAATCATAAAATATTTGTCCTTCTGTGACTGACCTATTTCATTCAGTGCAGTGTTCTCAAGGTTCATTCATGTTGTAGCATGTGTCTGAATTTCCTTCCCCTTGGGACACCTGGGTGGCTTAGTTGATTAAGCGTCCACCTCTTGATTTCTGCCCAGGTCATGATCTCACGGTTGTGGGATCAAGCCCCATGTCGGGCTCTGTGCTGAGCATAGAGCCTCCTTAAGATTCTTCCCCTGCCCCGTGTGCGCATACATTCTCTCTCTCAAATAAAGATAAATATTAAATAAAAGAATTATCTTTTTTTAAGGCTGAGTAATATTAAATATATACCTTTAAGACTCTTTTCAAATTCTCTTTGGTATATATCCAGAGGTGCAATTCCAGGATCATATGATAATTCTGTTTTACTCTTTGGGGGCACTGCTGTACTATTCACCATGGTGGCTGTACCATTTTAGATTCCCAGCAAAGTGTGCTAGGGTTTTAGTTTCCCTGCATTCTTGCCAAAACTTGTTATTTTCTGTTCTCTTTCTCTCTCTCTCTTTCTCTCTTTTTGATAGTAAGCATCATAATGGTAACTGGTTTCCCTAATGATTAGTGATATTGAGAATCTTTTCATGTGCTTATTGACCATTTGCATATCTTCTTTGGAGAAATGTCTATTCAGATCCTTTGCCATTTTTGAATTAGGTTCTGTTGTTGAGCTGTAGAAGTTCTTCACACATTCTTGACATTATTCCTTTATCAAATGTATCATGGGCACATATTCTGTGGGTTGCCTTTTTATTCTGCTGATATAGGTGTCTTTTTTTTGTTTTGTTTTTAAGTAATCTCTACACCCACCATGGTGGTTGAACTTACAACCCCAAGATCAAGAGTTGCATGCTCTACCGACTCAACCTGTCAGGTGCCCCGTATAGTTGTCTTTTGATGCACAAATCTAACAACTGGTTGTTTGTTTTGTCTGTGCCTTTGGTGTCATATTTAAGAAATCATTACCAAATTCAGTGTTGTGAAGCTTTTGCTCTATATTTTCTTCTGTGAGTTGTATAGTTTTAGCTCCTGAATTTAGGTCTTCAGTCCATAGTGGAGGATGTTATGAAAAACTAGAGTCACTGAATAAAATCTCTTTTTGCTTGCTCGCTTGCTGCTGCCATTTTGGTTATTGACCAAAGTTCTAGTATAAAAAACAGTGTGTAATAGTACCTTCAGCTTACATAGCAGTTTTCCTCTTTCTCATTTGATTTTATAGTAGAAGTTTAAAATGTTACGGTATTTGCAGTAACTGATTTTAAAACATCTAGAATAGGTTTTTTTTTTTTTTTTTAAGTAGGCTCCCTGCCTAGCGCAGAGCTAGAACTCATGACCCTGAGACCAAGAGTTGGTGCTCTACCAACTGTGCCAGCCAGGCAACCCCAGGATAGTTTTTAATATAAGCTGCCTGTGTTAAGTTGCAACATATCACAAGTACTATATAAGCAGAATGAAATCCCTTCTATCCTTTAAAATAAATAACTGTGTAGATAGTTGTTTCAGTAGTGACCAGCAGGTTGGGTGCACCAGATGGGAATAATGTTGGTGCTGTTAGGAACAGTGATAGTGTTGTTTGGGGTGTGTAGAGAATGACATTGGTAGAATTATAATTTTGTAGGGTATAAATACTATTTAATAGTACTATTTTCGTTTTCAGGATTTGGACGTGGAAGAGGGAGAGGGGCAGGAAGATTCACAACACACGGCATGGGGTAAGTCTGAGCCATCCTATTTTTATAGTTATTACTCTCTTTAGGTATTACTCAAGGGTTTTTCTGCCTCTGTCCTGTTCCCAATTTATTTATCCTGGTGAATCAGATGTTAATTATTAAAAAGAGAAAGGGCTCCTGGGTGGCTCAGTCAGTTAAGTGTCTTACTCTTGATTTTGGCTCAGGTCTGGATCTTGTGGTTGTGAGATGGAGACACTGTGGGTCTGAGAGCTGAGCTGAGTGTGGAGCCTGATTAAGATATTCTTATTCCCTCCCCGCCCCTCTCACCATCTCACCATCTCCCATCTCTCTCTCTGTCTCTGTCTCTGTCTCTCTCAAATAAAAACTAAAAAAATTTTTTTAAGTGCCACAAAAAAAGAAAATTGTGAAAAAGTGAAATGCAAATAAAATTGTATTGTAATAGGCTTTCTGTCCTTGGCTTTTTTTTGACATTTTGGATTGAATAATAGTTTGTTGAAGTAGTGGGGTATCCTTTACATCCGTGGCCTCTCCCCATTACATGCCAGTAGCATCCTTTCTCAAGTTGTGACAATCAAAAAAAATCTTCAGATATTGCCAGATATTACCTGGTGGGGGGTGGGCATAATCACCCCTTGTTGAAAACCACTGCATAAGAGTTAGGTTGATAAATCCAGCAATTGTCTTGAATGGTGAGTTAATGCAATGTTTATATAAACATGTTAGTATTTTTATTTTATTTTTTTCTAAACAGTGAACATACTATTACTAAACAGGTGATATAATCAATTGTTCATAATTTCTGGTTGTTCTTTTACTTTTTCCTTCTTCTAAAACGTTAGCTCCCCTTTGGGGTGCCTGGGTGGCTCAGTTGATTAAGTGTCCAACTTTATTTCAGGTCATGAACTCACACCTCATGAGTTCAAGCCCTGCATTGGGTTCTGTGCTGATAGCTCAGAGTCTGGAGCCTGCTTTGGATTCTGTGTCTCCCTCTCTCTTTGTTCTGCCCCCACTCGTACTCTGTATCTCTCTCTTAAAAATAAGATTAAGGGGCGCCTGGGTGGCTCAGTCGGTTGAGCGTCTGACTTCGGCTCAGGTCATGATCTCGCGGTCCGTGAGTTCAAGCCCCGCGTCAGGCTCTGTGCTGACTGCTCAGAGCCTGGAGCCTGTTTCGGATTCTGTGTCTCCTCTCTCTCTGACCCTCCCCCGTTCATGCTCTCTCTCTGTCTCAAAAATAAATAAACGTTTAAAAAAAATTTTTTTTTAAAAATAAGATTAAAAAAAATTTTTTTTTTCTTTTAAAGCCTTAGCTCCCCTTAGGTTTTTAGGAAAAGTTTTTAAGCTTATAGAAGCCATCTGTATATGGATGACAACTGAGAAAGGAAGGGAATTGGTTCCAGGAAAACCCTTAACTCCAGGGTAGCACTGTAGCAGGGGAGGGTCATTGCCTTCAGGTGATACCTCTTGCCATTTCTGTTTCCTGCTTGAGCTCATTGTGGATAAAGGAAAGATGGATACACAGGGAGCATATTGGCTGGAATACATACCTTGTGTGCCCAGACCAGCTTTTTAAACTCTTTTGTGGTTTTTTCAGTTTACATTAAAAAATACTCTTGTGATTTTTTTATTTGTCAGATACCTCAGTAAAGCTGGAAAAAAATTTTAAATTCTATTCTGAAAATTTTAGAGATAGTATTAATTTGGCCCTAGTTAGACTTCTGAATATGGGTGTTTAGAATTTTAACGGAAAAAAAACCTTGATGAAACATTTTCTTTATATTCACTGTTTTTATACAAAAAGGATCTGGATTCTTACTCTGGGAAATAAACACTTTGTGTTAAGTCTAGTCTTAGTTTTAAGGGAAGTTTTCCGTGAGAACCCTTATTCTTCCTAATACAGTTATAGTTGTGTACATCTGCTTTAGAATGTGGAGTGCAGCAACTTAGGGAAATAAGGACATCATACAAGAACATATGGAAGGTTCCCTAGGCAACCTCTGCTTTTTAGAAAATCTACATCCTGATAGTCAAGAAGAGTTAGCTATAATTAAATAGGGGAAAGATGGTGAAGTTAGGAAAAAAAAAATTTTAATGTTTGTTTACCTGTTTTTAAAGCTTATTTTGAAAGAGAGTGAGGGAGGGGCACTGCCAGTGAACACTCCAACTCAGGGTTCAAACTCAGAAACAGTGAGGTCACCACCTGAGCCAAAATCAGGAGTCAGATGCCTAACCCACTGAGCCACCCAGACGCTGCCCCTATTTACCTATTTTTGAGAGAGGGAGGGGAGAGGGCAGAGAGAGAGGGAGGAGAATCCCAGGCAGGCTCTCTGCTGACAATGCATAGCCCAAAGCTGTAAGATCATGATCTGAGCCAAATCATCCAGATCTGACCTGAGTCAACTGACCATCTAAGGGGTTCCAGTTGCCCCAGTGTGAATTTTATTATATTGGCTTTTAGAAGGACAGGGTATTTGGAGAGGAAGAAGATGATATATGGTTAATGTTGTGATTTTGGTAATTGTTGCACTTTAATTCTTTTTTTTTTTTTTTTTTTTTTCAAACACAAGGACATTTAATCCTGCGGACTATTCAGATTCTCCATCTATAGATGGGTGTGGGACAAAGCCAATAGTTTGGGAAGCTGCTCAGAATGGTGCAGATGAGGGGACTGGTAAGTGTCTATTGTCAAAGATGTGTTTTAAATGTTTGAGTTCTTAACATACAGAGATGTGCTGATGGAGAAGAATGAAAAGCAGGCTGCTGTCCTACCTCTGAGACTATTAGCTGGTTCTTACCTCCAGGGTCTCATTTAAAAATCTCATTGACCATAAGGTATTTGATTTTTCCCTTGTACACTCTGAGGAAGAGGCTTTTATCAATCTGTGTAAGTCAGTACAAATTCACACTCAAATCTCAGTGTGTCAGGGATATATGTAATTTCTTACGGGTAGGTTTGTTACTGAAAAGTATCATTCCTGATGATGGACACAAATTTGGCCAGATAGAGTGGTAGGTGACTAGTAGGTTTGGGCATCAATTGCTTTTGTAGATTTTTTTCTGTATCCTGATGTTTTTGGATTATTTCTTTTTGGAAACTCATGGACAAATACGTGTTAATTGGAGCTTCTAGGATTTGTTCATGATAATACATCATTAACTACTGCAGTTATATTTATAAAAACATAATTTGGCAATTCATGAATTATAACTGAAAATATAAAAGTGTAGTTCAATAAATAATGTAAAAGCAAACCACCCATATAACACCGATTCTGGTCAAAAAACAGGACTGTGCCATCACCACAGAAACACCATCAATGAACTAGAAATCAAGGATACTATAGAAAGGATCAACAAAAGGTATAAAAATGGTTATTTGAAAACACTAGTAAAATTGATAAGCTTACTGTGAGACTGATCAAGGGAAGGAGAAACAGCATACATAATTGGTTATAGGAATGAGAAAAGGGATATTGATATTATAGGTATAATTAAAATATATTATGTATAATTGATGGTTTAATATAATCACAATTGTAATTAATATCAGGCATTAAAGTATACTTCATGTCAGTAAATTTTGTGCTAACATTTGAAATTACAGACTAATCTCACTCTTCAACAAAAATGTAGAAATCTTAAGCCAAAATATTGGAAAACCATTTGGTAAGATAGAAAAGAATAATACATCATGACCATGTTAAATTTATACTTGGTAATCAAGGTTCTTTCACATTAAAAAATCAATCATTTCCCAGATACATATACTCAAGAGAATGGAAGACACGGCTTTACATAAAACCTTGTATACAGATGTTCATAGAGGCATAATTCATAATGGCTGAAATGTAGAAACAAACCAAATGCCTTTCAGTGGATGAATGGAGGAGTAAATTGTTGTGTATCATCCATACAATGGAATATTCATTCTACCATACAAAGGAATGAAGTGCTGATGTATGCTGCAACATGAATGAATCTTAAAAACATGCTGAGAGCCCAAATGTCCATCAACTGATAAATGTATTAAGATGTGGTGTGTATATGTATATGTGTGTGTGTATATACACACACACACACACAGTGGAATGTATGGAATTGAATACTACATGGAGTGTAGTACAATGGAATACTACTTCATGATGAAAAAGTAAAATCTTGCCATATGCAACAACATGGACGTAACTGGAGGCTGTTATGCTAAGCGCAATGAGAGAGATAGGATTTCACTCGTGGAATTTGAGAAAGTTAACAGATGAACATAGGGGAAGGGACGGAAAAATAAGATAAAAACGGAGGCAAACCATAAGAGACTCTTTTTGTAATTAAATATTTTTTAACGTTTATTCATTTTTGAGAGACAGAGACAGAATGTGAGCAGGGGAGGGGCAGAGAGAGAGGGAGACACAGAATCTGAAGCAGGCTCCGGGCTCTGAGCTGTCAGCACAGAGCCCGATGTGGGGCTCAAACCCACAAACCGTGAGGTTAGGACCTGAGCTGAAGTCAGATGCCTTACTGGCTGAACCACCCAGGCACCCCAAACCATACAGAGAACAAACTGAAGGTTGGTGGGGGTGGGTGGTGGTGGTGGTGAGTTAAATGTGTGATGGGTATTAAGGAGGGCACTTTTGGGATGAACACTGAGTGTCATATATGAGATGAATCACTCCGTTCTACTCCTGAAGCTAGGACTGCACTGTATGTTATTAATTAACTAACTTGAAAAAAAAAATCATGCTTAATGAAGGAAGTCAGTTATAAAGGATCACATATTTTATAGTATATGATTTTACTTGTAGGAAATGTCCAGATCAGGAAGAAAAAAAAAAAAAAAGCAGTAGATTGTTGGTTGCTGAGGGTTGGAAACATTTGGGGAAAAATGGGGAATGACTACTAATGGTTTCAAGATTTCTGCCTGGAATGGGGTGCTTGGCTGGCTCTTTCAGTAGAGCATGTGACTTGATCTCTAGAGTTGTAAGTTTGAGCCACATGTTGAGTATAGAGATTACTTAAAAATAAAATCTTAAAAATAAAAAGATTTCTTCTTGGAGTGATGAAAATATTTTGGAATAGGGGATGCCTGGATGACTCAGTTGGTTGAGCATCAGACTTCGGTTCAGGTCATGATCTCACAGTTTGTGAGTGGTTTGTGTTGGGCTGGATCCTGCTTCAGATTCTGTGTCTCTCCCTCTCTGCCCCACCCCTGCCTGTGCTCTGTCTCCATCTCTCAAATGAATAAATGTTAAAAACAATTTTTTTAAAAATTCTGGAATAGTCATGATTGTTTCATAACTTGTGAATATACTAGACATTATTCAAATGTGTACTTTAAGAGGATGGATTGTATGCTTGTGTGAGTTATATCTCAATAACAAAAATAATTATTTATACTTTTAACCGATTAAAGCTTAAAATTCCTTATTAAAGAAATGCATTTGACAAAACCTAACATCCATTTCTGATTTTTTAAAAAACTGGCAAATCTGGAATAGAAAGAAATCTTAGACAGGGGATATCTACAAAACATACAGCAAGCATTACAGTAAATGATGATGTGTTGTTGAATGTTTTTTCTCTGGAAGGAGGTAAAGGGGCTTCCTCTTACTCTTTCTTTATACCAATGTACTAGAGGTCCTAATCATTGCAATAAGGACTGAAAAAAGTCGAAGGGTTTGAAAGAGTAAAAACCTGTCATTTCTTGAAATGATATAAAAATCTATAGATAAAATATTAAAATTAATAAGGGAGTTTTAAAAGGTGCTAGATAGAAGTTCAATAGATGTATTTCTATAGACCATCAACAGAGAGAAAATGGAAAAAAAAATCTGTAGCCTCAAAAAATTTCAAATGCCTGGCAGTGTAACGATATGCCAGATCATCAGCCTTCTACCTGTGAAAACGTAAAATATAAAATTTTATTTTAAAATATAAAATTGAAGCTCAATCAGTTGAAAGTCCGTCTTCTGATTTGGGTTCAAGTTTTTGATCCCACAGTTGTGCCTTGGCTGCACACTGAACCTGGAGCCTGCAGCCTGCTTAAGATTCTCATTCTTTCTTTCTCTCTCCGTGTTGTAAAATTAAAAAAAAAAAAAAATTTATATATATGTATGTATGTGTGTATATGTATATATGTGTGTGTGTATACACACGTATACATATTTGTATATATATGTTTTAAGAAGAAATGAATGGAAAGAATATACCGTATTTATATATTTCATGTCTGGTTGTTGTGAAACTTAGTTTTTACTGACTCTCTTTGGACTTATTAATGGTAGTCTACCTCATGAAAATTTTCCTTGCTGATTTTTTTAAATGTCAGGTTTATTGAGATATGCTATATATGCAGTAATATTTACCCTTTTGAAGGGCTATAAGTAGGTGAATTCTAACAAATGCATGTAGTTGTGTGACCAACCCTAAAATCAAGACTTTCTGTATGAGCTGTCAACAATTGCAAATAATTAAAAAGGAAAAAAAGGTACCGTTTATAGTTCACACAAAAACATGCAATATTTATATTAAATCTGATAAAGTATGTCTAATATTTGTATGCTGAAAATTATGCAACCTGATGAGAAATACCAAGATCCCAAAATGGAGAGAGAGATACTCAGTACTTATGAACTGAAGATTCAGTATGTTATTAAAAAGTTATATTTTTCCTCAAATTGATGTTTACGTGAAGTGTATGTTTAATCAGAATCCTAGCAGATTTTTTTTTGGTGTAAATTGAAAATTTGATTTAAAAATTTTCATTTTAGGGTGCCTGGGTGGCTCAGTTGGTTAAATGTCCGACTTTGGCTCAGTTCATGATCTTGGCGGTTTGTGAGTTCGCTTGTTTCAGATTCTGTGTCTCCCTCTCTCTCTGCTCTTCCCTGACTCATGCTCTGTTTCCCTCAAATATTTAAAAATTTTTTTTTAATTTTTATTTAAAGAAATTTGTATTTTGTTTTAAGTTTTTAAGAAATCTCTACACCTAGGGGTGGGTGCCTGGATGGCTCAGTTGGTTAGGCATCCGACTTGGGCTCAGGTAATGATCTTGTAGTTCATGGATTTGAGCCCTGCGTTGGGCTCTGTGCTGACAGCTCAGAGCGTGGAGCCTGCTTCGGATTCTGTCTCCCTCTCTCTCTCTCTCTCTCCAAAATAAAATACGTTAGGGGCTCCTGGGTGGCTCAGTTGGATGAGCGTCCCGACTTCGGCCTGGGTCATGATCTCATGGTCTGTGAGTTCGAGCCCCGCGTCAGGCTATGTGCTGACAGCTCGGAGCCTGGAGCTGGTTTCGGATTCTGTGTCTCCCTCTCTCTGACCCTCCCCCGTTCATGCTCTGCCTCTCTCTGTCTCAAAAAAATTAAATGTTAAAAAAAAATTAAAAAAAAAAAAAACTGTAAAAAAAATTTTTTAGAATTCGTCTCTATACCCAGTCTAGAGCTCGAACTTAAAACCCTGAGATCAAAGTTACCTGTGCTTCTGGCTGAGCCAAGCCAGCCAGTCTCCCTGATTTTAAAGTTTTTATAGAAAAGTACAGATACTGGCGTATAACCCATACGAATTTTGAAAAAGATCAACAAAGTTTAGGTCATACCCATCTTAAAATTCCAGCCCTTGTTTTTTATTGAAATGAAAGAAAACATCCATACAGAAACCTGTACATGGTATTTTTAAGTGGTTTTATTCATAATTCTTACTGATTTTTAAATCAGGTTTCGAAACAATGTTGAATTAGTTGTTTAACTGTTATTTTTCTTTTTTCTCTCCACGTCCTCTTCTTTTCCCTTCACCTGTCTTCTCTGGGCTCTTCTCTTTCCCCTTTTTCCCCCGATTCGCATTTAGAGTAGTAGATTCCTTGCTGAAAAACAAGGAAATGTGTTTAATGCAGAATACAGTTAAAGGATGTCAGTTGATAAGAGTGCTGGGGCTGTTTCTCTAGGGGCCTCACAGAATGGCATTTTCTTAATGAAAACATACAGTTCTGCGTGTGGACCTCAACCATAATTATAGGCTCAGAAACATGACTTTTGACAGGATTGTAATCAAATCCATTCTTTAGAGGCAGACCCTCCATTATGGAAAATGGAATGACTGAAGGATAGTTACAATAATGATTTATAAGTCGAAACATACTAAACATATTTGTAAAACATTGTAATGGTTTTAACAAGTGGGAAGGGAGTTTGGTGAACATGGGGATGAGAACAAGTGTAGTTGATGCAATTGAATGTTCAAAGGCTGTCTGGCTAATAGGATTTATAGTTGAGGTACAGTGGGCTGTCACAGTATTTTCTTTATTTTTATTTTTTTAACGTTTATTCATTTTTGAAAGAGACAGTGGGAGTGGGGGAGGGGCAGAGAGAGGGAGGCACAGAATCCGAAGCAGGCTCCAGGCTCCGAGCTGTCAGCACAGAGCCTGATGTGGGGCTCGAACCCACAAACTGTGAGATCATGACCTGAGCCGAAGTTGGACGCTCAACCAACTGAGTCACTCAGGTGCCCCGGGCTGTCACAGTATTGATTGCAGTACGTTTCCCCCTCCTCGGATGCACAGCCTAGATCAGCTTTGATGCTTTAATTTTGTTAAGTTGCTAAACAGTTTCTCTTCTGATGAATACCTTCATTATTTTGATATGTGAAAACCTTCCATTTTACATTGATCTGCAGAACTGGCATCAAATGCTCATAATGTAGCTCAGGATCTGCCACACAAAAATTCCTATGGACTCAAAGGTATGGTTTTCTTAATTCTTTAGTTAAAAATCTTCGGGGTGGCTGTCTGGCTCAGTTAGTACAACATGCAACTTTTGATCTTGGGGCTGTAAGTTCAAGCTGCCTGTTGGACATAGAACTTAGTTGAAATAAAAAGAATCTTTCAAAATGCTTACAGTGTCTGCCATTTTAATCAAGGCTAGTTAAGTAGAATTCATCAAGTGAATATTTGTAAAAAGTATATTTTTACACCTGCTTGATTAAATATCAACTTAAATGTTTTTTAATGTTTATTTTTGAGAGAAAAAATGTGAGTGGGGGAGGGGCGGAGAGAGCGAGACAGAGAATCTGAAGCAGGCTCCATGCTGTCAGTGCAAAGCTGGACATGGGGCTGGAACCCAAGCACTATATCATGACCTGAGCTGAAGTCAGGTGATGAACCAACTCAGCCACCCGCATGCCCCTTAAATACCAACTTTTGATTATGGAATTGTTTTACAGATTGGCCTTCAAGGCAGCACAGATTTTTATCTCGTTTTTCCTACATGGCTACCTTAATGTGCTTTTGATAGAATGCTAACATCAAGTTAAATGCAACATAAAGCATGCACCTCAAATTTATTGTTTTAAGCTGAAAATAAATCAATATCATTGATGTTTTCCCACGTTTGAGGTGTAGGTTTATAGGTGAGTAATGGGGAACAAAGTCTTATTGTAAAAGCCTAATATTTCACAATAGTATTAGGATCAGAGCCTGTGTTGTTTTACATGTAATATCTTGTAATTTTTATAGTCTGTATATTTAAGGTGGGTTTTTAGCTTATTTATTTTTGAGAGACAGAGCGAGTGAGCACAAGCAGGGGAGGGGCAGAGAGAGAGGAAGAGAGGATCCCAAGCAGGCTCTGCACTGTCAGCACAAAGCCTGATCCAGGGCTCAATCTTTTGAACTGTGAGATCAAGACCTGAGCCGAAGTCAGAAGCTTAACTGACTGAGCCACCCAGGCACCCTGGCCCTGGTTTCTGATAAGGGGTTGCCTCCTCTGTGGTCTGACATAACCACTTGTTGCACTTGGTTGTGACTACGTATATTGTCTTCTTATTAAATGTACTCAAATTCTAACTATAATCTCCATGTCTAAATTTGTGATTATTTTCATAAGACCCTTCTAAGTGTTAGGTCAGTCTCTTTACATATACATATATGAAAGTGTGCTTTAACTGAATACCACTGAACTGGACATTTAAAAATCACAATAGTAAATTTTATGAGTATTTTATCACAACAATTTTTGGAAAAATATTTTGTAACCTTATAAGTTTCTTTTTGAGAGAGAGGCAGTGTGTGTTGGGGAGGGGCAGAGAGAGAGAGGGCGAGAGAGAATCCCAAGTAGACTGCACCATGAGCGTAGAGCCTGATGTGGCACTAGAACCCATGAAACCGTGAGATCATGACCTGAGCCAAAACCCACAGTTGGATGCTTAACCAGCTGAGCCACCCAGTGCCCCAGTATTTTGTAAATTTCAGGATACTTTCGATATTTTATATAGAGGGTTTTGTAATGCCTCGTCATTGTTTTTCTCCTTTGGAGTATCCCTTCTCAATCTAGATCGATCGGCCAATCGATGGATCTTCCCAGCTGTTTTCCAGCTTTCAGGATTTGTTAAGTTTTTGTTTATTTTGAGTGAGAGGGAGGGTGGGGGAGGGACAGAGTGAGAGAGAGAGGGAAAATTGCAAGCAGGCTCAGAAATGTCATCATGGAGCCCAACATGTGCTTGATCTCTCAGACTGTGAGATCACGACCTTAGCTGAAATCAGGAGTTGGATGTTCAACCGACTGAGCCTTGCCAGCTGCCCTGATTTTTTTTTTAACATTTTATTTTAAAGTAATTTCTGTATCAAACGTGGAGCTTGAACTTAACCCCGAGATCAAGAGTTGCATGTTCTTCCAACTGACCCAGCCAGGCCCCCCCCCAACTCTAAGAGTTTTGCTATACTTTGTTTTCCCCATAAAATTTCTCTTCCCTTTCTAGCTTTCATTAACTTTTTTTTGTCCTCCACATTTCCAATTATTAATCAGCTCTGGGTGATTTATTGTTTAAAAATATACACCATGATCACCCACAACATTTTTGTCTTTCCAGTGAAATAGGACTTTGGTATTTAACATCATGCTAAACATGTAGTCTTTTTTTTTTTCTTTCCAGTTTTTATTTATTTATTTTGAGAGAATGAAAGCTTGAGCAGGGGAGGGGCAAAGAGAGGAGAAAGTGTTAATGTGAAGCAGGCCCCACACTGCCAGCATGGAGCCTGATGAAGGACTTGAAATCATGAATCCTGAGATCATGACCTGAGCCAAAATCAAGAGGTGGACGGCTGAGCCACCCAGGCGCCCCAAACATGTAGGCTTTTAACCCAGTATTGGTTGGTTGATGATTGATGATGAAGGGTTTCTGAGAAAAATTCCACCATAAATTGTTTCCTACTAAGAGTCTTAAAGGCCTTGAAGATGAATGTTTTAGGAGTGATTTTCGAGCCTCTGCAGTTGTTTTCTTTTTCTTGATTAGAATGCTCCTAAAACTGCTTACGTTGAACCCCAGCTTTTTGTAGGATTCCTTAATCTTTAGAGTACTGTCTCCTATGATAAATTTGACAGCATGAACCATAGGGTAGGTTGGATCGAGGTAGCACCAGGAACACTGTGTACTGGCTGCCCTTTAAGTTAGTCTCCTTGTGAGTTAAAAATTATTTTACTGTTTGTTTATTTTTGAGAGAGAAAGAGTGGGAACGGGGGAGGTGCAGAGAGAGGGGGAGACACAGAATCCAAACGGGCTCCAGGCTCTGAACTATCAGCACAGAGTACGACTCGGGGCTTGAACTCATAGGCCTGGAGATCATGACCTGAGCCAAAGTTGGACACTTAACCAACCAAGCCACCCAGGCACCCCTAGTTGTGAGTTTTTAAAACTATATATCTACTTAGAGAAAAGTCTTGATGGAGATCTATTAAAACATGGGGGATTATGTATCACTGCCTTGAAGAAAATCACATTGCAGAAGGAATATAAGAGTGGAGAGTAGGTAGATGGTTTGCCTTAGATATATTTAGCTTTGCATACAGGGTGATCTCTAAGAAGCCTAGGCAGAGGTCTAGACAACAAATTTTCACTACTGATTTCTGACTGGGACTAATTGCAACTTGTGTTTTTTCACTTAAACTAGGACCTCTTCCTAGTTTTAAGAGGCTGTTTGAATTGGGAGTGAATGGGTGGCTCAGTCAGTTGCGCTTTCGACTTCGGCTCAGATCATAAGCTCGTGGTTTGTGAGTTCGAGCCTCACATCAGACTCTGTGCTGACAGCTTGGAGCCTGGAGCCTAGAGTCTGCTTTGGATTCTGAGTCTCCCTCTCTCTGTGACCCTCCCCCACTCACACTCTCTTTGTCTCTATCAAAAATAAAAACCTTAAAAAAGTTTTAATTCAAAGAGATATTTGGGTCCACTTAAATTCCTAATTGTTTTATGATATTTCTGGAAAAGTTGTGGAAACCATTAAAAGGTATGATGAGTGAACCAGTAGAAAGGATCACACTGTCAGTTCAGAACATTCTGTATTAATGTTTATGATTATTTCAAGGATACATGCAGTTGAGAGGCACAGAAGAACAAACAGTGCCTGTATCCATGTTCTTCCTTCCTTTAATGTATATGTCCTATGATCCATGATGATAGATGACGTCTCTCAGTGATGTGTGTAGGGTTCTCACACAGGAGGGAATGTTTTTTAGGTTTGAAATATCTCCTATATAGTAGCATATCTTGGGGGACGTTTTACAGAGCGCCATACTGCATACATTCATCAATTCTATGTTTGTCATAACCAGTCCTAAACAAGGGACATCCACCTGAAAGAATTCCATTAGGAAGGACTCTTTTCATAGGTAACACCTTCTGTTTATTCATGAAACAGTTGGTTATTAGGTTATAGACCTAGTTCTAAGGAAGTTAGATCTGGTTACCTGCCCTTTTCTCAATTGTTTTCCCCTTCTTCTCTTCCTTTTGTCCTTTGCATACACAAACCTCATCGTAGGTCAGATGCCCAGCTCATTTCTTCCCTGTTGAAGGAATGAAAACATGCACAGTCTTACTTCCTGGGGGTGGTTATAGTTGATATCTTTGTGTATTTTCTTATGAAATCATTTTCTCTGATTTTTGCACGTATGTATTTGCATGTAGTTCAGCATTTCTGAATACAAATGCTTCCCTTTAAATATTTATTCTGGGGGCGCCTGGGTGGCGCAGTCGGTTAAGCGTCCGACTTCAGCCAGGTCACGATCTCGCGGTCCGTGAGTTCGAGCCCCGCGTCAGGCTCTGGGCTGATGGCTCAGAGCCTGGAGCCTGTTTCCGATTCTGTGTCTCCCTCTCTCTCTGCCCCTCCCCCGTTCATGCTCTGTCTCTCTCTGTCCCAAAAATAAATAAATGTTGAAAAAAAATTTTTTTAAATATTTATTCTGTAAGAATTGTTTGAGCAGATCTTCTGCATCTGCTCATCAGGAATTAATATATAGCACCAGAATTTATGTGAGCAGGACTAATGCTCAGCTTTGCTGGAGATCTATTAGGGAACCATAGAATGGACCTAATATCTTTTTTAAGTTTATTTATTTTGATAGAGAAAGCATGAGCAGGGGAGGGGCAGAGAGAGAGAGAGAGAGAGAGAGCAAGAATTCTAAGTAGGCTCTGCACTCTTAGCGTTGAGCCTGACATGGGTCTCCAACCCAGGACCGTGAGATCATGGCCTGAGCTGAATCCGAGTTGAACACTTTCTACTGAGCCATCCCAGGCACCCCTTTAATATCTTACAAAGAGGATGCATCTATAAATTCAGTAGTTCAGTAATCTACCTGAAATTAAGATCCAGCCAAGCCAGCTTCATAAAGAATTTTGCTCTGTTTTAAATGCTACATATCATAAGGGTCTCATGGTGAAATATGTGTATTTGTGCTATGCTCATACTTTATTAATCATGGCAGAATTGCTTGGATATGATCTACACTGAAGCAAAATTAGTGTGAGACTTTGCTTTCAGTTTATGTGGATAGTATCTAGCTAAGTTGAATTTGACTACATGGCATTTTATTGAGAATAGATCAGGAGCTTCATATTAGATTGTAAACTAAATTACTAATAAGATTTATGACACTTTATACAGTATATGATAGAGAATTAGTTGGAGTGAGATGATATTTGACTTTGTGATGTAAACTATGATTATTGTCAGCAGGGGCCTGGAAGAATTCGGTGGAAGAGTGGACAACAGACGACTGGACTGAAGATGTAAGTACTTAGCATCAGATTAGATCTGTCTTCCTCTTGTTTTCTGGTAAGGGCATGCATTCTTTGAAAAAGCTGGAAACATCTTGTGGTTGCCCATGGCTCTTTTTCAGACATGTGATTATCGTGTTTTTAAGATTTTTAAGAAACTTGGTTTTGATTCAGGTCATGATCTCATGGTTTGTGAGATCCAGTCCTGCTGTAGGGCTCTGTGCTGACAGTGAGGAGCCTGCTTGGAATTCTCTCTCTGCCTCTCTCACTCTGCCCCTCCCCTGCTCATGTTCGCCTGCCTGCCCTGCAGATAGATAGATAGATAGATAGATAGATAGATAGATAGATAGATAGATAGATTAGATAGATAGACAGACAGACTGACTGACTGACTGACTGACTGACTGACTAACAAAAAATTGACAAGGTGTTAGGGATGCCTGACTGGCTCAGTCTGAAGAACATGGGACTCTTGAACTGGGGGTCATGAGTTCGGTCCCCATATTGGGTGTAGAGATTACTAAAACATAAACTTAAAAAAAAAAAAGGATCAGGTGTTAAGTAGGCCTAAAAATCATTTTTTAGCTTATCTTTTGTTTTTAAATGTTAAAAAATTTTTTTTAATGTTTATTTTTTTAACATATTTTTTTTTTTTAACGTTCATTTATTTTTGAGACAGAGAGAGACACAGCATGAACGGGGGAGGGGCAGAGAGAGAGGGAGACACAGAATCGGAAGCAGGCTCCAGGCTCTGAGCCATCAGCCCAGAGCCTGACGCGGGGCTCGAACTCACGGACCGTGAGATCGTGACCTGAGCTGAAGTTGGACGCCCAACCGACTGAGCCACCCAGGCGCCCCAGTGTTTATTTATTTTTGAGACAGAGAGCGACAGAGCATGAACAGGGGGAGGGTCAGAGAGAGGGAGACACAGAATCTGAAGCAGGCTCCAGGCTCCGAGCTGTCAGCACAGAGGCCGACGCGGGGCTCGAACTCATGGACGGTGAGATCATGACCTGAGCCGAAGTTGGATGCTTAACCGAGTGAGCCACCCAGGCACCCCTGTTTTCAAATTTTTTTAATGTTCATTTATTTTTGAGAGAGAAACAGCGAGCATGAACAAAGGAGGAGCAGAGAGAGAGGGAGACACAGAATCCAAAGCAGGCTCCAGGTCTGAGCTGTCAGCACAGAACCCAATGCAGAGCTTGAACTCAGGAGCTGTGAGATCATGACCTGAGCCAAAGTCAGACGCTTAACCACCCAGGAGCCCCTGTTTTGTTCTGATAACTATTGCCCTGGCCTGTGAATGTTTATTTTTTATAACATTTTAATTAAAGGAGATAGTGTTTGGGTCACAGTTGAAATTCTGGTTCTAGGCCCAACCCCTTCTTCTTAAAACTAGACTAGCTTTTTATATTCATTTATTTGATAACCATTTTCGAGTGTACTACACTAGCTTCTCAGTGTTGATCTATAACTCTGGGCTCAGCATAACATGCTCTTTGATAAAAAAAGATATAATTTTAAAAAATGTAACTGAACTAATAGCCCTATGCCATATTTTATATCATTTTTCTGTTTGACCCTCAAAGTCCAGAACATATATGTATGTGATAGACTGGTAGAGCAGACATCATGATGGAGAGTAAAGGCCCTAGAAGTATCGATCTTTAATATAAAGTGACCCAGTCTTTGAAATTGTTGAGATTATTTTTCCCCGTCTTATCATTCTGTACTCACAAGTATATCTTTAAATTTTTATTTATTGATATTTATTTATTTATTTATTTATTTATTTATTTATTTATTTAAGAGTTTACTTATATTATTTTGGCGGGGCGGGGGGGAGGTGGTCAGAGAAAGAGAATCCCAAGCCTGCTCTGTGCTATCAGTGCAGAGCTCCACATGGGGCTTGATACCGATCTAAAAAATTAAAAAAACAGGGGTGCCTGCGTGGCTCATTGAGTTGGTTCAGCTCATGATCTCATGGTTCGTGGGCTTGCCCTCGTCAGGTTGTGTGCTGACAGAAGCCTGGAGCCTGCTTCAGATTATGTCTCCCTCTCTTTGCCCCTCCCCTGCTCATGCTCGTTTGTGCACGCGCGCTCTTTCTCTCTCTCTCTCTCTCTCTCTCTCTCTCTCTCTCTCTCAATATTAAAAAAAAATCATGGTTATTGAAACATGAGTAATCTAAGGTGCCAATCTAAAATTACTTGAATTATTAACCTTTCCCTTCCTACTCCTTTTTAAAATTTTCTTTTAAGTAAGCTTTGCCCAGCATGGGGCTCAAAGCCGCATCCACTTTAAATAATTTTTACATATTTCTTTCTAGTCTTTTTCTTTTCCTAAATATTAAATTACGGCTTGTGTCTTTTGAAATCTGAGAATGCTTCCATTTTACGTAATACTTTCTTTAAACTATTTTATTTTATTTAAATGTTTATTTATTTTTGAGAGAGAGAGATACAGAGAATGAGCAGGTGAGGGGCAGAGAGAGGGAGACAAAATCCCCAGCAGGCTCTGTGCTCCCAGCGGGCCGCTGCAGTGTCAGTCATGACCTGAGGTGAAACCAAGAGTTGGATGCTTAACTCACTGAGCCAGACAGATGCGCACAAAGATAGTATTTTTATTTTAAAGTAACCTCTACACCGAACATGACGCTTGAACTCATGACCTCAAGATCAAGAGTCACATGTTTTACTGACAGCCAGTCAAATCCTTTTTTTTAAAAAAAGAAGGAGGAAAGAATTTAATTTTTCTGTTTTCTGCCAGGGTCAGATAGGATGTTAGTGATTAATGGTGGTTCTAATTTGATTTGAACTAAAATTTTTATGGCTTTAGATCTTCTCTGTCATTGCATTTCACAGAGTTATTCCTTTATTGCTTTTCTCTGTGTCTTACAGAATCTTACATGGTAGATAGAGTTGAGGCAAAAATAGATTCCTTGGTACTCTTCAAGATACTACTTTGAAATAGGGTGTAAGCTCTTCTTGTTCAAGCAGTAATCTATTCAGCACTTTTTATTTGTTTTTCTAGAAAATGAACACCTACTGCCTGTTCTGCCCCTATCAGAGTTTTAATTTGTGAGGGCAATCTGATTTTTATCCAGTATTTCAGAGTTCTGAGACATTTAGAGTTAATATGTATTATAGAAGTCTTTGAGAAATATTTCCTGCAGTTACATTATCTCATTATATCAACTTTTTAGCCTTTAAATGCTCATGCCCCACTTTGAAAATGTGAAAAGAGCCTACCTTTCAATAATGTCAGTTAAGGTTTCAAAAAATTTTATCCTGGGTGCCTTAAAACATCAAAAGGTGGAGGGTGCCTCAGTGGCTCAGTTGGTTAAGTATCCGACTCTTGATTTGGGCTCAGGTGATCTCAGGGTTCATGGGTTTTAGCCCCACATTGGGCTCTGCACTGTCAGTGTACAGACTACTTGAGATTCATTCTCTCTGTCTCTCTGTCTCTCTCTCTGCCCCTCCCATGTTCTCTCTCTGAAAAAAAAAAAAAATCCCGCAAAACTTCAAATGGCATTTAAACGATACGCATGAATTGAAAATAATTATGTTCAATGAAAAAAGTTAGACAAAAAGATTGTTTGCTTATTTATTTACTTATTTAATATTTTAATTTATTTTTGAGAGACAGAACCCAAGTGGGGAGGTGTAGAGAGAGAAGGAGACAGAATCCAAATCTCAGCTGTCAGCACAGAGCCGGACACGGGGCTTGAACTCAAAAACTGTGAGATCATGACCTGAGCAGAAGTCAGACGCTTAAACTACTGAGCCACCCAGGCGCCCCTTATTTATTTTTAAAGTTTGTTTATTTTGAGAGAGTAAGAGCAAGAGTGGGAGAAGGGCAGAGAGAGGTAGACAATCCCAAGCAGGCTCCATGCTTTCAACACAGAGCCTGATGTGGAGTTTGGTCTCACGAACCATGAGATCATGACCTGATCTGGGATCAAGAGTCAGATGGTCAATAGGCTGATCCATCCAGGTGCCTCAAGATTGCATATTTTAAAATTCTAGAAAATAGAACCCTAATCTGTAGTCACAGAAAACACATTGGTGGTTTCCTGGGGACTAAGGTGAGTGGTGGGAGGGATTGATTACATAGGGACAGGAGCAAACTTTTAGGGTAATAAATATGTTCATTGTCATGATTTTGTGATGATTTCATGGGCATATAAATATGACAAAACCCAGTTATTTGCTTTGAATATTTGCAGTTTATTGGATGTGATATACCCCCAATAAAGTTGTTTTTATAAAAACAAGGAAACCTATGACTTAATAAAAAAGAAATACAGATTACTAATAAATGAAATACTAAAACCATCTGTTTGGGGGGAGAAGAAACATCAGTTTTTTGCTCTTTCAAACTTTTGGCATTTGTGGTGGTTTTACTGGTGTTTTCATTTTGTATAATGTCAAATAGAATAGCGTGACTAGGACTTGAACCCTGGTCTGACTTCATTGTTTCTCTGATGTGAAGTCCTTTTTTCGGGTTTGTCAGTCTAAAAATTACCTTCCCCCTAACAAAATTGTTATGATCACTTGTGTATTTCCTCCGTTTTAGACTACTTTTTGGGTGAAGTGTAATGAGAGTACTGGTGACTAAAAATTGTCAGAAATTTGATGAAAATTTTTTTTTATCATTTTTATTTACTTTTTTGAGACACAGAGACATTATGAGAGGGGGTGGGGCAGAGAGAGAGGGAAACACAATCTAAAGTAGGCTACCAGCTCTGAGCTGTCAGCACAGAGCCTGACGTGGAGCTTGAACTCAAGAACTGTGAGATCATGACCTGAGCCAAAGTCAGACGCTTAACCGACGAGCCACCCAGGTGCCCCAAAATTGTCAGAAATTGGATACATTTTGGGTTCTATGTTACGTAAAATAAGAGCAAAGTATTTTTTTTATTCGTTTCCATACAGCTTTCTGAAACAAAAGTCTTCACTGCCTCAGCTGTTCCAGCAGAGAATCATGTCACACCTGGGCAAAGGTAAACACTTTTTGTCCCCTTTTGTTTGTTATTCAAAGCATAATTTAAATTTCTTACTCCAGAAATTTGTTTTGGGTCTCAGGTCTCTTTCTGTTTTTTTCCTTTTCTTGAATCTCTTCCTGTTTTTACTATTTTCTTCTAAGAATTTCTTTTATCCTTAACCTTCCTTGTGAACTGACATAGCCTACATCATTATCTACTTAGTTGTATCCACTAATGAATTAAAATAGCAATTATGTGTGTGATTTGTTATCATTTGTGATAGAGATTATATTAAGCCTATTTATGGTGGTTCTTTTTTACTTTGGTAAATGCAGTATATTGTTTGACAGATAAACTTAATACAAAATACCTTTGGTTTTCTGTGTGTAATACCATTTATTTAGGCATTCTCATACTAATACAAATTTCTCATTTTATGTGGGCTCTTCTATTTCTTTCCTCTCCTCCCCTTTCCCCTTCTCCCTTGTCCCCTTCCCCTCTTCCCCTCCCTCCTCCCCCTCCCCTCTCCTCTTGTTCTTCAAATGTTTATTCATTTTTAGAAGGAGAGAGAGCAAGCCGGGAAGGGGCAGAGAGAGATGGAGAGAGAGACTCCTAAGCAGGCTCTCTGCACTGTCAGCATGCAGCCTGACATGGGGCTCAATCTTATGACCTTGGGATCATGACTTGAGCTGAAAACAAGAGTTGGACGCTCAACCGACTCAGCCACTCAGGTGCCCCAGGATCATTTTTATTTAAGAAAAACAACAACAACAAAAACGTCCGATACTTGATAATGGCTTGGGTCATGACCTCACGGTTGGTTAGACTGATCTCTGTGTCCAGGATCTGCACTGACAGTACAGAGCCTGCTTGGGATTCTCTCCTCTCTCTCTCTCTCTCTCTCTCTCTCTCTCTCTCTCTCTCTCTCTCTCTCCCACTCCTAAAAATAAATAAACATTAAAAAATATATGAAGCCCCTTCTCTATTCACTGAAGCAGAGGAAAGGATGGGTTCAGAGGTCACAGTTGGGCATGGGAGGAGATTTAAAGAAAAAAAAAAGAAATATACTTATTTAATGGTTAATAGTGCTATACTATATTAATACATCTTACCAACTTTTTGGAATAGAACTTGCTGTATTTTGTGTGTGTGTGTGTGTGTGTGTGTGTGTGAGAGAGAGAGAGAGAGAGATAATGTATCTTTTGAGATGGGTTATATGTAATATAACTACCCTGTATTTATATCCTTGGAGTTAGGATATCATAAGTATAACATCACCTGGAGATCCAAAATACTAGTCTGGTACTTTAACCTGATTATAGGAGAGTAAGTGTGGGTAGTGCATAAGGAGAGGAATACAGGCCTAGGAACTTTGATCTTTATTAGATAGTAGTGGGCCTTGAATTATTTGACCTCCCAGAATCTGCCTCACTGGCATGGTGAGCGTTTCAGACAGGAGAACTGAGTGGGAACTGGCCTTTGAAATGGTTTAAGGGAGCAAATTACCTTGTTAGTAAATTCTGAGCACCTTGCAGTTTCTGTGGAGGAGTTAGTAGCTAGTTCGCTCACATGTCAGGTTATATATATCTTGAAGATCATTTCTTCCTCAGGCTTTTAGGTTTTCAGGCCATAAGTTTTAAGTTGGAATATCTGTTTTTCTGGGGACATTACAAGTGTTCTAGAGAGGATTTGTTACTGTGTTTTCCCCCGAATGTTTAAGAGAGAAAATTATTGGAGATTTATATAAGCTTAAATATCTTATACCGTAGAACGTAGAACTTAGAAATATTTATGACTGTTTGGATTGTCTACTATGGCTGTGGTTCTCAATCCCTCAAAATAGAGATTCACCCTCTTTGAGGCAAGTTGAAGAGACACTGGTTCCAAGTAATGAATGGGGCAAAGTATTCTAAAGAAAATGAGCCAAACTTCAGAATACTATTTACTCATTTGCTCCAGGTTTTCAAATGAATTGTTATTGTGCTATTTCTGTGGAACTATCTCAATGTACCTTTTCATTTCTCTTCTCTGCAAAGCCCTGCTTTAGTCTCTGTGGCTTCGTATGCTTTTTTTTTTTTTTTGTCATTGATGCTGTTCTTTTGGCTCCTTTAAACTACCGTTTCCAAAAGTTTTCCTCACTTAAATTATAACTTTTTAAAAACTTTATTTATTTAAATAATCTCTGCATTCAGCATGGGGCTTGACTTATGACTCTGAGATCACCTCACTTATTATTTTTAACATGAATTTACTTTATATTGATTCACTTCTCAAATTCATTGTTGGTAAGATGTGCTTTTGACTCATTCCTCATTTGCTTTTTGTCTGCTTAGCATTGATCTGGTAGCCTTGCTCCAGAAGCCTGTTCCTCCCAGTCAAGCCTCAGAAGTCAACTCCTTTGAAACTTCCCAACAACAGGGCTTTGGCCAAGCCCTTGTCTTCACAAATTCTCAGCACAACAATCAGATGGCACCAGGGACTGGCAGCTCCACTGCTGTCAACTCCTATTCTCCTCAGAGTCTGGTAACTCACTTTTGTTTTAGTATGGGATTTGAAGGACTGTACCCATGAACAAATGTATTCTAGAATGACACATGCCTGATAATTATTTTCTAAATACAAAAATATTTAGATGATCTCAGTCCAGAAAACAATGATGTGATACTTTCCCAGCACATATCTGATGATTCCATGTGGAATTCAACTACTCTGAGTTTCCTGGACAATGATTTTTAAAAAATGCTTCTTTATGATTAGTTGAAATCTTTTAAGTCATAATCACTGAGGCATCCTTCTTATTAGTAATTTTTTTCTTGTATTTTCTTTGAAAGTCTGTACTTAAGACATTAAAATTTTCATTTGTTTTCCAGTGTAGTAAAATGCAAATGTTTGTCAGTATTGGCTTGCTAAAATCATGCTAAAACAGTTCTAAGTCTAGGAAGGCTTTTATTTTTTGCATTTTTAATTGTTATTCATAAAATTAGTGTATCTTTCCTTAAAACATCACTTTGTAGCAGAAGCCCTTTTAATGTGGATGTGTTTTCCTTAAAATAAGGGTCATCTGCCGCTTGCATATCTGACTCTAACTTCCTATGAGAATTTAGCTCCTATCAGAAAGGACTTCAGGAACTGTGAAGGATATGAAGATAACCAAAGAATGTAGTTGCAGAATAATGGTGAACTGAAGGCCCTAACTGTAGGTACTGCTCAGTTGGCACTGAGGTATTCTCAGTTGGAACACCTCCAAATATAGATCCACAGCTTTCACTAGTGGTAATTATTTTTGTTCATTCTTTGTTGTGTTTTACCTGAAATCCACGGTTGAGAAACAGAATTTATAAATATGATAATAATCTTTCTCTCCTACTTGACTCAAAAATCATTTGCTGAACCACTTCATAAAATGGAGAATTTAATATGTAAACTTTTCATTGTGGTGTTCTACTCTGCACAGCCACGTTATGTCATGTATAACTGGGTTGAGAATTTGGCATTTTTAGTACCACTGATGATTGTGTACGAGAGAATGTGAGTGCTTGAAGTGGGACAGCCCAAGGCATGATACTATCTCTATTTTGAGGGGGTCTCAAGTTTTTCTTTTTTTTTATAAAGATTTTATTTTACGTAATCTCTACCCCCAATATGGGCTCGAATTTATAACCCCAAGATCAAGAGCTGTATGCTTCACCAACTGAGCAAGCCAGGTGCCCCAGTACCCTCATGGTTTGAGGTGAACCATCCCTGTCCTTTCTTCCTCCGATGCCTTTCTATCTGCTACTGGTCTGCTGATGTAATGTCTATGCGAACTGTTGGAATCTTAGCCAGGCCACTCAGAGCATAGGTAGGACATGAGTTTTGTTTGTTTTATTATTTTGTTTTTTTCTTTTTAGGACATGTGTTTTTTGTTTTGTTGTGTTTTTTTTTTAACAGTGCCTTCAGGTGTGTTGCCTTTTGTAATGAACAATACCTTGAGAAACTGGAACAAGTAATGTTTAGCATATTAGAGGAGTGGTGCTCAACCTACTGTACTTTCATAATCACTGGGGAACTTCAGTAAATAACAACAGTAGTAAGGATAATAAAATAATGCCAGAGTCTGCACAAACCAAATAAGTCAGAATCTTGGGATTGCGAGTTGGGCATTTGTGTGTATTTGTGTATATGTGAGTGCAGGCATACTTGTGTATTAATACACATTTTTAAAGCCCCCATCTATTGAAGTGTAGGTGAAATTGAGAAGTCCTGTGCTAAATGTTAACCTGAAGCAAGGTGCTATTCCTTGACTCCGTGATTTCATTATGTTGTAAAACACACAGAAACTGCATTTGATAGTATTGGCTAATGCAGGATAGAAATTAGGTAGGAAAAGAGGAAGACCAAAAGCATCATTCTGGAAGCCTTTACTGAACAAGTGGGCTTGAACTGGGTTTTTGGATTTGTAGCCACATAAGACAGGTGTTTTGGCAGCATGAAATAGCAAGGATTCTAAAGTAGTGATAAATAATGTTAGTAGATTGTGCGATATGCAGTAACTTCCTACAACTTAAATGTTTTACTCAAATTGGAGAATTTGGTCTTCCTTAGAACAACTGGGATACTCCATGCCTTTGGATATTGTTAACAGAAACAATTATTTCAGCTTTCTACATCTGATCTCTTAAGAGAATGCAAGTCATTTCTATTTGTGAACTTTTAAATGGTTTTGAAAGGTTTTTCTTGGAGGGGGGCTTGAGAGCGAGCGCTCAGAGCATAGATGGCACAGAGACGGGGGAGAGAATCCCAAACAGGCTCCGTGTGTCAGTGCAGAGCCCAATGAGGGGCTTGCACAAACCATGAGATCATGACAAAATCAAGAGTTGGACTGAGCCACACAGACACCCCTTGAAAAGCTATTTTTTGACAACTTATCTTTTTCAGAAACTGAATGATCTTGATGGGTAAAAATGAAGTTGATCTGCTGTTGTGTTCACTAGTCCTAGGGTCTCATTCTCCTTGGATATTTTCCCAATAGTTTATTTTTGCTTTGGTTTCCCTTGCCTTAGGAGATGTATCTAAAAAATGTTGCTATGGCTGATGTCAAAGAAATTATTGTTTTTGTTCTCTTCTCGGATTTTTATGGTTTCAGGTCTCATATTTAGGTCTTTAACCCACTTTGAGTTTATTTTTGTGTATGGTGTTAGAAAGTGGTTATAAAGTGGTCTTTTACATATATCATTCTCTTTGGATCTTGGTATGTGACCTGACAGGATAGATGGGGGAGGTGTAACATTTTCTTTTGTATACTTGTGGAGCATTTTTGGTGTTCTTAGTCATCAAAATAGCTCGAAATAAGCACAGCAGTGTCCAGGGTATCTGTCCAGTACACAGATACTTCATGTGTAAATCATTGTCTGATTTTAGAATATTAACTTTTTAGACCGGTACTGCAAACTGCATTTAATATTGTAGGATTACATGGCTGAGCCTTTCTGTGACCAAACTTAAAGATGATTATTGTTGTTCCATATTTTGAGAAAGTACTATATTTTTATTTCTCTAGCTTGTCTTTGTCATTTAATTCATGATATTTCTCTTTAGAAAACTATTTTGTTTGTGAACTTGTGACATCACTTTTATCCTAAAATCCAGGGAAAATAGTCCTCTTCCTTTAACCTCTCATCAGAATCAGGACTGATTCTTGGATTTAATCAGATCTTTTTGGGTAATATTTTCCTGTAGTATTTGCTCAGGTGAGTCTTGTTGATTCCATGTTCTGGGTTATAGATTTTAAAATCCTTGTGAAAATACTTGGTATGTTTTAACTCTGGGATAGAAATTTGTATTGCTGAAGGTTTTTCTTTTTCTTTCTCTTTAAAGTCATCCGTCCTTGGTTCAGGATTTGGAGAGCTTGCACCTTCCAAAATGGCAAACATCACCAGCTCCCAGATTTTGGACCAATTGAAAGCTCCAAGTTTGGGCCAGTTTACCACTACCCCAAGTTCACAACAGAATAGTACAAGTCCCCCCACAACTACTACTTCTTGGGACCTCAAGTCCTCAACTTCCCAGTCCTCAGTCCTTAGTCATTTTGGTAAGTACACATGTTCTGTGGTGGTTTGCCCCTAGTGAGGACATGCTGAACATTAGTAGAGTGTGTTGACTTGTAACGCTAATGTGGAATTTATCCAGAGGTACTATTTAGTAGAATTTCTATAGCATTTCTGAATTAATTCCGTTAGCTTTGTATTGTGTAAATATCTGTATTTAGTTAGTAGTAGTAGTAGTGGTAGAAGTAATATTAGAACATACTTTGAAGAGATGTGCAAAAGCATGGGAAAGCCATGCAAATATATGGAAACAACACTTTGTAAGTAAAGGCCGAAACAGAATTTTCTAAGCTGTATTACAGTAGGGTGGGGACCGAGTCAGGGATGTGGACATTAAAAAAAAAATTTTTTTTTAATGTTTATTTATTTTGAGAGAGAGAGCACAAGCGAGCAACAAGCAGGGGAGGGGCAGAGAGAAGGAGAGACAGAATCCTAAGCAGGCTCTGTGCCGTCAGTGCGGGGCTCAAACTCATGAACTCTGAGATCATGGACCTGAGCCGAGATCAAGAGTCAGACACTTAACAGACAGCGCTACCCAGGCACCCCTGGACAACATTTTAAATCACACCCTATGGATTGCTTTCTCATTCTAACATTCGTATGTATCTATCATGATTTGTGCCAGGCTTACTGTCAGTGGTTTGTAACATAAAGGCACCATGTGTAAGTTTGATAATTTCTAATCTATACTGCTGTAGACTTTGTGATGTTAAAACACCCATTTCCTATTAACATACGCATGCCACACTGCATTAAGGAACAGCAGAGGATTGTATTAACCATAGGGTTGGTTTCCTGGGCAGGTTTATGTTTAGGACTTATTCAAAGAGATAGAAGTACATTTCTCTACTCAAAGAAATAGTTCTTTGTAATGGAAGTACTTGAGACCACTCCCATGTTTGAAGTGATGTCCACCAGGCTTCAGAATGAGGCGTATCTATTCATTAGAGCCTCATTGCCCAAAGTTGTTTACCGTCTGCTGAATACATACTAAAAGTCCACATTCCCAGAAGGAAAGTAACTGTATGCTATAAACCACATTGTACAAACATTAAAGGCACAGAGTCACTTTTAACTGTTAAGAATGCTGGCAGCCTTTGCCTGGAACATATCAAAAGTCTATGTTCCCAGACACTAGCCAAGAGCCAGTTAAACAAGGTGGCATTTTTGATGGCAGCTATAGTGCTGTGTTAATCTTCTTCTGCAGACCCACTGCAGTGGGTGATAAGGGTTTTTAGATTTGCACATGGTATTCCCATGTTCCTTATAAATTCTGTCTTTTTCCTACATGCCTCTAATATAAAGTCCAAAAATAGATTTATCTAAGATGGAAATACATTAAGTCATGGGTTGGCAAACCTTCAACTAGATTTGTCACCTCTTTTTGCAAATACGGTTTTATTGGAACACAGCCATGACCACTCATTATGTTTTTTTTTTAATGTTTATTTTAGAGAGAGAGCGCGCGGGCGCAAACATGAGCAGGGGAGCACAGAGAGAGAGGGAGACAGAATTCAAAGCAGGCTTCACACTGTCAGTGCAAAGCCTGATGTGGGGCTTGAAATCATGAACCACAATACCATGACCTGAGCCGAAATCAAGATTCTGATGCTTAACCAGCTCAGCCACCCAGGTGCCCATTATGTGTTGTCTTAGCACTACTTGCAGTCTATAGAGGGAGAGTTGAGTAGTTGCTAACAGATGGCCTTCACAGCCTAAAATATTTACTACCTGGTTCTTTGCTGAAAAAAATTACCAACTTCTATCGTGTATGACTTGAAAATCATGTAGACAAAGGGTAACTTCCTTATAGAAAAGAGTAACTAAAGGGGCGCCTGGGTGGCTCCGTCAGTTGAGCGTCTGTCTTCAGCTCAGGTCATGATCTCGCAGTTTGTGAGTTCAAGCCCCGTGTCGGGCTCTGTGCTGACAGCTCAGAGCGTGGAGCCTGCTTTAGATTCTGTGTCTCTCTCTCTGCCCCTTCCCCACTCATGCTCTGTCTCTCTCTGTCTCTAAACATTAAAAAAAAAAAGAGTAAAAATCAAGGAGATGAACAACAAAGTAAAAAAATGGTCAACAGGGTATGGTCAGAGTTCATAGGCAAGGTATATTGGAGTGTATGAAATGATGCTTCATCCAACTTATTTTTATTTGCATCTTTTATGCTATTTTCCATTATTCAAATTAGGAAAAGAATCTTGAAGTATTTGTCAAAATTCAGAGTTGTTCTTTGAACCAATAACTCTTCTACAGGTATACTTGCACTTGAGCAAAATGTCTTACATAAAAAACCGTGCATTACAGCATTGTTTTTCATAGCAAGAGTTGGGAAATCTAAAAGCCCTTTAATATAGTACTGGTTTTAAAACTTGATGCCTATGTACACTGGATTACTATGTGGCCACAAAAATGAAGTAGCTCTTCACACATTAATGTGGAACAGTTTCTGAAAACTAAATGGTTTGTGAGGAAACTATATAATGTATGTGTGTGTGTGTCTGTATATGTTTGTATTTTGAAACAGTGTCTCTGAAGATACTCATATACCTGGGTGCAGTGTCTGCCTTTGTAGACTGAATCTACAGATAGTGTTGGAAGGGTGATTTATGTTAACATAGACACTTTTTTTTTGCTTTCTGGATTTTGTGCTATCACATTATTAGTTACTGGAAAATAATTTTTAACAATTTAGTTACAAAATTCATAAAGCAACAAAATATAATTCGCTATTCGCTAAAGGCCAGATGTGTGTAGCAACTCCTTGCCTTTCTTATCCACTTTTCAACCAGTATAACTTAACATAAACTGCATCTCCTGTCTGCATAAGAATTTATCTATAAGCCCATACAGTCATCCTTTTCTTTTATCATATGCTAGCTATAATATATCACACACCCCCCACTTAGGGGATTCAGCTAGATGGTTGTTGGGAGAAACCAGTGATAACTACAACCTTTCTTTCTCAGTCATGGCGGAAGAGGGAGCTCTAAGCTCGTGTGCCTAAATAATTGATTGTTGCTTACTTTCCTTCCCTCCCCCTTCACATATTTAATAGACTTCAAATCTCAACCTGAACCATCCCCGGTTCTTAGTCAACTGAGCCAGCGACAGCAGCACCACACTCAGCCTGTTGCTGTTCCTCCTCCTGGGTTGGAGTCCTTTCCTTCCCAGGTAAAACTGCGAGAGTCAACACCCAGGGACAGTACCTCCACTGTGAACAAACTTCTGCAGCTTCCCAGCATGACTGTAGAAAACATTGCTGTGACTGCCCACCAGCCACAGCCTAAACACGTCAAACTACCGAAGCGGCGGATACCCCCAGCTTCTAAGGTGTGTTCTCCATCCAGAAGTCACAATCCCAACAGTGGATATAATTTAACATTTAGCTCAAGGGCTGGGTTAGTAAGCCTCAGAAGAGGTGACATCGTATTTGTTTTTCATGCACATAGCTTCCTGCTTTATGAGAATTGGCCATTTCTGAGTGCCTGGGCTAATATTAGAGGGAATGGCTTTTTGTTAGAGAATGGTAATTCAAATTACTGGACCTGGCTCAGAGAATTTGCTGGTCTTGTGTATTTAGCTGTGTCACATAGATAGAGAATAAGTGGTTCTTTGACCAGATGATGCTTTCAGAGGAGGCCCGCTCTCTTCCTCCGCTCACCCACCACCAACTCCCCCTTTCTTCGGCCTTTGCTGTAAGAAGCAGTTGGTGGCATTGATCATTCTGCTGTTAACTTTTAATTTTTCTTTTCTCTTTTTTCTCTTGTCTTTGTTTTTTTTTGCAATATTCTGTTCCTTTTTCCTACTACTGGGCTTCTCACCCCATGTTCCTCAAGTGTGCCTGTAGTGCTTTGGGAAGCCAGTACTCACTGGCTGTATTACAGGCCTCTGGGACTTGGGATCTCTATTCCTGACGTGATGGCTCTGCTTTTTCAGATCCCAGCTTCTGCAGTGGAAATGCCTGGTTCAGCAGATGTCACAGGATTAAACGTTCAGTTTGGCGCCTTGGAATTTGGATCAGAACCTTCTCTCTCTGAATTTGGATCAGCTGCAAGCAGTGAAAATAGTAACCAGATTCCCATCAGCTTGTATTCAAAGTCATTAAGGTACACAACTTCTTCTGCGGCTTAAGTCCTTTGTTGGCAAAGTAATGGAGTCTAAGAGATCACCTGGTGGAGGCAATACACCATGTGGTGCTGGGTTTGTACAGCCATTATTAGTACCTAATTGCAGAACTTTTCTTCCATAACCCTAAAAAGAACCTTGTGCCTGTTAGCAGTCACTCCCAGTTTCTCCCTCCCCTTTCCCTTTGGCAACTAATCATCTGTCTCCGGATATGCCTATTCCAGATACTTCATATAACAAGGATCATTTATGTTGTAGCATGTGTGCATTTTATTTCTGAATAGTATTTCATTATGCAGATATATCACATTTTGTCTATCCATTCATTAGTTGACGGACATTTGGATTGTTTCCACTTTTCGGCTATTAGGAATCATGCTGCAATGGACATTCATTTACAGATTTGTCTCCTTTTAGTTCTTTTGGATTTAGACCTAATAATTGCTAGGTCATATGGTAACCCGTATATTACCTATTTGAAGAACCAGCAAACTTCTTTCATGTGGCTGTAGCATTTTACATTCCTACCAATAATCTATGAGGGATGCAATATTAAAAACAATTTTTTTTCCAATGTTTATTTATTTTTGAGAGACAGAGTGAATGGGGGACGGACAGAGATAGAGAGAGGGAGACAGAATCTGAGTCGTCAGCACAGAACCTGACATGTGGCTTGAACCAGCCAATCGCGAGATCATGACCTGAGCTATAGTCGGATGCTTAACCAGCTGAGTCACCCAGGCTCCTTGAGGGATGCAATTCTTGTATATCTTTGCCAACTCTTATTTTTCTTCAATTGAATATTTGTTTTATAAGTAGAGAATCCCTGATTTTAGATTTTATTAATTTTTCTGCTCTCTAGTGCTAAAACCTGATGTTTGTTTGGGTTCTCTTTCTACAAGTGGTCCCAGACATCTGGATTCCT
This sequence comes from Acinonyx jubatus, assembly GCF_027475565.1. Taxonomy (NCBI): domain Eukaryota; kingdom Metazoa; phylum Chordata; class Mammalia; order Carnivora; family Felidae; genus Acinonyx; species Acinonyx jubatus. Next base: position 38,074,469 of record NC_069391.1, read on the forward strand.
TAAAGATTCTTAAGGATTCTTTAAAATGTCCTTCTGCCTGTCATTTAAATTAGGTGGGTCTGCAGCGCCTGGGTGGCTCAGTTAGTTGAGCATCTGGCTCTTGATTTCGGCTCAGGTCATGATATCACATTTCTTGAGATTTAGTCCCTCATCAGGCTCTGCTCTGACAGCGCCAAGCCTGCTTGGGATTCTCTTTTTCCCCCTCTCTCTGTCCCCCTGCCCCCTCTCAAAATAAATAAACATTTAAAAAATGGTGGGTCTGATTTGGAAAGGAGGGGTGTTTTAAATTTGCGTCTTTAATACAGTTAAAGAATGATGTAGTGTAAATGTGTAGGTACAGACATGTTTGTTTATAGTATGACAGTAAAGTGATGAAATAGTTCTACTCAATGAAACCATGTAACACGACATAAATTTATGTCAAAATCTTTTTATTCTCTAGTGATTCTTTGAATACCTCTCTACCGATGACCAGTGCAGTACAGAATTCCACCTATACAACTTCAGTCATTACCTCCTCCAGTCTGACCAGCTCATCGCTGAGCTCCACTAGTCCAGTAACAACGTCTTCCTCCTATGACCAGAGTTCTGTGCATAACAGAATTGCATACCAAAGCTCTGTGAGTCCATCGGAGTCAGCTCCAGGAACCGTCACGGTAATTGGTCTTTCAAGTTTCTTCTTGTACAAAATCCTATTTAGAGGTCCATGTTTAGTTTGGGAAATGAGGGTTTTAGATGACATTTTCTTTAAGAAATTAGTTAACCTTTTGAATACAATTCTTGTAGTCTGTTGAGTTTTCTAATAGTGGGTATCTGGTGTGAAATCTGCTTTTCAGGTACCCATGCACAGGAATGTGTGAATGGACCTCAGAAACTTAGTATACAGAAAGCATAAGGATATACTCCAAGTTCATAGTATTTTGGATGGGGTGGGGGTGGGGGTACTCTAGTCTTATTTGTAACATTTTAGTTTCCTGTAAGGCAAAGGTGTTCAAACATTACTAGAGCTACTTCGAAGAGTGGACAAGAACATGAAAATAAGGGAAATAGTTGAATTGGCGTAGCAGAAATTTGGGTTCATTTTCTTAAGTTTCCTTCTAAGACTCTCAGGATATATTGTACATCTCAACATAGGAATTTTTTTCCCTCCCTTTCTTTGTTTTCCTTCTTTTATGTTAGATGTTTTCCTTAAATGTCTGATGATTTCAGGCTGCCTACTTGACACTAAAAGGTTAACTATGGGCTTTGGCTTGTGGGGTAGATAGTGGAATGTGGGCTTTGATGTGGAACAGCATGGGCAGGCCATTTCTTTGGGGGGGGGGGCGGGTGGACACACCCCCCGTGTGGACACCTCCTTTGTCAGCTCCTTTGACCCGTTCTGTTGAGCTTGTTTAGATTTTTCAGATACTCTTCTTGTCACTTCCCTATAGGGCCTATGTCTATCTGTCAGTGTCTTAAGAGCCTAGCGGAAAGAGAAGTCTATTGTCAGAATACTTGTTTTGTCTGTGTTAATCATTTTCATTAACACTACGTCTGACCATGTGTTAACCCTTTTGATGATGTTTAGGGCCTCAGAGAGAAGGTGGGAGGGGGCAGTTACCTTGCTGTGCAAATGGAGAGAGAGGGGAAGGGATCTGGTCTGTGCAGTCTTTAAAGAAATCCTTCTACATTTAGCTGTACCTCCACTCCCACTTTCAAAGTTATCTGGTGCAGATAAATACTGAGTTGCTTGGTATGGCTCTTTGATTTAGTTGCCTTATTTTCTGGATTTGCCTAACACTACCTTTGGATTTGGCTTTACCATGTGAACTAAGTCAGTTCCCATTCTGTCTATGCTTTCTAGTCTACAGAATTTTGTTATCATTGTTTCACCTGTATTTGTCTTACTGGGTTTACATATTTTTTATAAGCCATATACTCTGATCTATCATCTTTAACAAGAAGTTTATTCTTGTATTTTTCAATATGCAACTAACCACAGGTAGCAGTTCATTTTATTTTATCTATTAAAATTTATGTATTTATCTTGAGAGAGAGCACAAGGGAGAGTCGGTGAGGGGCAGAGATAGAATCCTAAGCAGGGTCTGCACCTGCACAGTGCAGAGCCTGACTTGGGGTTCTAACTCACAAACCGTGAACCGAAACCAAGAGCCAGACACACAACCGACTGGGCCACCCAGGCGTGCCACATGCAGTAGTTCATTTAAGTAAACAGAATTTTAGCTCCTCAGACATACCAACCAAATTTTAGTTTAGTTTAATTTATTTAAGTTTATTTAAGTTTATTTATTTTGAGAGAGACAGAGGGTGCAAGTGGGGAGGGGCAGAGAGAGGGAGCAGAGAATCTCAAGCAGGCTCCCCACTGTCAGCACGGAGCCAGACACGGGGCTCAAACTCACAAAACAGTGAGATCGTGACCTGAACCAAAACCAGGAGTCAGATGCTTAACCAACTAAGCCACCCAGGTGCCCCCTAACCAAATTTTAAATGTTCAGTATCTATGGTGGCTATAATATAGGAACATGCTCATGTGCATATAGAATATTCCCTTTATTGCTGAACATTTCCTTGTATAGTATTGGTATAATTTCCAAAAGAGAAATCAGACTCTGTGCTGTCTAAGCTTAAATCCCTATTGTCTGCTCGACTTCTGAATTCCAGCTCTAATTTCACCTGGTATGCTGCTTGCTCAGATCATTACCCACCTCATTCCTTGCTTGACTAGTTGAACTAAGACCCTGCAGACTTTTGATCTCTCATGACCATTTGGCACTTCTTTACTTTTATTCCCACCATTCTTCTGCCTAGAATTACCTCCACCCCAAATAATGTGGCTTCTGTGTTGAATCAGTTTGTCCATTGTTTTTTTGAGAGAAGGAGAGAGTACTAGTTGGGGAAGGCCTCAGGGAGGGAGGGAGGGAGGGAGGGAGAGAGAGAGAGAGAGAGAGAGAGAGAGAGAGAGAGAGAGAGAGAGAGAATCTTAGTCTCCACGCCTGGTGGGAGCCTTACACAAGGCTCCATCTCATGACTGTGAGATCATCATCTGAGCTGAAATCAGTAGAGTCTGATGCTTAACCCACCGAGGCACCCAGGTGCCCCCATTGTCTATGCGTGATTTTCAAGGTGGAATAAAATACTCCTAAGGTCTGATGGCTGTTCTTTTCTATTCCCCCTTTTAATTCTTTCTGTATGATGTGGTTTTGAGAACATTTCTTTGTCACCATTTGTGCTGTTTTGAGGTACATGCTTGGTATCATGTGTGTGAATTTAGTGCATATATGTTTTTAAAATTTTTATTTTGTTTTAAGAGAGAGAGAGCGTGCATAAATGGGGGAGAGGCAGAAAGAGAAAGAGAATCTTAAGCAGGCTCCATGCTCAGCGTGGAGCCCAGGGTGGGCCTCGTTCCCATGACCCTGGGATCTTTACCTGAGCTGAAATCAAGAGTTGGATGCTTGACTGAGCCACCCAGGTGCCCCTAGTGCATAGTGAACTCTAGTTTAAGAGAGGCAGAGAGTACAATTTTGATTGCTTTCTAACCTATCTGTATATATACTGGTAAGGTGTATTGTATTTTCCTTTCCCTGACCTCAGTCTTACATTTTAACTCATTTTTTCCCCTCCTTGAAGTTCTAATCTTTTATTGTCTACATTTCTTGTAAATAATCTCAAAAATTTTTTTTCAGGAAAAAAACACGTTAGGGACATCTGGGTGGCTCAGTCGAACATCCAACTCTTGTTTTCAGCTCAGGTCATGACATCACCGTTCTTGGGTTTGAGCCCTGCATCGAGCTCCCTGCTGGCAGTGTGGAGTCTGCTTGATATTTTCTTGCTCTCTCTTTCTCTCTCTGCCCCTCCCCCATGCATGTGCACATGTTCCCTCTTTCTCTCTTTCTGTCTCTCTCTCAAAATAAGTAAACTTTAAAAAATGTTTAAAAAAAAGGAAAAAACATATTATCAATAACACAACAGGATTTGGGTTAAATGCAGAAGCAACATCTAAAGGCTTGTCTTTTTTCTTTAGTTTAAGTTTTCACATTTGTAAGAAGGAAATCTCTGTCAGCTTCCTTTTCCCATCCAGGGATAGTGTCTGGGCCTTGTAGGCCCCACTATCATTCACCGTATGCTTTGGTCAATCTGTGGAAATTTTCCTTGTGAGGATACCTCCTTTTGTGTGTCTAGTTTCCAATGAAATGCCTTATGGTTAATGCAAACTAATTGTTTTCAGATTCCGCTCTTTTTGGTACTACCACACTCTGCTAACCTGCTATTGCCCTACCCAGTTAAGAAAAGCCATGTTTCACAGTAACCTCTCATTTTATTTGAGAACTATTTTCCATTTAATTTGGAAACTTTTTTTCTTGCCTGAGTGGTACTGAGGAGACCATGTGAGATACAAAGATGTGGTGATTTCAGTATAAGTTCCCGAGTTCTTTGTACTGCTTAATAATTTTTAGGACAGTTTCTTTGCTTCCTGTGATTAGAGTCTGTCTTGTTACTTCCCTAAATACCCAGTCTGTTTTTCAAAAATGTCAGCTCCTTAGGATTTTTAAAGAATGTGTTAATTACCTCTCCTTTTATTAAGAAACAAAATAAAACAAGCCATCTCCCCCCCCCCCCCCCGTAATGTTTTTTATTTATTTAGGTGGGGGGAGCAGAGAGAGAGGGAGAGAATCCCAAGCAGGCAGTGTAGAGCCTGATGCAGGCTTACTGTCATGGACTGTGAGATCATGACTTGAGCCGAAGTTAAGAATTGGATGCTTAATCCACTGAGCCACCCCAGTGCCCCACATCATTTCTTGATCAATCTATGATTCATGTATTTCTGACTAAATCCCAATAGAAAGTCAGCTAGGTTATCGTTTGATTTTTGTGGTATGCTTACTTTCTTTTCTCTTCCTTATAGAATGGACATGGTGGTGGTCGAAGTCAGCAGACTATAGACAGTAAGTATATAAGCTGACTATTCTCATTTTGTGTGGTGGAAATCAAACAAAAAGAGTATAGCTGCTAATATGATGGGGAAAACAATAGGCTAGTGACTAATTCTGCAAAACTAATCCTTTTGCATTTTTCTGATAGCTACTTCTTATCTGTTGGCATCATTTCTTTGGTAGGGTTTACAAGTTCAGCTAGAGATTCCTGTGAGTAGATTGTTGCTGATGGTATTATGAGAAATGTTAGCTACAGCAAGAAGGAATTGATAGCCTCATATAATTCTGTTCTAGTCAGACCACACCCCAAGTGTAGAGTGTAGCATGGATTTAAAAGATGCTTTGCTTAGAGGCACAGGTTCTGGTGTAGTCAGAGGGCTCTCATTCCAATACTGTAAAGGACTTTTAAAGCAGAAATTGGTGTGCTAGTTCAGGAAAGGCATGCTCTTTGCCTTCTAGATTCGATGAGCTATTGTGCGGAAGAGAGATAAAATGATGCTCTCTGTGAACACTTGGGAAAAAATGGGGATAAGATTCTATTAATTCTAGTAAGCTCAGTGTTCCCTGGAGATGATGGTTGCAGGTAAATCCCTGTTAGGTGCTCTTGGCTTATCTGTGATTGGTTATGATGATTTTCATTCATTTTTCACTAACACAAATGGGTATCCATTATAGAAGCCAGAAAGACTTTCCTTTTATTTAGGATTTTTGGAATGTGGACATGGGATTTTTTTCAGTCCAAGAGGGGGCCTCAGTTGGAATTGAAATGACACATGTGATTACCCAGAGTTGGTTTTGATATTGCTGGGCTGCCGGAACTGTTTGGAGGTACATTGGTAGCTCTGAGAACTTGGGATGTCAGAGGACATTCTCATTTCACAAACCTTGGTGGCAAGTTTCCTCTCTGCAGGCTTGAGATTGAGAACATATCAAGGTGTCCTAGATCATTTGGAGATGAGGCTTCGTACCCACAACCCTGAGATCAAGAGTTGCACACTCTACCAACTGAGCCAGCCAGGCGCCCCAATTATTATTTAGAGATTATGAATAAAATCATGAGATATGAAATGTCTGGAAAACATAGCATGCATTTTAGATAGGTTTTTATCTCCATCTGTCTCTCCACTGCCATTCTTTCAGAGGCTTCTTGTGAACTTGTTATAATGTGACCTACGATCTACGTAGGTAACTTACAAGGTCTGAGTTTTGGGTCAGGGACATCTGTGGTGCTTTTATCTGGCTTCTGTAACAGGTGTCATGTTTGGAATAGACCGTCAGTCAAAAGCAAGTCTCAAGATTGTAAGGACCACTCTTAAGTATGGGTCATGTTCTGTGTTGACCCTGTTGCTACTGTGTTTGTTTTCAAATTGTCTTTTTGAGAGACTAGCATGTTTTCCCTCAGACTCCCAGGGAGTTCTGCAGATGGGTCAAGATTGCTTTTCCTTCCTAACTGGGAAAGACAATGATGCTTTATTTCCAAGCACATATCTGAGTTGTATGTGTGGATAGAACTGAAACTGAGTCTTTCTACAGCTAGGATGGATCACATTTATGATCTTCTGGAAGCCTAATAAGCTCCTTTATGTGCTCTGAGGGTTTGGTTTGTTTGTTTGTTTGTTTACGGAAATGTTCACTATGCATGTGAATGTGGGTGTTGGACAGTGGATTTTAGGCATATGTAACTCTCCACAGTATATGTACCCTGGGCTCTCAACCCCCATGTGCCCTCAATTGGCTATGAGCTTTCACAAGTCAGCCTGATACAAGCAAAAACCTAACCTTTTGATGGTCTTGCCTACCAGATTTGTACCATCATCCTTTGTTGAGCCTTTTCAGAAAAATTTACCTCCTAGCCTGTTGCTCTTTGGGGGTGCAGCTCTGGGTCAGGTTCCTTTAGTTAGGAGAAGTATATCCATGGCATAGGCTAGTTGATGATTATAAAGCTGTCATTTCCTATTCTCTGCCAAATCCTGTTCGTCTTACCTTCACATGTCATTTTTATTAGTTATATCTGACAGAAAATGCTTGGGCATTTTCCCTGGGGAATGTAACTTTGTATGTGTCTCAAACCGACCCTGACCTGTCACAAGATATTGAACATATTGTACATACTTACAGATGGTTCTGGAGCTAAACCGATATGTTTCTTACAGCTACTTCATCCGTTCCAGCTCCAAAGACAACGGACCCTCCCTCTGCCCTCCCATCTGTGGGCTCACTGCCCAGCACCACTTCCTGCACTACGCTTCTACCCTCTGCATCCCAGCACACTGCCACTTTGCCCTCCATGTCCCAGCCTGGTGACCTGTCAAGCAACCCCCTCTCTCAGCTTAGCAGGTATGGGGAAAATATGAGCTCACAGTGAGAGGCACAATGGTGCGATGTCCTGAACCCTTATAGAAAGCTCTTCCAACGAACAAAACTCCTGTTGCCTCTAGCATGATGTCCTGGCCTTTTGTAATAATGTTTTAGCTCATTCATTTTGGCTGGACACTATCTCAGAAGCATCAGCAGCTGTGTAACAACATGTAATGCCCCTGCTGTCACAGAGCACTGGGGTCCCTGGGAATGGTGGAGCTAGGGTGTTGCTGCTGCTACTTTTCCTCCACCTCTCAGGAGTGTGCCTTGAACCTGGCCTGGCCTTTCCCACTCTGGGCTCGAGTCACAGTGATGTGAAGTGAGAATGATGTTTTTTGTTTGTTTTTGTTTTTTAAATGTTTATTTTTGAGAGAGAGAGAGAGCATGCATGCGCATGCGTGCAAGCAGGAGAGGGGGCAGAGACAGGGCAAGACACAGAATCCAAAGCAGGCTCCAGACTCTGAGCCATCAGCACAGAGGACGTGGCGCTCGAACTTGCAGGCTGTGAGATCATGACCTGAGCTAAAGTCAGATGCCCAACCGACTCAGCCACCCAGGTTCCCCGGGAATGATGTTTGGTTTCTGAGCAGGTCTTTTACTTGCTCCTGTTGTGGCTTCAGAGATTCAATTACTAGAATAGGGTGTAGGAGAATGGGTTTTGTTTGGTCCTCATCCTATATCTTTGGAGTATGCCTCTTTCCCTCTTTAGCCAGGAATAAAAGTGTTTGATTTGAATTCTGGATTTGATGGGAAGTTGGGCTCTGGCTCTGTCACGTGGGGTTGAACATAGGAACTTTCTTTCCTTGCATACAGTTGAAATGGGTGTCTCCATGACTGGCAGTGTTAGTGCACTCCTGTTCTAACTTTTTATGGTGTAAAGCGCAAATGATTTTAGTTGACTGAAGTTGTCCCTGAAGCCTTCCCAGGCCAGGGTGTCCCAGATCCTCATGGTGAATGACCCTTTAGATCATTTCTAAACATCAGAAAACCTGTTCTGGTCCCCAAGGTGATGAGGAATGAGGGATGTGAAGCTGGGGCTACCCTTGGAGGGATGGGGCAAGCTTAATATCTGGCCCACCTGGACATGTGGGCCTCTCCTGTGGGTTGACTCAGTGTGGTGGACATGTGGTGCTCTTTTTTGTCTTCTAGTTCCCTCTCCAGCCATCAGAGCAGCCTCTCCTCTGCACATGCGGCACTCTCCTCCAGCACGTCACACACAGTAAGTGTCCTCTGGGCTCCCTCATCGCCTTCCCTGCTCAGCGAACTCGAGCACAGAGCTTAGTCACGTGGTGATTGGAGTTTAGTCACTTGCAGGTGGGGTTTTAATACGTGTGTTTTGAATGTCTGAAATAACCTCAAATTCCTCAGGTGTGTTATCTCAATCTAGGTATGTGGTTTGAGCTGTTGCTTTTCTTAAGCACCACAGAGAACATCTTGATTCTTAAATTGGGACTTCCATGAAGGATTTGCCTCTCCAGAGCTGATCTGTGATGGGCAGGGCTCTTGGGGTGGATTTGTTCCTGAGCATTTACTGAGCTCCCTGTTTGTTAGGGGAGACTTTTGGACCTAGTCTGGGATTAGTCATGTTGAGGTATTTGCAGACTTTTTTGAGGAAAAAGGCTCATTGCAAGGAAAGTAGGCTCATTGCTAACTTCAGCTTGGACTCCACCAAAAGTCACGTTGAATCAAGAGCATTGTTCTAGATAACCTTCTGTTACTTTGTAAATGCCATTGTAGAGAGAATGCTTAGAGGAAAAAGAGCTCGTGTGAGGACTAGCCATCTTTTGGCACATGCATCTCTCTCTCTCTCTCTCTCTCTCTCTCTCTCTCTCTCTCTCTCTCTCTGACAGTCCTGGCTCTTAGCCCAGTCAGTGGAACCACATTTCAGTTTGTTGGTGGTCATGAGGACTTTCCTTTTTGTGGCTTAGGTATTCTTTCCACTTAACTCATGCCATTGCAGACCACCTTCCCCAGCTCAGAGGCAGACTTTGAAGAGGGAAGTCTGGGGTATGGAGGGCAGGAATGGAAGTATAAGTGGGGTGCCAGCTGGCGAGGGTCCTGATGTGTCAAGGAGCAACCCTAGGTGACGGTTATTGAAGTGTGGCTTCTTGAGGTGGTTTCTTGGCAGCAGTTTCAATGCTGGGTGTGTGTAGCTTGTGGTGAGCAGAAGAACGAACGTTGCTGAAATGGTGAGGAGGCAGGGTGGTGGTGGGGTGTTTAACTCAAGGCTAGGGGACACTGGAGCATAGGGGTCTACAAGAGGTACCTAGATTGACCACGAAGTCCCTCACTGGGAGATAAGAAGAGAGAGGTCTCCAAACAGGGAAGGACATTTGGGGTACAGATCAGTAGGAGTTGTTATAAATCAGGGAAATTTGTTTCCTCTGACGAGGTCATTTGCTGCAGAATGGGATGATGGTGAAGGGTTGGCTCTATCCTTCCATTAGGAAGTGACTATCATCGAGCTTTTCAAACTCGTTTTCCTAGTGAAATCTTGGACATAATTCTTTGTCATAAAACACATAGATCACCATATTTAAAGCAGAGTGTAACTACGGAGTAAGTGCCTGTACCCCTGTTTGACCGATGGGAGCTGTGAGTGGTCCCTGCTTCCCTGGCCCTGGTGCGTTGGAGCCAGTGCTCTTGCTTCCATGGATTAGCTGTACTCTGTGTTTTAGTATGAAACTCCAAATCCTGTAGCCCAAATAGCCACAACCAGAATTGCCCCATCAGGGAGTCCCATACTCTGTCAGGTGACACAATTGCCACATTGCTAATATAATAATGAATAGTATGAAGAGGTACATACTGAAATGTTTTTCTGTATTTATTCTGCTAGGTCCTGCCCCTTTTCCTACTCTTTTCTTGACCCACTGGAGTTGGATTTTTTTTAACACATGAAATGGGAAATTCATATGCAAAGTCCTTTTCCCCCTACCTCTTGCCCTTTTTCATTAATAACATAAATGGGAGTATTCCCTACATAGTATCCTTCAGTGTTTTCCCCATTAACAGTGCATCTTTGAGATGTTTGTGTTGAAACCTAGATTCTTTCTTTTTCCATAGCTCTACGGCACCACATTACTCCCTCAGTCTTTTAGTGATGGAGCTTCAGGGCCATTTTCTGTCTTGAATACAAAACAGTATTGCATTCGATAACCTTCTACACATACTGCTTCACATGTATAGCTATGTTTGCAGGGTATATCCTGGAAGTCGAATTCCCAGGCATTTGACTTTTTTTTTTTTTGAGAGAGTGAGAGTGGGGGAGGGGCAGAGAGAGAGAAGGAAGGAATCTTAAAGCAGGTTCCATTCCCAGTGCTGAGCCCTACACAGAGCTCGATCCCATGACCTATGTGGGCTCAATCTCAGGACCGTGCGATCATGACCTGAGTCGAAATCAAGAGTCAGGAAGCTTAACCCACTGAACTCCCCAGACGCCCCCCAGGCATTTAACATTTTATACAAATTGCCAAATTGCTCTGTACAGTGATTTTAACCTATTTACCTCTTACTGGTAATGAATGAAATGTACTATTTCCCCACTGCCTCCTGAAATCATGTTATCAAATATTTTTATGTTTCCAGTGTGTTAATTCAAAAAATGGCCTGTCAGTGCAGTTTTTTTTTTTCCCCCAGTTAATTTCTATTTATTTTGAGAAAGAGATAGCATATGGGGGAGGAACAGAGAGAGAAGAAGACAGAATCCCAAGCCGGCTCCATGTTGTCAGCTTAGAGCCCAATGCAGTGCTCAAACCCATGAACTGTGAGATCATGACCTGAGGAAAAATCAAGCATCAAGACACTTAACTGACTCAGCCACCCAGGTGCCCCTGTCAGTACAGCTTTTAACTGAGTGAGCTTGAACATCATCTTTCATATATTAGAAAGCCATTTAATTTCCTTTTCAGTGAGCTCTTCATATTGTTCATTTTTCTGTCAGGTCCTTGGTGTCTGTTTCTAGGAACCCCTGTTCAGGAAACTAGTAAGTAGCCCTTTGTGATGGGAGGTGCACATACTTTTCCAGGTTTGTCATTTCATTTTTGACTTTTGTATAGTCAGATACATCAGTCTTTTCATAGTTGTTATAAGTAGGTCTTTCCCACTTGAAGGTTATAAAGGAAATCTCACGGTTTTCTCTTGCCCTTCGTGTCCTTATGGAAGGTTTGGTGCAGCTGTGCTTTTCTGGGCTCTTTCTGAGGAGCTGGCTGCACCGCCCCATTGGAGACACTGTGCGAGCAGTTTAAATGGAGGGGAAGCCATTTATGCCAGCCCTTTGTGGCCCTTGCAGATTTGAGAGGTGAGGAACAGAGACAGGAGCCCAGTCAGGTTCAGTTGGAGGTAGGAAAGGCTTGCTGGATGAGTTCCTTTCAGCAAATTAAGAACTAGTTTTTTAGCAAGCTGCTTTTCTCTCCCCAGACTAGGGAATAGTAATTTTTTGTCCTGTGGTTAAGAGAGCTTTCAGTTCTATGACCGGTGATACCTAGGCACAGTGGTCAGAGCTGTTCCTCATTCTGCAGCAGGTGGTCAGCTTGGCTGTGTGCAAAGGACTGTGGAGCAGGTGCTGGGGCTGTCCTTACCCTGCTTCTGTCAGTCTAGGCTGAGGGGGCGGAGTCCTGGGGTGTCCCAGGAGACCACGGCTTTAGCTGTCTTTACCTTGCTGAACTGATTCTGGATGTCAGGGCTCTAAGATCAGTGCTCAGATGGGTAGGGCAGCCTTTGAGGCTGGGATCTACACAGAAGTGTCTGTGTGGTGGAAAGCACGGTGCATGGTTGTCCCCCTTCTGGGATTTCTTATTCCTGAGGCTTCTCCAGGAGTTTTCAGACTACTGTTTTCTGCACACGTTCTGGTTTGGAGGCTGGTCTCAGTATTACAGAGCCAATTCTTCCCTCTTTGGGCCTTGTTTTGCCCACCCAGATGTATCTTTTCCACCCACTCCCCACACAGCCCTTAAAGCCCTTTCTGGTACCTTGTTCCTTCCTGGAGCTGAGCAGCAGGGCAGGCTTCCTAGAATTCTGCAGAGCTTTTGTGGGTTTCACCCTTCTTTCCTAGGTGGATCCTGTCAAACGGGCAGAAGCACAGGCCATGCTCTTCTAGGTAGGTCCTGGTGGCCTGCACAGTGCTCCCAGGTTCTGGAGCAAAGGGCTCCCTGTGACTTCCTTATCAGAGTAGTTAGGAAGCCCAGTAGAAGGCAGCTATTCCCAGACCTCTCTGACTTGGGCTGGGCTGCCTGTGGTGCCGTTGTTATCAAATATTAGTCTCTCCTGAGACCACTTTTCTGTGAGGTGGGCTCTCACCTCACAGTCAGATGGTCTTAGTTCATATGTGGTTTAGGTGGAGTTTCTGTGCCTTATTTCAGATACCTTAGCTTGAGCAACTTTAACAATTTTTAAGAGGGTGTTGCTCACAAAGCTCAATTTCAGTAACTTGATATTCAGCTTATGAGTTGTGTCCTGATGGCCTCCTCTAGCTGCAGTGTGGGGGCCCACATTGAGCACCAAGCACGGAGCCCCTCACACTGGTCTTCAGAGTGCAGGCCCCAGTGCCAGACCAGGTTCTCCTGCACTCTTGTGTTTTACCCCCAGATCCATGTGTCCTGGCTTTTTTGTTTTGCCAGCATGCCAGCGTGGAGAGCACCCCTTCCCTCCAGTCCTCAGCCACCTTCTCAACGGCAGCAACCTCTGCCTCGGGTGCCACGTCCTCAGGGCTCAGCCTGCCGAGCAGCATGAACACAGTGAACAGCCTCTGCCTGGGTGGGACCACTGTGAGTGCCCCCAGCAGCAGTACCAGGGCCACGCCCTTGGTGACCTCAGGTGTGTGCTCTACAGACTTTTCCTATCCCCTGCCCCTAGAAGATGCACTTTCCACATCCCAGGCTTCCCAGGGAGGATGCCTAGAGGTGGCTGCAAGGCATTCTGGGTAGCTAAAAGCCTAGGAACATCCTGGTCTCCCTCCAGCCCTGCCATTGCTCCCTTGTCCTCTTTGTTCCACTGACCTCTTGAGGCCCAGTCCTTCCAGCGATGATGTGGGATGGGTAAAATCAGTCTTCTGGGTAGACTCCCCCCTGGGCAGGATTCCTGGTAGCCTTTTTGCTTCTAGCTCCCCTGTCTTTTCTATCCTCACTCTTTCCTGGAGCTGAGATGGCCTGGTGACATGGAGGGACCAGGGAACAGCTATCTTGGGCTCCTTGTGGCCACTTAGTATGATTGATTCCTAATCAGCCAGACCTAGGCGGTCTGTGTGGGCCAAGCAAACTGTGGTTTGGTAGAAACTGCTAAAAGCTACCTTTGACATAGCCTGTCCCCCTCTCCTGGGACCGCTCAGCCTTCCTTCTGTTCTGAGGAGGCAGATCATCCTTATGTGCAGGTTTGCTCGGTGCAGAGTGATGGTCAGGAGTGTGGAGGGGTGGTGTTTTCTGTCTAGGCATGGATACCCTCTGATGTGGAAAGAGACTGAATGTGGTATCACGAGCTTTCGGTCTCCCCCACTTCCTGGCACAGCCCTCTGTATTTTTCAGCTGCTGCCCTCCCCTCTCGCAGTGGCCCCATGGGGGGGCAGCACTATGACAGTGAGCTCAACTCCCCCATCCCCCACAGTAGCTGAGGCATCTCATTCTTTGTGGTGGCGTCTTCACTCCTGTGATTTTTGCTTTTACAGGCAAAGCACCCCCTAACCTGCCCCAGGGAGTACCTCCCCTGCTGCACAACCAGTACCTCGTGGGCCCGGGAGGACTGCTTCCTGCCTATCCCGTGAGTGCATGGTTATAGCTCCTGGCTGCCTGATTCCTTTGGCCTTAGCGGCTGACACCTGGCAGGACCTGGTGAGGTGGGCCTTGGGTTGCTGCAGCTCCTTCCCTGCTATTTCTCTCTCATCTAGTCTCCAAGGAAAGGTGTCTTTCCACAGCAGATGATCTGGTTCCCCTTCCAGAACATGTCCTAGCTCCTCAACCTTGTTTTGGGCCCCCATATGGGTCTGGGCTTCCCAGGGGATGGGATGTGAACCCTAACACCCTTTTTGGTTCTCATACAGATCTATGGCTATGATGAGCTCCAGATGCTACAGTCACGGCTGCCAATGGTGAGTGGGATGTAGCAGGGGATGGGGGGCTTTAGGCTCTTTCACAGGTCCTCCCTCCCTAGGCCTTCACTGCCACCTGCTGAGAAAGCTGCTTGCATCTGGGGGTGGTGCCTAGTGCCACTGTCGCTTGGGCATGAGTGTCCTGTGCTTACTGCGTGGGAACTTGAAAACCATTGGGACCTTGGGTCCCAGTAGGCAGTGTCTCCTACTGAATGTGAGTCCTTCTCTTCCTTCATCTCCCCCCAGCTCCCCCTAACTCTTTTTAAAAAGACAAAACATATGACACAAGGTGGGGGTGCTTGACTGCCTCTAGAGTTTTTATCAAGTCCTCCTCTTAGAAGTGCCTCTTAAGTGGCCATCAGTGATGCTTTGTGATAGCAGCTTTGCTTGTCTGTCCCCAGCTGAATCACCCACTGGAGCTGACACTAAGGGCCTGTGTGGGTCTGACCTGCCATCACTGCTTGCTTGTAAGAATACTGGCCCCAGGATGTCCCTGGTTGCTGCAGCCTCACTCTGAGGCCAGGGCAGTTTCTTGAATGTGACCTTCACTCCCAGGATGAGGTTCCTGGCCTTCAGGCACATCACCACAGTGGGGCAGGTGTTTCCTGACTGACCAGCCTACAGGCTGCAGCGGTGCCTCTCCCTCCTTGGTCTGGCATTTCCCAGACTCCTGAGAATTTTCAGCAGCCTAGGGCGCCTGTTACATTGTTGGGAAGTAGAAAGTTATGCAGATGCCTCTGCTGAATGTGGTGTTTCCTGTTCCCTGAGGAGGAGGTTTTTCCCCAGTGAGGTGTCCTCCCTCAGCCTCTTCCCCACTGGACTGCCTCCTGCTCTACCTGCCCACAAAGAGCTCAGGGTCCTGCAGGTGTCTCCTCCACCTCCCAGGCCTGGTGGATGAAGCTCCTGTCTTTCAGGAGAATGCTTCTCCAGCTTCTGAAGTATTTTTGGAGGTGGAGTTGGGGTAGCTGGGCAGCTCTTCCGCTTGGGTGCAAACCAGCAGTCCATCACACTGCTGCCCAAGGGCCTGCTGGACTCTCCAGCTGCTGCCTGTGTCCTCGAAGGACCCAGAAAGGGTGTTGAAGACGTGATAGCAGATTTCTAAGGTGGTCAACAGAACTTAGGGTGTCTGGGGGTTGCCTGAGGCTTAGGACTTTGCAGAGGAGCTAGAAGTGGCCCTGGCCCCCTTACAGCCATCTGACCCAGGATCTCCAGGCATCAGAGGTGGAATATAAGAGGGTGTCGTGGTGGAGTCCTTAGAAGTGTGTCATTGGGATCCCAGCTCTGGGATCCTGCCTCGTAGTCTTTGTATCATTTTGTGCCCTAAAAGAAATCCCCTCTGAGCCTACTTTTGAGATACGTTGTGTTCACTTTCCCCTTTGTTCATTTATTAGCCTCTGGTACTTTTGTGTCTAGTTCCAGCCTTTGGTTTTTCTTTTTTCTTTGAAAGAGCTCCCCCTCCTGGGCTTTCTCTAGGCCTGCCTCCAGTTGTGACTTGCTAGGTCTGTGACTTCCCGGTCCTGCCTCCTTCTGGGGTTCAGGGCTGAGGAAGCTATGGGTTTCCTGAAAGTTAGGTGGAGAGGAGGCCGAAGGAGGATGTAAGTGTCATTCCTTGCCAGGATGGCTCCCATCTGGTTGTGACCAGGCACTGTTGGCCACAAAGAAAGCAGGAAGGCTTTCCTCTGAGGTTTAGGGGCCAGGGTACAATATGTCTAGGACTGGCAAAGCCCTGGGTGGCGAATAAGGGCCAGGTCAGACCTCCCCTTCTCCATAGAGCTCCAATGTTTTGTGCTCTTGGCATCTACACTTGCCCCAACTCCTCTGTTTTCAGTGCTGTCAGGACGGAGTGGGTGGTGAGGGGCCAATTCAGGACCTTATCTGGGATCTTTTGTACCTGTACTTACCTGGCTTTACGGTTCTGACCCCTGTTAAACCGTCAGATAGCTCCTCTCCTGCTGGTTCCTTTTCAGGGTGCTTTCCTAGCTCCTCATAGAATCTGTCACATAGGAAAAGCCACTTGAGTTTGCCGGTGGCATTTACCAGCTTCCATCTGTGCTGTAAATTACACGTGAGATTGGGCCTCCAGTGGCTCTGCCTGGTGAAGGCTGACGGCCTTGTCAGTGTGTCTGCACACTTGTGGCTGCCACATTGCACAACTCCGAAGGACACCATTTACTTTGAATTCTCTTTGAGTGCTGCCCGCTGGAGGTATGCATGTGTTGCTGCAGTCTGGCCTGTCCGCGGAGCATGGCATTGCCTGGATGGCCTGTGCTGCCTGCTTGCCCTGCTCTCCTGGGCCTGGGACAAGGCCATTCTGCTGATCGAGCCTCCCTGGTCTCTCCTAGGATTACTATGGAATTCCCTTCGCTACACCCACAGCTTTGGCCAGCCGAGATGGGAGCCTAGCTAATAACCCATATTCAGGTTAGTCTGTTCAGGGGGTGGGGAGTGGGGCATGGGACTGTAGCTAATCCTAGGAATCTGGAAGCAGAAGCAGAAGGGCTGAGAGAGGCCTGTGAGCTTCCTGTTGTTGAGGTGGCAGCCAGACCTGTTCCTGTTTGCAGGAGACAGTCTGGCTTTTTTCCTGGTTGGATAAGGAGGGAGTGGGGGCAGTGATTGTAGTTCATGATTCCTCTTCTCCTAGGTGATGTCACCAAGTTTGGCCGAGGTGACTCTGCATCCCCCGCGCCTCCCACCACGCTGGCTCAGCCTCAGCAGAGCCAATCCCAAGCCCACCACACAGCCCAGCAGCCCTTTCTGAATCCTGCGCTGCCACCCGGCTACAGCTACACTGGCCTCCCCTACTACACAGGCGTGCCTAGTGCCTTCCAGTATGGGCCCACCATGTTTGTGAGTATTTGTGTGTGTGGGTGGTGGTGGTGGTGGTGGTATTCCAGCTCTGGGGAGAAGCAGGGAGAGAGGGACATGACCCTACTCAGTCTCACTTGGCCTTCAGGAATGTTTTAGGCTGAAGCCAAAGCTACTTTCCCGTCTATTTTTATAGCTGCTAGCACGTGTTGTACTAGTGACCACAGACAGGTCCCTTGTGGTTGTGCTACCTGCTGCCTAGGGCTAATAAGCTGGTGGGTACCTGACCTGCTCCCCCTGCCCTGGCCCTTCACTGATACCTCTCCTGCTTCCCCACCAGGTCCCTCCCGCCTCAGCCAAGCAGCATGGTGTGAACCTCAGCACCCCCACCACCCCTTTCCAGCAGGCCAGTGGTTATGGCCAGCACAGCTACAGCACAGGTGAGGGGTGCTCCCAGCACGGAGAGCTGCAGATGGGACAGGCTTGCCTAGCTCACACGTACCTCTTGTACCCTGCCACGCTAGGTTATGATGACCTGACCCAGGGGACAGCAGCGGGAGACTACACCAAGGGTGGCTATGGTGGATCATCGCAGGCACAAAACAAGTCTGCAGGTTCTGGGCCTGGCAAAGGTAGCGTCTACCCCTCCTTTCCAGGATTGAGGCCCAGAGTAGTTGTCTTCTACTGACTCTTTCTCAGGCAAGGCTGTCCCAGAGAGTCCTTGGAGGTGTGGGGGAGGCTAGAGCCTGGGCCCAATTGGTGTGAAAAACAATTGCTTTCCCTCCTAGGAGTGTCTGTGTCTTCAAGCACCACCGGCCTGCCTGATATGACTGGCTCGGTCTACAGCAAGACTCAGGTGAGGGGAAGGATTCAGGTGGACAAGGGGGTGGCTGGGAGGTACAGCCCGAGTTGGCCCTTACCTTTGTTTCTTTACCCTGCAGACTTTTGATAAGCAGGGATTTCATGCAGGGACTCCTCCACCGTTCAGCCTGCCCTCGGCCTTGGGCTCCACCGGGCCCCTGGCTGCTGGAGCAGCCCCTGGTTATGCGCCCCCACCGTTCTTACACATTCTGCCTGCCCACCAGCAGCCTCACTCACAGCTGCTCCACCACCACCTTCCACAGGATGCCCAGGTGAGCCCAGTGATGGAGGCAGCCAACCTGCCCTGGACTGGGGGTTCTGTTCCACCCCTTACAGCCTTCTCTCCTCCTCAGAGTGGCTCGGGTCAGCGCAGCCAGCCCAGCTCCCTGCAGCCCAAGTCGCAAGCCTCCAAGCCTGCCTACGGCAACTCTCCATACTGGACAAACTGAACCCTGAAGAGAGGGGTGGGCTAGGGCGGGGCTTACCCTGGGCAGGAGAGAACATGCGGAGCCCATTGCTCTGGGAGCCCAGCACCCTTTCCTAGAATTCCTGAGACGTGTAACTGTGTCAGCCGAGCCTCTGTGGGGAGCCTGCCTCCCAGACTCGCTCTTGTATGTAATGTATTTATGTATGTATTTGTAAATGTGATAGAAGTCTTGGGAGAGTGGGGGGGGGGGGGTGGTACAGCTGCTACTCTTAGCCAGGCCTGCTCTCCCAACTACAGCCCCTTTTCACTGTAGCAAATAACCCCCTCTTTCCACTTCTGCCTTTAGGCCTTCTGTATAGCCTCCCAGCCAGCGGGCAGCTGGGAGCAGTGTGTGGAAGGGCTGGTTGAAGGCAGTTTGGGTTTTGGGGTCAGGTACCAATGAAGAATCACGACTTACTTTGCTCCCTTGTAAGCCATTATTTGAGGTTTCCTTCCCTGTGTAATTACTTTAGCCCTCGCTTTCTGAGAAACTGGTCCTTTTGTCATTTGCCCTGTTCCTCTCCTGCCAAATCTTGATCTGGGAATAGCAGAGATATCCTTCCTGCCCAGCGTGAAAGTGGCACCTGTTTGTCTGCATATAGAGCAGAGGCTTCTGCTTCTGGTCTTGTCCCCAAGAGACTTGCCTTCCTCTGGCTGACCGTTTTTTAAAAACAGTCTGAAGTTGCACTCAGAGATGTTGTCAGTCTGCTCCCTTTAGAAATCAAATCAAAGATACGCTGTCACCTCAGTGAGAACATGTCTCCAAGCAAAGGCTCCTCTATGCCAGTTGTCCTGAACCAGGTGGGCGACTGTTTCAGGGGTTTTCTCTTCTGCCCGATCTCCACCTAATAAAGTTCTGAGAGCATGCACAGTCTCTGTGTGGTGTGACTCAAGGGCAGCTTAGGGTGGAGGCTGTCTTCATTATTATTCTGGGCAGCCTGGACTTCATAGGGCTGGGGCTGAAGTATAGCCCGTGTAGTCAGTCTTCTGACGATAGGGTGTAAAGGCTTAAATTGGTATTCCTTCTCTCGCCTCGGCCAGGTCAGCATCCAGAGGGTGTAAAGGTAAATGATAAGGCTGAAAATACTGCTAACCCTCCTGACCGGGCAGGGGCAGTGATTCTCAAAGTTCATTTTGATAAGGCAATCTCTGTTTGTAGGGCCCGGTCAACAGGAATACTAGGGCAGGGTAACTTCTTTTCCAGACGTCAGCTGACATTAAAATAGGAAACAAAGGTAAGAACTGAGGATATTTTTCTCATGGCTGGAGGGAGAGTTTGGACAGCTAATCCTCCTTTCCATCCTGTGTCCTTCATCAACCAAAGAGAATCTTGATTAATAGTGAAGGGATGGGATTGAACAGACTAGTGAGTTGGGGTGGTTTGAAGTAGGTAAGCAGGTCCTGGGCTAAATACCTGCTCCACAAAGTCCCAAGCAGCCATTCACCTGGGGCCAGGATTCTAGTGCAGCTCCTTCCTCCTGCTCCCAGGCCATCAGGGAGGAACCAGGGCCATCCACCATTCCTGTTTCTGACACAAGGCAGGTCGCCCCACCATAGCACTACTATGCTCCAACGTAGAGGTGTTGCCAGAGGCTTTATAGCCTCCCATTTCATTCCTAAATAACCCCCTCAGACTAGACTAAGGAAGCAGCAAACAGAAGTGGTGCCTCAAATACTGGTCAAGTCAGTGTGCCAGAACCAGCCCAGGGTCAGTCTTCACCTTTTCTGCTTGTGGCGTCTAAAATCAGTGGTCATTTCATGAGTTGGGGGTACATGCTGCTGTTGCCCACAGCTTGAGCTCCTGACCAGGAAAAAGGTAAGTGCTCCACAAGTGAAACTAAACAGGGACTGTAATTACATGATATGATCTCCTGCCTGATTTCTGCTTATTAGCAGCAGGAAGTTCAAAAGACAAATGACGATGAAATCAAAATGCTTGCCTAAGGAGGGCAGTGGAAGCACCCTCATCCCTTCACCAGCCTATGTGTATCAGCAGGTTGTACCCTACTTAATAAGAATTAAGGTTAACAGATGTTTGTATCTCTAATAACCTTTCCTTAAAAAACTAGTAAGGACTGGGAATGTTTATTCTGTGAGGAGGTGAGTTGAGCAGAATATCCTAGAAGGCAGGTGAGTGAGATTCACTTTTGGTTTTTAATTTTTCAGCTGAGTCATGGGTGTAATCTTCAAGGGAACAGTGGAAATATTGAGACCAGCTTTTAGTTTTCTTTAACACAAAGAAAGAAGAGGGTCATCCCATGGGGAAGTAGCAATACAGGTATATTTTATTTCACATTTTATTAGTAGACAGATGGGCAGAAAAAGACAAAATAAACCACTAAAGGGGAAGTTCAACACAAAAATGCATCAGATAATCTTTTCTCATAAGTTAAACTGAAGAAAAACATCTACAATTTCAGCTAAGAAAACTATTAAAGTCAGGTGTGTCCTGCTGGTTTCAGAATAGTTGAAAATTGCATCTGAATCTTTTTGTAAATGTAAACCATTTTTCAGAATGGGAGGGGTGGGGAGTTAACTTTCAGTGGAGAACTACACACTTTCCCCTTCAGTCTCTTACTGCATATGTCCCAAACATAAGGAAACCAGCAAATAAAGAAGCAAGTAATCACCAGGGAAGAGGAAAGAAGGGACTACAGAAAGGTTTGGCTAATAGAAAAGAACTCTGGAATGATACGAAATAGAGGGGGAAGACTTTGAGAAGCAACAACGGAATCGTGATATTACTTTCTCCAACCAGCCTCAAAACACACAAACCTGAAGAGCATCCAGAGAGGCCTCCACTAGAATCAAAAGGAATCTAAAAATGCAGGATTTTGAATTCATGTCAACACCAAATAATCACAACTGTACTTACAAGGTTGTGGCCTGAGCCTGAGACCTCTACTCTCAAAAAGAAAAAAAAAATTACATGCTCAAGTTTTCTTTTGCCACAGGATGTGTTCTCAGGACAGAGCTCTGGAACCAGCATCTGGGTTTTACAGGTCAGTCTGAGTTCTCAGAATGTCTACCTGCTAGCCAATCAACACATGCCAGTCTTTTCTGGAATTGATTGTACTCTATCAGAGGCAAACCCAGCCCTCAACAGTAACACCCCAAAGGGCTGAGAGGTATGACCTCCACCTGGCTCTCTGGCTCCCTGAGTCAACGTGCAACAGAGGCCAACAGGGCCTAACGGGACAGGGCTGAGCAACACAGCACCTTCCGCAATGCCAAGGCACCTGGCCTGCCCTGACAGAGAAATGCTTTCGCGGTAAGGGGTAAAAGAAAAGCCTTATAGGGCTCCAAGAGAGCAGACCAAGCTACCAGCTGTAAACGTGTGTGGGGCTGATGGGGTAATCCGAGCATTATGAGACTTTGAGCTCCAGAAGATAGGCAGATTATAAGCATGAGGTGTTAAAAAGCTAGTTCCAACATCTTTCTATGAGAATGTGCGGCCAGTGTTTTGTCACAAAGAGCTGCTCTGTTCTCTGAATCTGACTGGAATCACTAGATTCAGGGGTGTAGGTAGTCCTAGCCCCATGGGGATGGGACAAGAGATTCTGGGACCAGGCTCAACACTGTCCCATATGAACCTTTGTATGTTAACATCCCCACTTAATAAATACCAAATCAAACTTTAGAGGCCAGAGAGGTCTGCTGGGCATTAGTCAGCAAATGTTTGGAGTTTGAAGAGCTAATGAAAACCCTGAGATCAGAAAGGAAGGAGGAGCTAAGGAAGTAAGCATCACCTACTCTGTTCTAGGATCCATCCTACCCCTGTCCCTCATCAACCCTTTGGTTCTTTCTGAGCTATGATCTGAAGAAGTTGACACCAGTGCACAGGGATCTGGAGGAGGATCGTAGCCAGTCTCTGCTGTATTTTCCTTCCGAAGTCTAATTTTACATTATAATGATTTTCCCCACTGAAAGAACACTGCCCTCCTATGAACTGGCCCACTCCCAAATGAAACAAAAATCACGGCCAAGTTCTGAAGTCCCTGGTTGGTGAAGGCTGATGGATCTCAATATTGATTGAAGTAACACGTGATTGAGACCGGGGAAGTCAAAGCTGCAGCACAGTTGGAAGATCTAGCGTTGCCCAGACACTGCCTGCAGCCAATTCCCTCGGCCCTGCTAAAAGAGTCAAGGCAGCCCAGGGCAAGCTCCATGCACAACTTCTGCTTGCCCTCCACAGCCAGAGTACATCGAAAGGAGAGAAAAGTCCAGGTCACATCCAACGAGGAAAGCAGAAACTGGTCACTCGTGTCTCCTATCCACAGCTATCACTATCAGCATAAGCAGCTCAATGAAAACCAAAATCTTAACACATGCACCTAGGATTAATACTGAGTAATTAAAACTGGCTACTTACACTCTCACCATGAGGGTTTTTTAAAAATCTTTGAGGGAAAGGCCATGTTCACATAAGATGTTTTTTTATCCAACAGTGGTCACCAGTAGTTTTGACTTTTTCTCCCCAGCAGCATCAACCAAAATTGGCATAGTGATTTTAAACTCCTTGTTCCCGATCACTAAGACTCCACACACACACACTAGTCTCCACTCTCTCCCCACTCCCTCGGGGTGGGGAGGGTAACAACTCTGTCTTTAAAATAAATAGCAATCAAGTGCTCAGTTCTATGTAAAGTATGAATATTTATTTCAGGCTTTAGATCCCAATCGATTCAAAAAACAAAATCTCATCTTTCAGAGTAGCTGAGGCCCTCTGCAGTGTTAGGATGATTTCCTGGAGGCTGAAGGGTCTCTGTGCCCTTAGGCACACACTTCATCAGGCTTAGCACAAAGTCCCTGATGCCCACTGTATCTCAGCCTTAAGATGGGAAAGGAAACAAAACTCCCCACCATGGGGCTGATCGAATGCACACACACTAATGTAAATGAGCAGCTAAATCTTGGCAAATTTGCTTTTTTTTAAGTTTGTTTTGTGGGGTTTTTATTTTTTTTTTCCATTTTCTTTTGCTACTCAGCATATGCAGCACTTGTGAACTTCCAATGGGTTCCCAGCTTTAAACACAAACGTCTTGATGAAAGACTAATTCTTCAAGAATCTAAAAACAGACCAAAGGTGTTTTTGCCGTGAACACTCTGTAGAGACGAAGTGAGGCGAAAGTTTGGGTTTAAAGAAGAAGAAGAAAAAAAAAATCAATACAGTGATGGAAGGGTAAAGAATGCAAGAATTCAGACATTCTGTGGAGGATTACTTTCTCTCCATTAAGAGGTCCATAAAAAGGAGCAAACTGAGATCCATAAGGGGAGTCAGCAGGAGCCGTGTTTGTTTTTCCCACCCCCGTGATAGGTTTTTGTTGAGGGGCCACTGCTAGGTCCCCACTTGCTCCCCTCCCTTTGGCCTGAGACGGCAGGGCAGTACAGGGGCACTGAAGGAGCACGTCACGACTCCTCATTCCCAGAATCATCATCATCGTAGCAGTCGGCATCTTCCTCCTCCTCATCTTCATCATCGATGTCATCGTCATACAAGTCGTCATAAAGCAAATCTGAGCTGTTGTCATTGGAAGGCACTTTAGTTTTGATGCAGTATTCCGCCAGGGTCGTGGGGACCTTCACTCCATCCTTTTCTGCTTCGGCTTTAGTGGCTGAAACCTGTTTCCTGAAGGAAGATGGTTTATGTTAGTCTCTATCTTGAAGATAGATTTTACAACTGGCCTTTCTTAATCAAGATTTTTTATGATTCAGGTTTCTGAATTTCAGTGCGTGCCTAAAGGCATCTGACAGATACTACACCACAGGTTCTCAGCCCATCAGGTACCATGTTGAAGAACACTCAAATAATAACCTTCTGGAGGGTATTTAGAAGTAGTGGATCTCAGATGCTGGTCAGCCAGGAGTCACCTCAGAGACTTTTTTCCCCTGCCTCGTCTCACACCAAACTCTATGCAACCCCAACCACTCTTCTTTATTCAATAATCCTGCCATTTGCACTTAAAGTAGATTCCAAATAGCCTATGTTAGTTTCCAGTGTTGCATGACAACCTGCCTCCTACTTCATTTCCCACCCAAAACATACAGGCCATCCCTGGTTTGTTTTTTTAGTAACTTGAACACCGCCTGTTCTGTGTAGATCACTTGCTCTTCTCCTGATTTACTAATTTGGCTACTTATGTCACTCAGATCTGTACTTAGAAATGGACTGTTCTAACAACCCAATTTAAAGCAGTCACCTAGTCATTCCTTTGCATTATGCTACTTAATCATTAGTATATTTTCTATGATCCCCATTTGTTAATTTTTCTGTCAGTTTCTTCCTCTTCCACCCAAATGTCAACTTCACTGGAGTGGAGACCTTGTATTTCTTACTTTTAAAAAAAATGTTTGAGAGAGCATGTGTGCACACACACATGCAAGTGGGGGAGGGGCAGAGAGAATCCCAAGAAGGCTCCACCCTCTCAACACCCCTATAGGTGCACTCATTAAATGGTGATTTGCTTACAAATTCTTATCAGTAAAGTGTGAGCTCCTCAAGGAGAAAGACTGCCTTAATGACCTAACAGTACCTGACATGAAGCTGATGTGTAATAAATGTGTTAAGAATTAGAGAATGAGATAAGCCCTTAAATTAAGAAAGCCTGGGTGGCTCAGTTGGTTAAGTGTCCGAATCTTGATCAGCTCAGGTTATGGTTTCATAGGTTCATGAGTTTGAGCCCTGCCTCAGGCTCTGCACTGACAGCATGGAGCCTGCCTGGGATTCTCTCTCTGCCCCTCCCCTACTTGTACACTCTCTCTCTCAAAAACTTTACATGTGTATACACACACACACACACACAGACACACACAGTCTACTCCAGCTCCTTTAAATCTCCAGGTTTTTACTATTTATAGTAATTTATCTTCACTCTTTGGTATACACCAATCACCTAAGTGGCTGCTAAAAATGAAATACACATGCCCAGATTTTATCCTTATAATCTTATTAAATGACTATGGATATGAAAGAGGGTCTAAAGGTGATTCTAGTGGGCAGAAATCGTGAAGAAATGCTGATCTATATATATTATTCAGCTATATTTTCTGTGCAGTTTTTTTTTATACATCACATGGCATTGTGCTGACTAGAGTTATAAAGAGGGACTCTATTTGTATAAATTCTAGTGCTTACTAAACTATTCACAGAATGTGCTGGAACTGTCCTTGGGGTTCTATTTTAAGGGTATAAAATCTAACAGTACTAAAGGGAAATGAATCTGTTGCAATTCAAGTACCAATTCTTGGGTACTGTTAAAACCTTGTCCTACTCAGGATATGATCGAGAGCTGACTGGTTGAGTCCCAATAACTTCTACTTTTTTCCCCTTTTTTATACAGATGGAAAAACTAAAGACCCAAAAAATTAACTGATAAAAAAGTCATATGAGGGATGGCGAGCTATAGGTAGACTCCAAATCTCTCACTAAGAAGAAGCTTCTAGGACTCTGTTCAACCATATACTATTGTTACTGATAATAATGATACCCAGAAGATACTTGCTGGTATGGTCAAAAGGGCCAGTAAACTATAGGGCTTCATTAAAAATTTTGAAAACGGGGGCGCCTGGGTGGCTCAGTCGGTTAAGCGTCCGACTTCAGCTCAGGTCATTGTCTCAGAGTTTGTGAGTTCAAGCCCGACGTTGGGCTCTGTGCTGAGAGCTCAGAGCCTGGGGCCTGCTTCAGATTCTGTGTCTCCCTCTCTGCCCCTCCCCTGCTTGTGCTCTGTCTCTGTTTCTCAAAAATAAATAAATGTAAAAATTTTTTTAACTTTTTGTAAACAAAAACATCTAGAATGTCTGGAAATACTTTGGGTATCTGCTACACTTAACGGACATGCTGAAAATACTGAACAGTGTCCCTAGAATGATTCAGAGGCAGAGTCTGCAAACTTAAGTGACTGAGAACCTGGAGGTTCTGGTTCCCAGGAAATCAGATCTGCAGCATTATCTTCCAGTGTGTGCTCCCTCAAATGCCAAACTCATTAGGCTCAGGCAGAAATATCTTCCCAAACAATATTTAAGTTTGATTTAAACCTTGGTTCTGTATGAAGACTTAAAGTAATCAAAAGGAAGGTAAAACAAAGCACCTTACCTAATGATTTCAGCATATTCTTTGTCTTTTCCTTTACTGTCCCTCCATTTCCTGAACATAACCGAAGCATCCACATTGGCTGGGGAGAAGGTGTTGGGCTCATTGAGCAATGAGATTACACTTAACAGGATAGTCCTAGAAATAGAAAAAAAGGGGGGGAGGGGATCAGCTACAAATACTCATGTTTACAAGATCCAAAAATATTGTGCCTTTAAATTTAAGACTATAATATTTGAGACCTTAGGGGAAAAGAAACAGAATTTTGTTTTGTTTTCAGTACTCAGCTGGTAGGCTGAAACAAGCTGATAACTAGGACACAAAGAGGAAATCTGCAAGCCTATCACAGAGGTCATGTGGCAGGGCACACAATAAAACTCTGTAGAAGACATGCACTGTCTTCAATTGGCTACATGTTCCAATCTGCTCCCAAAGTGGAAGCCTGAAAGCTTTTCAAATAACATTTTAAAAACTACAAATTAAGCGCAATAGGAAAAGAAAAAGCAAAAAATATTTAGCTTTAAGGCCATCCTTTTGTGGGCAAGGTTAAAAATGACCCTGCCCCACAAATCCACTTATCATGGCTGCTTAAGAGGATCTAAAAAAATGATAATACACACAAACGTATTTCCTTTCCATACTTAGGGAAGGAAGACACTTAAGCAGGAGAATGGAAGAAAACAACATCCCAGGCACGGAAGAACTAGTTTCTATTTACTAAGCACTTTGTGTGTGTGAGAGGCACCAACTGTGATGTTGGATGTGCAATAGTGAGCAAGTTAGATGTCGTCCCTTATCTCCCAGGGTTTCTACGTCTTGGAGTTGTTAAGACAGGCAATTTTCATCCACAGATAAAAACCAGACACTTTAACCACAGGGAATAAAGTTTCTGTAGAAAAATAACCAGACAAGGCTCCAAAAAGGCTTTAAATTATTCCCAAGGTTCTTTTCCCTACAAGCTACATGCATGTATGTAAAGAAAAATTGGGGAGGAAAAATTAATTTTGTATCTTTTCTCACTGGCGTGAGCTTATAGGTTACATTGTTGGAAAACAGTCTTTTGCTCCTGCCCCAAGCAAAAAATAAAGGGATTGATTCAGGCAATTTAGATGTTTGGTTTGATGAAACCTTTTCCTAAAAAGAGTAAAGAGTTTGTTATGTGATTATACAAGTGAAAGGCACTTTCACAGAAAACTTTCCCATCTAGTTAAAATCCATTCATCATACACACACCCCTTTCTATTAAATTAACTCTTTGCCCCTCCCCACAAAGATCCTTCTGGATTTCTTCAGTAATTACATTATAAAATAAAGATTACCAAAAACTTATCACTGCCAATGATGGGAAATGGACATAACATCCTAGAAGCAAGAAACAAACAAGGGGGTAGAACATTCCATAAGGATTGCCTCAGAAGAACATATCCAAAACCTGTTAGGAAGATAAGGACAGGACAAAGTGTGGTATAGAGAGGGGGAAAAAAGAGCTATAAGTGGTCTAGATCTGCACTGTCTGCAACTTCCTATGATGATGGAAATGCATAATCTTTTTATCCAATATAACCACCAGCCACATGTAGTCAATGAGCACTGTGAAAGGTAGCTTGTGCAACTGAAGAACTAAATTTTTGACATTAATTTTAATTAATTAAAGTAGTTATGTGTAGTTACGTAGTGGCTACCACATTGGACAAGACAGGTCTAGGTAAGTCGTATTAACTGAATTGGGAAATTTGTCCCATGAGTAGTTTAACCAAGTTGATTTCCTTATATCTTGTGTTTATTTTAATAATAAAATGTTAGGAAATACAATTTTTAAAATGGTGAAATATTCATTTCTATCAAAAAGAACTTCTAATACCATATACTTCTAAATGGAAATCCATGATGCTTTCAGAAGAAGTGTCAGGTACTATAGTGGACTATGAAAATAGTTTAACTCAGCAAGTTTTCACTTTCATTTTCATTTCTTCACTTACTCTGGACAGCAGGATCTTGTTTTTGTTTTTTAATGAGGAATCCACTCTGTTGGTTCTGGTGGGGTTAATGGGTTAATCTTCCCTTACTATCACGCAAAAGCTTCAGAGAAACAACCTACCTAACCACAGCAGCAGATTCTCTCTCTCATCATGATGCTGGATTTGGGGGTGTGCATGTAACCCAAGATGGGCCAATCAGAGCCTTGGTAGGGAACTATGATGTTCTAATAGCAGAAAGGCAATTTTTATTCCTGATTGGACTGACAATTGTGAGAATAAGGAAAGTCTAGAGCTGGTAGCCATCTATATTACCACGTGGTGAGAATCTACCTAATAGCAAGGCCAATACAGAGCAAAGCAGAATTGAGACTTTTAATCTCTAACAAAGATTCTTGATGCCAATTCATATGCAACACCCTAGTTATAGGTGAATTATATACTGTTTCCCATGGGATAGGTGGGACCTGGGATAACTTTAGCCTCTGTAGCAACAACATCTGGCCAAAGAAGTATCCTCAGTTTACTACTCTGATCTATAAATATAGTAATTTCATGTTTTTCTATGTATCATGACTGGAAAAGATCTGGAAGTAGTGTCATACATGGTCTAGCACTTGTACCAAAATAATTTAACACAAGCATTATATCTGTAGCATATGATAGACAACTCTGTTAAGTATTATTAACCCTATGTTTTTAAAATTTCTTTTAATGTTTATTTGAGAGAAAGCACAAGTGGGGATGGGACAGAGAGAAGGCCAAGCAGTCTCCATACTGCCAGCGCAGAGCCTGATGAGGGGCCTGATCCCACACACTGTGAGATCAAAGGGATGCTGGGGTGGCGCAGTTGGTTAAGCGTCCCAACTTTGGCTTAGGTCACGATCTCACTGTTCGTGGGTTCGAGTCCTGCATCAGGCTCTGTAATGATAGTGTGGAGCCTGCTTGGGATTCTCTCCCCCTCTCTCTGCCCCTCCCCTGCTCATGTGCTCTCTCTCAAAAATAAATGATTAAAAACTAGTATTAAAAAAACAACTCAGGAGATCAGACCTGAGCCAAAATCAAGAGTCAGAGACTTAACTGAATGAGCCACCCAGGTACCCCTAAATTTTTTTTAATTATCTTTACACTCATCATAGGGCTCAGACTCATGACCCCAAGATAAAGAGTCGCATGCTCTTCAGACTAAGCCAGCCAGGCGCCCCTTAATCCTATCTTTATAGAATGGAAAAACTGAACTGCTAAATCCATACTAGTAGAACATACAAAACAGAACAATTCTGCAGCTATTCCAATGGTTACGGTTTTTTGCTGCCATCTTTTGTGGTTAGTTTAAGTGTTAGAAAATCTTTATTCATATATTCTATTTTTTTTTTCAGAAGGAAAAAAGCAGAAGATAGAAAGGAAAGAAAGACCAAATAATGAAACTATCAAATTAATACAACACAATAAAGAAGTCATTAAAGCCCACTAAAGAGAGATTGTTTCCTTCAGATCATGAACAAATGGGATAGGATCTAGAAAACAACTACATTCTTTCAAAAGTCTCATTTTGTCTTATGTAAATTCACAGTTCCACATGAAGCTTTTTTTTTTTTTTTTAATGTTTATTTTTGAGGGAGAGAGAGAATGTGTGTGCAAGCTGAGGAGGGGCAGAGAGAGAGAGAGAGAGAGAGACACAGAATCTGAAGCAGGCTCTGTGTTGTCAGCGCAGAGCCCCAGTGTGGGCTCAAACTGAAAAACCATGAGAACATGAACTGAGCCAAAGTCGGATGCTTAACCGACTGAGCCAGACACCCCTGAAATTTTGGTTTTTAGATGTAACATGGAGTTGCGCTTGTCCATTTAGACAATCTGTGGCATTCAGACGTCAATTTCTTGGATTGGCAAGAGACTCTGAGGACCCATCCCCAGACTCCCTTCCTTCCTCCCTTTATGCTCTTCTCTACTGTAGGTTTAGAGGAATAGGTAGGTCTGGTTGTCCAAATTCAGAACTATAAATTTTTAACATGTGTTACAATAAAAACAGACCTATTCAAGTAATAATTTGGGATAAAAATGAGGAACAGCGTTCTTGTTTTCAATTATTGGTCAGTTCTCACGACCACCACCTTTCCCGGATTTATAGATACTCAAAGAAATAATGTGCTCCCTCCATCCCTGCTTTAAAAGCCAGGACAAAGGACTATGGTAGGAGTTTTTCAACACGGGATCTAGACCAAAACTTAAAAGTTCTAAAAGGAGAGACATGCAGACAAAAGGACAGGCAAAACCATTCCATTTTCTATAGTTTTCAAGTTCATACTTCTGATCTTTTAGGTTGTTTTACAATCTTTGTCAGATTCGACTAATAAATTAAAAATACTGTTTAAAAAATACTGTTTGAATAAAAATAAGCTTGAAAAAAAGGCTTTTAAATAATAAAAACACCAAAATAAAATGAAGACCAATTAAACACACACACACACAAACTACTAGCCAACAGCAAATTAGTAAGTTGTGAAGTTCTAGAGCTCAGACATGTTATAAAAACAAGAAAACTAAAGTAGTACTTAAGGGAGATAAATGAGAATTAGACATCTATGACCCAATGAACAATATTGTATTTGTCCCTTTTCAACATATAGACAATGGTCAAGGAGTTGGGTCTGACCCCCATTTCATAAAGTTCTATGCCCAACAGAAGACTTGAACTCACAACCCTGAGATCAAGAGCCACATGCTCTACAAACTGGACCAGCGAGGCATCCACTACCCCCTCACTTTTTTGACCTTTCTTTGTTAGCTACTATGTCACCACAAGTACAACTTTAGGAGGGAAGGCAGAAAACTGGCCCTAGTACAACAAATTAAGACCTGGCTCATGGATCTGCCTGCAAACTACAGAGGAAAAGTTTGGAATTTTGCAGGATTAAAGATTGGCGTTTTTCTTCAAGTATACATACATACCCTCTAGGCAGTATGAGGTAGAAGAGGTTCATTCTTAAAAGCCTAAACTTACCTTGACTCTTAAAACACATACACATGGGGCGCCAGGGTGGCTCAGTCAGTTAAGTGTCCGACTTCGGCTCAGGTCATGATCCCACAGTTCATGAGTTTGAGCCCTACATGGGGTTCTGTGCTGATAGCTCAGAGCTTGGAGCCTGCTTCGGATTGTGTGTCTCCCTCTCTCTCTGACCCTCCCCCACTCATGCTCTTTCTCTCAAAAATAAGCAAACATTAAGAAAAATTAAAACACATACACAGAGAAACAATGACTGATTGAGATTCTTAGGTTTTACAGATAATGGCCTAATTTGATGAAAATTGATAGGCAACTTTGGAGAAGGGAAGCCCAGTGCCTGACTCTTCTAGTTAACCTACATCCCTTTAATCTCACATTTATAGCATTTCAAAAGATGAACCCATAACACCAGAAGATGGCCCTTAGTTAAAACTCAGTCCTGGGGGCGCCTGGGTGGCTCAGTTGGTTAAGCAGACGACTTCGGCTCAGGTCATGATTTCGAGGTCCGTGGGTTCAAGCCCTGCGTCGGGCTCTGTGCTGACAGCTCAGAGCCTGGAGCCTGTTTCAGATTCTGTGTCTCCCTCTTTCTCTGACCCTCCCCTGTTCATGCTCTCTCTCTCTCTCTCTCTCTCTCTGTCTCCCTCTGTCTCAAAAATAAATAAATGTTTAAAAAAAAAATAAAAAAAAAACAAAAACAAAAAACTCAGTCTTGGGACGCCTGGGTGGCTCAGTCGGTTAAGTGTCTGACTTCAGCTCAGGTCATGATCTGGCTGCTTGTGAGTTCAAGCCCTGCATCGGGTTCCGTGCTGACAGCTCAGAGCCTGGGGCCTGCTTGAGATTCTGTGTCTCCCTCTCTCTTTTTACCCCTCCCCCACTCACACTCCATCTCTCTCTCTCTCTCTCTCTCTTAAAAATAAACACTAAAATAAAAATTAAAAAACAGTCCTTATTACATATTTTCAAGACGTAAGTGGGATTTGAAAAGGACATCATGGCAGATAAGTCTGTTATGAGTGGGAAAATGTGATAGCTTAGACGGTTACATATTACAAATAGCTTCTGTTTATGTCTCTAAAGCAACTAACAAATGTAATAAATGCTTCCTCCTGTGCAATCCTGGAACTGCTGCTGACTGATACATCCCTGCAAAAACACATGGTAGGAATGAGGGTCTCAGACTACACAAAAACACAAAGAACATTTTTAAAAGGACATTTTTAAAATACACAATATATATCATATGCACAATCTGAAACTACCAAGTTGAGTGCAGTGGAACTCAATGTACAAATATCAAGGGAGCAATAAATGAAATCATCCTGGCCCCAAATGGGACTGTCAGGAGCCCTAGGAACAGCAATGCTACAGCCATTTCCCCTCACCTTGCCTACTTTGTCATCTAATGTTTGGGACAGTCCTTAGCTCCCTTCCCTTTCAGCAGGTCACTGAGAAGATTAAACAGGAAAACATTCTATCCTATTCCTGACAGATGCTTCTCCATGATGTAGTAGCAAAGAAAACACTATGCAACCATCCTTCAAAAGAAACCAAACCTCCACCAAGATGACTTTCCTTATCTAAGAGCCTGCAGCAGGTATAGCAGATAGTTCTGGGGATGGTGCTTCAGAGAAAGCAGTTGTGAACTCTACTGTTTGACAGCCAACCCCAAGCAAAAGCACTCACTTGGTTCCAGACAGAGCATGGATTGAAGAATATTTTGTTTCTTACACCAAGAAGAAGAGGCATTGTATGGACTCCTAATTGCTGACATGTGGCAACATCAGGGGTCCCTACCCTCCCAACTCCATTCTTCGCTAATGCCTACTCCTTAAATCTTCCCAATTCCATAAGGAACTCTAACCTGCCTAAACTTAATCCTATGCACCTGGGTGTAATAGGATGTTCTCTTCCAGAAAGTGCTGGCTTTCCTCTATGCCTCTA
Source organism: Acinonyx jubatus (assembly GCF_027475565.1). NCBI lineage: Eukaryota > Metazoa > Chordata > Mammalia > Carnivora > Felidae > Acinonyx > Acinonyx jubatus. Next base: position 38,107,978 of record NC_069391.1, read on the forward strand.
TGAGGAGGCAAACTACTGAGCCTTTAGTGGACACAAGTTGGCTGATGCTCTGGATCCCTATAATTGTAGTGATCTTTTTCCTACTTTCCCCTCTACTTTTACTACTCACTAGGTCTTGTGATATCTATTGAGTTAGACTCTTCAAGGTAACTGGGATGCTTTATTCCTCTTCAGGTTGCAAAAGCTTTCCATGTTTAAGTTTTCTAAATATGTTCACTGAGGTGGTGAATGAAAGACCAGTACAGGTGGTCATGAATAAGTCCAAACATATGTAAACATGGGACCGCTTTCAGATAACACTGCCATATAGCAGTCAAGACCCTAAAACAGCTGGAGCTGAACCTTATGCCACCTCCACTGCTGTCTTGCTTTGGCCTCCCATAAACTGGATATGGAGTGCAGAACCCTTAGTTGCACAACTGCTAACTCTAGAGAGTTTAGCAGCAAAGGAATATAAAAGAAAATCCTGAGCACCTCATATTTTGCCTCTTGATATTTCAGTGCGATACACTGACCTGTGAGAAATATGTACAATTGCTAGCTGAAGAACCCCCTTGCCTCACAGTAAGTAAGAGAGAAACAAAGGAAAAGGAAAAAAGTATTTCACACCCACTCATTAGGTAGAGCTTTCCTGACATTACAGAGTTCTGGGCACTGTCAGGTGTTCCAGGCAGATGAAGTTCCAATAATGTATGGAACCTACGTCTCCCTAGAAATTCACAAACACCAAAGCCTCTGTTCATTTTCCCACCCCCAAGATCATCACATTGAAGGAACGTCTATGATTACATGAGGCTAAGAGACAAAAAAAAAAGTCTGAGAAGGTAACTAAAGATTACAATCCATGGGCTCCTGGCTGACTCAGTCAATAGAGCATGTGATTCTTGATCTTGGGATTGTGGGTTTGAGCCCCACTTTGGGTGTAGAGATTGATTAAAAATAAAATCTTAAAAAGATATTCCAACGCAAATACCTTTTTGAGCTGTGTATGAAGATCAAAGGGGCAATCAAGAAAACTAGTCCTGGTTATAAAGCCTCTAAACAAAAAAGCATAAAAGCAGAGAAGGCAATCTCTGAGATGAAGTCTAAGAAATGCTTCTAAATTGGGGCTCAAGTGACCTGAGGGCCTAGAGAGAGAAAAAATGATGCTGCTCCCCAAAGTAACAACAGTAGTTTTTAAGAGGAAGATTAGTATGAAAGGAGTTTCCTGTCCCCAAAGGACTGAATCAAATGAAAAACAGGTCTACCTTGAAAGAAAAAAGGTTCACAATATTTTAAACTGAGACAAGGTGAATAATATATTGTGTACTTATGCAGGAGAAGGTAAAATATCTTGAATTCCAGTGGGTAATGGCAATATCCATTAAGGTAGTACTAAAATGAAATGAAAAAAATCGTTTGGGGCTTTATATTATGAAGAATGGGGATGCCTGTTTTCTCAAAGGGGGACAAGATGTAAGCATGTGATTCAACATTCAACCTCCAAAAGTAAGAATCACTTAGTACCATACAGCTAACACTTCTTTTTGACTAGGGTTACTACTAGTCCTGAAAAACAAGCACCAAAATAATACCAAAAGGACAACCCTGCATTTTTTGTTCAATTTTTCAACAAGTCTTCCAACATATTTACTTAACCCTTTTAAATACACTGTCAGTTTAATTACAAATGATGTGTTTCTTTTGAAAGCCTAACAGTCTCTTAAACAATTATGTAGAATGAAAGAGCTGAGAAATATGGTAGCCAAACATTTCCCCAGCAACAATAAATATAGCAAAATAATGTCCACAATATCATAATCCTTTGAGGAAAGAAAGTATGATCCTGAAATCTTATGCCCAAACTGTCACTTGAAGTATAACTGCAAAACACATATATGCACACCCATACACATAGCATGTAACATTTTGAACATGTAAGAATTCAGGGAATACAGGGGGCTCTAAGGAGCATTTTCCTGGAGAAATTACTAATGGACTAATTCAGCCAATTAATAGATCAAAGGAAGTAAAATAATGGACAGCAAACAGTGAATTCATTTAATGGCAGGAATAAATTTTAAAAACCAGGATCACGTTACAAAACAGTACAGACTATAAATCTTATAACCTTCTGATGATAAATATGTTCAAAAGTGATAAAGAAAAGGGGGAGAGAGGATGGGAGGTAAAATAAGTATACTGATTTCCTTTTCTTTTACTTGGATCTAAGTGTCAATATACCAGTTGAGGCTGAAAATAAGAGGTAAGTATAGGTTAAAGGAACAAATAATCAGCTAGAACTGTTGTATGGTGGTAAGGGATAGGAGGGATGAAGAAGTAGAAGTACATGAATTCTGCTAATGATCATAAAAGATCCTATGTAAAGCAGTAGACTTTAATATACTCATGCACCTGGGGGTATATCAAGTATCACATCATTTCTCCTTTCCAGCGTTCCTTTTCACAATTGCCCTTTACAAAAGAAGTGCACACTTTCCACATATCCATATATTCCTAGGGTGCAATGCCCAGTAGTAATGAAATGTAAGGGGTATAAAACAAAGAGAAATTTACAAATAAAGCCAACTGTTTTTCCTTTCACATAAATAATTTTGTTAGAAGTGTAGAGTGATGTTAATACAAGCATTTTGGTATGTGATGGGAGTACAATAAATTCATATGTATAGACTAGGGCTGCTGGAATTATATTTTCATTAAAATGAACTTACTATATTTTCATTAAAATGAACTCTGGGGACCTGGGTGCTCAGTTGGTTAGGTGTCCAGACCCTTGATTTTGACTGAGGTCATGATCTCATGGTTTGTGAGATCGAGACCTACACTAAGACTGCTTAGGATGCTAGCACTCTCTTCCCTCTCTCTACTCACCCCCGCCTCCCGCCCCACTGGTGCTCACTCCCTCTCTCTCGCAATTAAAAAAAAAGAAAGAAAGAAGCGGCGGCGGGGGGGGGGGGGGGGGGGGGGGGCGGCGCGCACCTGCGTGGCTCAGTTGGTTAAGTGGCTGACTTTGGCTCAGGTCATGATCTCACGGTTCATGACTTCAAGCCCGGCGTCAGACTCTGTGCTGAAGAGCTCAGAGCCTGGAGCCTGCTTCAGAGTCTGTGTCTCTCTGTGTCTCTGTGTCTCTCTGCCCCTCCCTGCTCATGCTCTGTCTCTCTCTCAAAATAAATAAACATTAAAAAAATTTAAAAAAAGGAGAAATGCATCATGCTTGAAGGAAAGTCCTATTAAAGTAAAGCATAAAGTACAAGGAGTATGTATTGATTCCTTATTTCATAGACATAAACTTATGGCAGGGCTCTGTGCCTGATCAATATGAGAATTAGAATTCAGAAGCATGATGGTTTCAAAGTTAGGTATATCAACATATTTATTTAATTAAAAAAGGGAGTCACTTCTTTTCTGATTTAAAAAATTACAGGCAAGATGTGGTGCACTCCAAGATATATCTATCTTCTCAACGTATATTGTTTTGAACAAGGTACCTAAAGGAATGAGTAATGAGCATAATCAACAGTAATTTGATATGCTTGAACACTCTTTGGTATACACTTTCCAGAAAGTGGGAAGGAAACTTGATAAAAACTTGTAAGAAATTCTTGTGTAGGGGCACCTGGGTGGCTCAGTCAGTTGAGCGTCTGATTTTGGCTGAGGTTGTGATCTTGCAGTTTGCGAGTTTAAGCCCCATACTGGGTTTGCTGCTGTCAGCGTTAAGCCCACTTTAGACCCTCTGTCCCCCTCTCTCTGTCCTTGCCCTGCCTGCTCTCTCTCTCTCTCTCTCAAAAAAATAAAACCTTTAAAAAATTTTTAATAAAGAAATCCTTGTATAAGTCAAGAAGTGTTTTTTTTCTGCTTTTAACCAAAGTAGAGTTCCTTATTGAGCTACTAGACTTTAGAATGATTAAAAATGACTAACAAAATGAATAAATAAATGGGGGGAGGGGAAAGATCAATCTCCTATGCAGAAGAATTTGAAATAATTTATACAGATATCTCACCCCCATGGAAGTATAATTTCTCATTCCTTACATGTGGGCTGCGCCTAAGACTTCCTTCCTTCAAAAGAGTATAGAATGGAAAGGGGAAAAACAAGTAACTTTATAGTGGAGAAATCTAAAAACAGTCTCAGCTAGGTGATGAACATTAACATCAATAGTAATAGGTCATGTTAATATTAGGTACCTTTATTACAAGGTAACAAAAATATATTTTACCTCTGTGGTCTTCATAACCCTACTCTAATAATCAGGAAAACATCAGAAAAATCCCAACTGGGGGACATTTTTATAAAATACCTGATTGGTACTCCTCAAAATTGTCAAGGTCATCAAAAACAAGAAAAGTTTGAGACTGTCACAGTTGCCTAAGGAGACATGCCTATTAAATATAACATGGTATCATGCATGAAATTCTAGAGCAAAGAACAACATAAGATAAAAACTAAGGAAATGTGAAAGAGTATGGACTTTAGTTAACAATAATGTATTAAAAGTGGTTCTCTAACTGTAATGAATGAACCACATTAATATCAGATGTTAATAATAAAACTGGCAGGTGCAGGTATATATGAGAACTATCTGTACTACCTTCACAATTTTCAAAAATCTAAACTATTCTAAAATTTTAAGTCATTTAAAGAGAAAACATCAATAACAAAACCACAATGAGATACCATGTCCACCCACCAGGATGGCTATAAAAAAAAAACAAAGATAATAACAAGTCCTAATGAACACGTGGAGAAATAAATTTTCACATAATGTTTGTAGGAATGTACTATTTACTGCAGTCATGTTGGAAAACAGCCTGGCAATTCCTCAAAAAACTAAACGTTGAGTTATCATATAACCCAGCAATTCCATTCCCAGGCATATATACCCAAGGAAATAAAAACATGTATATGTAAAAACTTGTACATAATGTGTATAGCAGTATTCATAATAGCCAAAAAATGGAAACCCAGAGGTCCATCAACTGATCAATGGATACACAAAGTGTGGTATAAACATTCAATGGAATATCATTCAGCCATAAAAAGGTATGAAGTGCTGATATATGCTACAACGAGGATGAACCTTGAAAACATACTAAATTAAAGAAGCCAATCACCATATACTGAATTACTATTCTTATAAAATATCCAGAATAGGTAAATCTATATAGACAGAAAGTAGACTGGTGGTTTCCTAGGGTTTCAGGAAAAAGGGGGAAGTGGGGGTTGAGTGATAATGGAGTGTAAATGTGAAGACGAATGAATTTCTTTAGAGGTGATAAAAATGTTCTAAAATTGGGGTGCCTGGGTGGCTCAGGTCATGTTCTCATGGTTCATGAGTTCAAGCCCTGTGTTGGCTCTCTGCTGACAGTTCAGAGTGTGGGGCCTGCTTCGGATTCTGTGTCTCCCTCTCTGTCCCTCCCCTGCTTGTGCTCTTTCTCTCGAAAATAAATAAAATATTTAAAAAAATTTTTTTAATGTTCTAAAATTGTGGGGATACTTATACAACTTTGTACTATATTACACTTAAATTGGGAGAACTGTAGGGTAATGGAAATTATATCACAATAAAACTGTTTTGTTTTTCTAAAGACTGACAACAGATCACTCCGTGTTTTTTGCCAAATAACTCAGAATTAAAAGGATTTAGTTTCACTGCCATATAAAATTTTACTCCATTATCATATGTAAATATGGTCTCTTAATCACTGCATCTAATATATGTTTATGTTACATATGTTTATTGTCACATGTGTATATATGCACATACACACATATATATGCTTGTATATACACAGGTATATATATTCTTGGGTGTGTATATTAGCATATATATTATTCATATATCATATATAAAATTGAAGCTACATTTCTTTTTTTATTAAAAAAATTTTTTTTAACATTTATTTATTTTTGACACAATGCGAGAAACAGAGTGCAAGCAGTGGAGGGGCACACAGAGAGAGAGACACAGAATCTGAAGTGGGCTCCAGGCTCTGAGCTGTCAGCCCAGAGCCCGACGCGGGGCTTTAACTCACAAACTGTGAGATCATGACCTGAGCTGAAGTCGGACGCTTAAATGACTGAGCCACTCAGGCTCCCCAAAGCTGTATTTCTGTCTCACTCTAGCAAAGTAATAATTATTCATAGACACATGGACTAATGAAAACAAATGTCCATCTACCTGATTTAAAAAAGCATTTCGAATAATTAGCAAATGTACATAGTAAATTGGAAGTGTATACTTACGTTGTTTTTAATCAACTGTATATTAATAAAGTAATTCAATATAGAAATAAGTTTAACTACAGCCTTGTCACAAATAATTAAAATATATTTATATACAGATTTTTATTGCAGAAAAATATAATGATAAACAATGTAAACATAACAATTACAAGTTAAAACTCATGGTTCTTTTAAGGGTTAGGTGACCAACTCCCACACATATAGACCGCTATAAACAAACAGATGGTTAATATCTACTTATACAGTTCAACAGATGGAATCAAAAGAAATATACAAGCCTTTCAAATCATTAAGAACCACCTACACAGTTAATAAAACAAACAAAAAACCCAGGTAAATGAAAGCTTTTTTTTTTTAATGTTTATTTGAGGGAGAGGGAGAGGGGGAGGGAGGAAGAAAGGGAGGGAAGGAGGGAGGGAGGGAGGGAAGGAGGAAGGGAGGGAGGGAGGGAGGGAGGAGACAGACAGACAGACACAGAATCTGCAGCAGGCTCCAGGCTCCGAGCTGTCAGCACAGAGCCCAACACGGGGCCGTGAGATCATGACCTGAGCCAAAGTTGGACACTTCACTGGTTGAGCCATCCAGGAGCCCCAGAAGCCCTTTTTAAAGTAGTACAACATAAAGTCATTTGAAGTTTGTAAAGACTTATATGATAGATTTCTCTGCAAAATATAGTAAGAACCCTAGAATAAGGAAGCAACTCATCCAAACATGGGCATCACAAGATCCAAAGATGCAGGATGGAACTTAAATAATGTTAAGAGGAGGAAGTCACACTAGAAAAATTCTTTCAAGACGAACATAAAGAAATGAGTAAAATATGCATTATTGCTCTGTAAATGGGACTCTTCAAAATGATGCATACATGTTACTTAAAGCTCTAGCAAAAAACAAAAACAACAAAGTACAGAAAGGATTCTTTTGTACTTGTTAAAAGATAATATCCAATCTTAAGAGCCATCTAAAAACCAGATTATTCCTTATGTAGCCCCTTACCTGACATTCTGAGTAGGATTCCACCTTTCGGAGGGCAGTTCTCCACTCTGTGGGTCATCTACAGGCGGATGAAGAATCGAAATGCATACATCTCCATTCTATGAGACACAAACATCACATTCAGAAAGTACTCAAAAATATGATATAAAAAAGGGACATCAGTTCTGCTAAATTTTCTTTTATTTGTAGAAAACTTGTTTTCTCATCATAAGGGGAGAAAACAATTCTTTTTCTTCATGTTTGCAATCAATGTTAAAGAATTATTAAGTGCTTTTTTGGGGCACCTGGGTGGCTCAGTTAGTTAAGTGTCTGACTTCGGCTCAGGTCACGGTCTCAACATTTGTGGGTTCGGGGCCCCGTGTCGGACTCTGTGCTGATAGCTCAGAGCCTGGGGCCTGCTTTGGATTCCGTGTCTTCTTCTTTCTCTGCCCCTCCCTCACTCACGCTCTTAATCGCTCTCTATCTCTCAAAAATAAACATTAAAAAAAAGTTTTAAAGAAAGAATTAAGTAGTTTTTATATTACAAATATTCATTCTGACTAATCTCCCAGATATATCTTAGTTTAAAAAGTAGCACTACTTATTTACTTGTTTGTTTATTTATTTTTATTGTCAATTTGGCTAATATACAGTGTGTACAAGTGTGCTCTTGGTTTTGGGGGTAGATTCCCGTGGTTCATCACTTATATACAACACCCAGTGCTCATCCCAACAAATGCCCTCTTTAATGCCCATCACCTAGTTTCCCTTCTCTCCCACCCTCCCCATCAACCCTGTTTGTTCTCTGTATTTAAGAGTCTCTTATGGTTTGCCTTGTAGCACCATCTTTCTAAAAAAACTCATTTAAAAATAGACAAACATGATGAACTGAGATCCAAGAGTCCTGAGAAGCAACAAAGTATATTTTCAGATACATCTGAACCTAAAGTACATAAAAAGAAACAAACAAATCCCCCTCAAATTTGCCTTGCTTAAAATCTGCCTAGAGAGATGCTAAAATCACCTGTAACATCAATCAATGGTTTTAATAATTATGGTTTATATAAACTAAAAATATGCCTCCCAACAATATAATTTTAACTCCCTCAGGATATGGATAAAACTCATCACTATGGTTATAATATTTTGGTTCATAAATTTAAATTATAGGACCTAATTCACATGTACATTTAAGTCAAACACATATGTATTGCCTACCATATGCATCATAGACTGTTTTTCAATAGAAAAGACAAGGCTGAGTAAGATATAGTCACCAATCTCAGTCTAACATGAAAGATAAAATTCAAAATTTTAAACAGAAATATAACTATAGAAAGTGTAAAAATCTTACGCATACAACCCAAATTTAGACACATACATAAAATACACAACCACATCAAGGTAACAGAGTATTTTTAAAAGGAGAATAAAATTTTAATAAAATCAATACCAAATACTAAATTCTAAAACTCTGTACTATCATTAGATGCTATGAGGAAGGTTAAAAAAAAAAAAAGAAGGCACAACAGAAATCACGAGAGAAACTAGGATATTAGTGTGGAAGAACAAAAGGCTTATTGTTTCAGAAAGCTTTGAGATGGATTTTGAGTAAGAAGTACAATTTTAACAACTTAAGAGAAATTTAGACATCAGTTAGCCTAGATAAATAAACCAACATCATAAACAGTAGAACAAAATATGCTTGGGTAGTTGTATTTGTTTTACGTTGCTACTCTAACAAATCACCACAAACTTAGTGGCTTAACACAAAACAAAAAAAATATTATTTTACATTTCTATAGTCAAAGTCTGACACTGTTCCAACAGGGCTAAATTCAATGTGTCAGCATTAATGCTCTGCTTCCTGAAGCCTGTAAGACACACTCTCTTTCCTTGCCCTTTCTAAGCTTCTAAAGGCTACCCACACTCCTTTGGTCTTGGCCCCCTTCCTCTAATCCTCAAAGCAAAAAGTGTTACACTTCTCTGAGCCTTTCTTCCATAGTCTATCTCTCACTCTCATTTTCTGCCTACCTCTTCTACTTTAAAGGACTCTTTGGGTTACATTGGGCCCACCCGGATAATCCAGAATAATCTCCTTATTTTAAGGTCAGCTACTGATTAGCAACTTTAACTTTTCTTTAACATATAAGCTAACATACCATAGGTTCTAGGGACTGGAATGTCCAGGGATATGGACATCTCTGAAGGACCATTATTCTACCCACCACAGTAGTGAAGAACCCACTGGTAATGAAATAAATATATGGTACAAAAATTAGACCAGAGGAATATGTTACTTTGTTCAGAGTTTAATATGTATATACATAAAATTTCTGAGTAGTGGAACAACATATATAGATTTCTACTTAGAAACAACAAATTAAAAGATGGGCATCTGAAGGAACCTGGGTCGATCAGTCAGTTAAGCATCCAACACTTGATCTTGGCTTGGGTCATGATTTCACAGTTTGTGTGATGGAGCCCCACGTCGGGCTCTGCACGGACAGCACAGAGGCTGCTTGGGATTCCCTGTGCTTTCTCTCTCAAAATAAATAAGCATTTGACAAAACCTAATATTTTCATGATAAAAACACTCAAAAAACGATAAACAGAACTATTAACATTATAAGGGGCATTTTTTTAAAAAGTCCACAGCTAGCATTATAGTAAATGGTGAAATCTTTCCCTCCAAGGATCAATAGGACAAGGATTAGAGTACCTGGGTGGCTCAGTCAGTTAAGCAAACGACTCTTGATCTCAGCTCATGTCATGATCTTACAGTATGTTAGATCAAGCCCCGCGTGGGGCTCTGTGCTGACAGCGTGGAGCCTGCTTGGGATTCTCTCTCCTTCTTTCTCTATGCCCTTCCCCGACTCATGCTCTCTCATTCTCAAAATGAATTTTAAAAACATTAAAAAAAAAACAAAAAACAGGACAATGGTAACTATTTTTACCACTGCTATTTAACACTGTCCTGGAAATTCTAACCAGAGCATTAGACAAGAAAAAGCAGTAAGAGACATACAAAGTGGAAAGGAAAAAGAAAAATTATTTCAAAAATGACAAAGAAAATTCCAAAGAATTCACAAGAAAGGCACTAAAGCAAGTAAACAAATTCAGCAAAGTTGTAGGACATAAGATCAACATTCAAATATCAGGTTTATTTCTAAATACCAGCAATAACCTAAACAGGATAACCTAAAAAGGATATTAAGAAAACAATTCCATTTATAATGGCATCTAAAAGAACAAAACACAACCTAGGAATAAATCTAACCAAGGAGGTGAAAGACTTGTACACAGAAAACTATAAAACACAGCTCAAGGAAGTTAAAGACCTAAATAAATACATCCTGGGTTCGTAAGTGGAAAGACTTCATGATAACACGACACTAACTATTCCCCAGTCTGATCTACAGTTTCAGTGGAATCCTAATCAAAATCCTGGCTTCCCCTTACCAGAAATTGAAAACCTGATCCTAACATTTATATAGAAATTTAAGGGATCTACAATAGCAAAAAACAATCTTAAAGAAAAAAAAAAAGTAAAATCAAAGACTCACACTTCCTGATTTCAAAACTTACTATAAACCTATAATCAACAAGACAGTTTAGGACTGGCATAATGAGAGACCTACAGACCAATAGAACAGAACTGAGAGTCCATAAATAAGCACATACATCTATGGCCAATTGATTTTTGATGAGGATGCTAAGTCCATTCTATGGGGAAAGAACAGTCTCTTCAACAAATGAATTGGGATAACTGAATTTTCAAGAACAAAAAGATGAAGTTGGATTCCTATCTCATACCATATACAAAATTAACTCAAAATGGAAGATCTAAGAGCTAAAATTATAAAACTCTTTAAAAACCAAAACAGGGGCGCCTGGGGGGGCTCAGTCGGTTAAGTGTCCGACTTTGGCTCAGGTCATGACCTCACGGTTCGTGAGTTCGAGCCCCGCACTGGGCTCTGTGCTGACAGCTCAGAGCCTGGAGCCTGCTTCGGATTCTGTCTCCCTCTCTCTCTGTGCCTCCCCTGTCCATGCTCTGTCTCTCTCTGTCTCAGAGATGAGTAAACATTAAGAAAAAAATTAAAAATAAAAAAAATAAAAAAAATAACATAGGAGTAAATCTTCATGATCTTGGATATGGCAATGGATTCTTAGATATGACACCAAAAGCATGAGCAATAAACCAGACTTTATCAAAATGAAAAACCTTTGTGCAAAGAAAATTATCAAGAAAATGACAAGACAACCTACAGATAAGAAGGAAATATCTCCAAGTCATGTATTCGGTAAGTGTTTAATATCCTTAATTATATAGAACTCTTACAACTCAAAGACAAAAAGATAAACTAGTCTATTAAAAAATGGGCAAAGGACGTGAACAAACATTTCTCCAAAGATGATATATAAATAGCCAATAAACACATGAAAGCATGCTCAACATCATTAGGGAAATGCAAATCAAAATGACAATAAGATATCACTTTACATCCCTTAGGATGGCTATAATTGAAACAAAAATGAAAAATAACAAGTGTTAGTAAGGATGTGGAGAAACAGGAACCCTCATCCATTACTGGTGGGAATGTGAAATGGTTCATCTGCTGGAGACCCGTCTGGTAGTACCTCAAAGAGTAAAATACAAAATTACCTATTTGATACCATAATTCTAGGTATATAAACAAGAGAACTGAAAGAAGGACTTACACAAGTACATATATACACACGGGCACAGCAGCACTATTCTCACATCCAAAATGTGGACAAAGATCAAATGTCCATCAATAGATGGATAGATACAATGGAATATCATCCAACCATAAAGAGAAATGAAGTACTGCTACATGTTACAACATGGAGAAAATTGGCTAAATGAAAGCCAGACACAAAAGGTCACATATTGCATGATTCCATTTATAAGAGATATCCAGAATAGACAAAATATATACAGACAGAAAGCTGGGTGGTCATTGTCAGAGACTAGGACTAGAGTGAAATGGAATGGAGAGAAAGTGCATTGTGCGTAAAGTGTTTTATGCAGGAGTGATGGGAATACTTTATAAATAGAGGTGTTAGCTGCACAACACTGGGACCACGTACTAAATGTCACTGAATTACGTTCACTTTAAACAGTTAATTTTTTAGGGGCACGTGGGTGGCCCAGTCAGGTTAGGTGACCAACTTTGGCTCAGGTTATGATCTCACAGTCCGTGGGTTTGAGCCCCACGTCAGGCTCTGTGCTGACAGCTCAGAGCCTGGAGCGTGCTTTGGATTCTGTGTCTCCCTTTGTCTCTGTCCTTCACCTGCTCACATTCTGTCCCTCTCTCTCAAAAATAAATAGACATTTAAAAAATAATAAACAGTTAATTTTTTAGAGTGAGAGTGAGCGGGGAAGGGGCAGAAAGAGAGGGAGAGAGAATCCCAAGCAGGCTCCATGCTGTCAACACAGAGCCCGACACAGGGCTTGATCTCATGAACCATGAGATCATGACCTAAGCCGAGATCAAAAGTCAGACATTCAACCAACTGAGCCACCCAGGAGCCCCTAAATGGTTAATTTTATGATGTGAATTTCACCTCAATAAATTATTATTTTAAAAAGGATGGGGGAAGTTCTAAGTCTCTAGAACGGCAGCTGTAAAACGTAAAGTGAAGGCTATCTAGCCTAGGCCCTCTCCAAATCCAATTAAACTGAAATCTCCAGTATTCTTTATTCGTAACAACTTCTCCACAGGATTCTGATATGAAGCCAAATTTGGGCACATCACTGCCTAGAAAAACCTTTTTCCTGTACCTTAAAGTTATAGAGAATGCATAAGATCTGCAAATCCATGAATATAACTACATAAATATATATTAAATCTTGCTTGTCACAGATTACTTACAAATCAGATCCCAGCTGGTAAAACATTCCTTCTGGGTGTGTCTGTGAGGGTGTTTCCAGGAGATGCAAGAATTTCTATCAGTAGACTGAGTAAGGAATATCCACCCTAACTGGAGTTAAGTATCCTAATGGGGCAGGCATCATCCAATCTGTTGAGGTCCTGAACACAACAAACAGGCAAAAGACCAATTCTCTCTTAACCTGGAACACTGGAACTCTGGGTTCTTGGGCCTTGGTATTCTAGGACATACACATGCAGCTCCTTAGTTTCCAGGCCTCTGGATTCAATCTGAATTATACTCCTGGCTTTCTTGGTTCTACAGCTTGCAGAGACTGTGCTATTTCTTAGACTTTATAACCATATGAGCCAACTCCTATAAATAAACCTCCTCTAATACATATCTCTATATATCCTATTGGTTCTGTTTCTCTGGAGAACCCTCGCTAACACAGCATTATTGTTGCTTTTATCTGGTCTTTTCTTAATGCTAAAATATAATTGATGACTAGAGCTTTACTGTAAAGGACTCTTGGATATATGCAGTTCTTTCAACTTTTAAAAAGCTGATTATAGGTCTCAACCATTTTCACTCCTAATGCATACTATCCATCTAAATAATTACAAAGATCATAAACTATGTGTAATTAGGCCCATTCAACACTTACAAAGCCTAAACTTTATTATTCCAAACAGTTATGGTTCTGCAGACTTGGCAAAAAACCTTATATAAGATACCAGACAGCTAGCCTGTTCTTTACTCAAGCCTTCTAAGGACAGAGAGATAAAGCAGAAGAGTCTTCAGAAACTAACCATGCTGGCACCTTGATCTTGGACTTCTAGCTTCCTATTCTGTGAGAAAATATATTCCTTTTCTTTAAGCCATCCCCTCTATGGTACTGTTATAGCAGCCCAAGCTAAGACAACATGACTTAGGAAAAGCATATTAAAACAGTAGGGTCTATTTTTAATCATTATTAAAACAATAATATTTAAACATACCATGCCCTAATGACAGTGGAATAGTAGCCAAATTGATACATCTTTATAATGCTGGAAGCTATACAAATTAGTATAATGATTTGAGAATAATCTGGGTTCTAGAATGAAGAATAACTCTTCAGAACCAGAACCATAAGTGAAACAGCAAAATATTTTTATTACTGGCTGTCAAGCAGACTAAAAGACACCAACATACATGAACTTTCATTTCATGACTGCACTGGTTGACATTTACCTGTGCACACTATATAGGAAAGATGACTTGTATACTCCTTCATAAAAAAAAACATCTGAAATCTTTATATTTTTACTTTTTTTTTAAATTTAAGTAACCTCTACATGCACCATGGGGCTCAAACTCATAACCTCGAGATCAAGAGTCACATGCTCTTCTGACTGAGCTAGCCAGGTGCCCCTATTATGTTTTTTAAGTAAAGCTTCATACTGTGTTTCACAACTCACTAGTACTAAAAAGATCAAATAGTGTGTGCTTTCCACTCAATTTTGCAGTGAATCTAAAACCACTCTAAAAATTAGTCTATTCTAAAAAAAAAATTATTTTTTATTTACTAAATTCTAAAGAACAGAGAGATTCTGAGTTGCCATAGCTGTAAAGTTCACAGTGCATTACAGGGTGTATGAAAGCCTCATTTTAATACATGGCCAGACAAATGGAGTTTGTTGGCTGTCTACTTCTGAGAACGCAGTTACATGTAACCATGAAACTATTTTTGAGTTCACTCAACATATTACAAAGCAGACAGGAGTAGATACATAGTAGTACAATCACTGATGACAAGTTCATATTAAATTTCCTTTGTTCTCCAAGTTCCCCCTTGATATTTATAAATTTCACAAATATGGCAATGATAAAGGTAATGTTAAAATAATTGAATTCATTCATATATACTGCAGCGTTTACTTCTTTTGGGGCCGTAGTAATGTGTACATTGATGTATTTAGCAAAACTGTAACAAAAGCTCTTGTGATTTTTAAAACTTCACATAATAGGGGCACCTGGGTGGCTAAGTCAGTTAAGTGTCTGACTCTTGGTTTCATCTCAGGTCATGATCTCACAGATTTTGAGCTCAAGCCCCACAGTGGGCTCTGCGCTGATAGAGCGAAGCCTGCTTGGGATTCTGTCCCCCTCTCTGCTCCTCCCCCGCTCACTCTCTATCTCTCAAAAATAAAAATAAACTTTAAAAAGTTATTTTAAAAAATAACATTATAACTTATTTTCTAACAATAATAGTCTCTACAATATTTATTTTTAATGTTTGTGAAGTTAATGTAGCAAAAACTTCTTTTAAGTTTATTTTTTTACTTTTTTTTTTAATGATTATTTTTGAGAGAGAGAGACAGCGTGAGCAGGGAGGGGCAGAGAGAGGGGGAGACAAAGAATCCAAAACAGGCTTCAGGCTCTGAGCTGTCAGCACAGAGCCTGACACAGGGCTCCAACCCATGAACCGTGAGATCATGACCTGAGCTGAAACCGAGAGTCAGACGCTTAACTGATTGGGCTACCCAGGAACCTTCCCAAAACCCTTTCATCAAGTCCCTTTTTCTGGCATTTGAATAGCCTTCTACTTTTGTATTTTTGATTGGTTTGTTTCACTGCCCCTCCCCCATCTCTAATTCTATTACAAATAACACTGCAGTAAACATTTTGATGACTACAGCAATTTGACCTCAAGGTCCACCACGTGTCTACCACAGGTGACAACGCAGGTAGGTGAGAGCAACAACCAACAAGAATATCCCTTTGGCCAAGAAACATGAGCCCCAACCTTTAGAATCACAAATACGGACATAGGCCCTCAAAAAGTTCAATTCTGATAATCATTTCCAAAGTGTAGCAAAATAAATTAACTTATGTGAGAAGAGTCTCTCTCTGTTTTTTAAAGATTTATTTTATTTTGTTTCATTTCATTTTAGAGACAGAGTGTACGAGCAGAGAGAAAGAGAGAGAGAGAGACAATCTCAAGCAGGCTGCATACTCAGTGCAGAGTCTGACATGGGGCTCAATCCCATGACCCTAAATCAAGAGTTAGACGATCAACCCATTGAGCTACCCAGGCACCCCAAAGATTTTATTTTTTTACGTAATCTCTACACTCAAAGTAGGGCTTGAACTCACAACCCAAGGATCAAGAGTCACATGCTCTGCTGACTAAGCCAACCAAGCGCCCTATAAGTCTCTTATGACCACCATGACTATATCAAATTAAATTCCTAACCACACTTTATCACTTCTTTAAAAAGAAAACATTAGGGGCTCCTGGGTGGCTCAGTCACTCAAGCGTCCAACTTTGGCTCAGGTCATGATCTCATGGTTCATGGGTTTGAGCCCCACGTCAGGACTCTGTGCTGACAGGTCAGAGTTTGGAGCCTACTTCAGATTCTGTGCTTCCTTCTCTCTCTGTTCCTCCCCTACTCGTGCTCTGTCTCTGCCTCTCAAAACTAAATAAACATTAAAAAAATTAAAAAGTAAACATTTGTGGCATGGAAAACAACTGCATATTTATAAGATACAAATGAATTATTTTCCCATTGAAAATTTGATTATATGAAAAAAACTTTTTAAAAAATAATGATCCAATGCTAAGTCTTGAGACAGAACTAAATAGTCTACTTTAATAGTGAAAAAATAGTCGAAAGGGAAGGTTACATACACTTTATTCCTTCACAGTTTTGAATCCTTTTCCTTGTTTTTTGTTTCTTTTTTTTTTTTTTAACATTTATTTATTTTTGAGAGACAGACGCAGAGCATGAGCAGGGGACAGTTTGTTAGCACAGAGTCCGACGCGGGGCTCGAACTCCTGAACTGCAAGACCATGACCTGAGCTGAAGTCAGACGCTCAACCGACTGAGCCACCCAGGCGCCCCTTTTGTTTCTCTTTGAGAGGAGTTTGGGATTAGGTAACTTCAGAATGGAAACAAGTGAACACATGGCTTTTAGGTGAATTAGTTCTTAATAGCAAAACAAAAGCTTGAGTCTTCTCACTTCACTCATGCTATATAAAATCCATAAATACTACATGGACAGAAACACAGAAGTATTTCTACTTGCGCTGAACTCGTTTTGAACTTCTTAAACAGTGAATTGTTTCTATAGTCTATCTCCTACAAGGGGTAACTCTGTTATACAGAATAGTATTAAGGTATTCACTATTGTTTATAAATATTGTGATTATCTCAAATACTAAAGACATTAAAGAAAACAAATTCTGGGAGCTTATTTCTGGAAATGTAACTACACATCACCTTTTGAGCACCAGTTTGTCTTGTTTAAAGAAAAGAAAGGCAAAGATAATGCCTTGAAGAAAAAGTAAATTGTGTAAAACAATAAAGCTGCTTGCTCCAGTGTGCTGATTTATATGGAGATCCAAATTCAGGGTTCAGAGCTCTAGAGCAAGTTCTTCATTTCTTGCCTACAGGCATTATGTTGCTCTGTTTCTGGAGCAAAGGAGCGTCCCAATATCCACCAGAGCAAAAGAAGGGACTATATGACTAAGGCTGCAAATTTTAAAAAGGAATTTTAATGCATGGTCCACAGCTTCAATAAAGTAAGACCACCTCAGAGCCTTAATACAATGAAAAAGATTACAAAATGGTAAAGGAGTGGACTATAAGGATATTTTAGAGGTCCTTTACATAATGATCCTGAGAAACAAAATGCATCATTCCAGCATGGTTATAGATTAGCCCAAAGCTAAGTGTCTTTCACCAACAAAACTAGAAATCACTCCCTCAGGCATGTGAAATGTTCCGTAGAAGAACCTCACCTTGGATTTATTCTAAAAGAGGTTCTCAACTGCTCTGAAGCAATTACTAAAAAGAGGCCAGTCCAAATGTAGTAGGATAAATTCCCCTGAGAAGCTCAATCTGTGATCATAGCAACAGGTAACCCTTGCTGTGAAGCTAGAGGATAGTAATTTGTATGACTTTATACACTAAATTTTTAAAATGCCAATCTTAACACCTAGGCAGTATAATCTTAGGAATAGCAACAATGATTCAAAGTCTCAATCTTAAATATAATAGGGGTCCCTGGGTGGCTCAGTTGGTTGAGCATCAGACTCTTGATTTTGGCTCAGGTCATGATCCCAGGGTCATGGGATCAAGCCTCACATCAGGCTCCATGCTGAGGATGAAGCCTGCTTGAGATTACCTCTCTCTTTCCCTCTGCCCCTCTCCCCTGCTTGCATGCCCCTCTCTCTTAAAAAAAAAATCTAGGGTTGCCTGGGTGGGTCAGGTGGTTAAGCATCCAACTCTTGATTTTGGCTCAGGTCATGATCTCACAATTTGTGGGTTTGGGCCCCTTGTTGGGCTCTGTGCTGTGTCAGCATAGAGCCTGCTTGGAATTCTCTCTCCCTGTCTCTCTGCCTCTATCCCAATCATACTCTTTCAGAATAAATAAGCTTAAAAAATTTTTTAAGCTTTATATATATTATATATAAACATATCTATGTGTAGAATACACCGGTATTATGAAACAACCTTCAATTTGGAACAATTAAACTAGAGACTAGTAACTACAAGTGGGGAACCATGAACACTCCCTTGCGGCTACAGCATAACTACCACAGCATACTGAGATGCATAGGTTATTTTGCAGGACTGTATCTAAAAAATGAATCTTCAGAGAAATTCACAACATATGTCTCTTACCTCATAAATGTTGGGGTGCCACATTTTGGTCAAGAATCTGAAGGTAGGTGGTGAATACGGGTAGTCAATAGGAAATTTAATATGCGCCTGAAAAGGAAAAAAATGAAATGCTAATAAATGAGACTATAGGTTTTTCATCTGCCTAATAATTCACCCTATTATATCCCAGTGAAATTAAACTTTCTATGGAGTAAACTCTTAGGATTAACAACTACTCATATACATTTTGTTAGCCCCAATGTCAGAGTTACTATTAATGTTCTTATAGCGTTTTTTCAAATATTCATAAGAGCTTATATTAAATCACCCAAACTCAACAGTCAAATAATTTTTCATTACATTAATATGAGTGAAAAATAGTAATAGGTACAGGTATGTCATACTAATTGCTACATTTATTTTTAACACAAAAAATAACTAATACAACCTTATGGTACATAATACAGAACAAAAATCATTTATAACTCACCTGATTTAAATACTACCCAGAAATAATAAATGCTAATATTTTGATACAGCTCCTTCCAGCAGTTTTTTTGGTATATACATGTTTGTTTCTTTACAAAACTTATTTTCAAAAATTTGAATATACTGAATTTTATAATTTTTCCCCATCCGTATCATACATTTTCCTACAAAATAGTCTCTAAATAGATGATTGTTAGTATCTGTGTAACATTCCATCATATGGATATTAGATAAATCATTTTAAATAAATGATTTCTGTATTTTGGGACATTTGGATTGTTTCTTACTCTTTTGCTATTATAAATAACTGCAGTGACTATCCTTGGCAGTATACCATATTTCAAATATGAAGAAACCCAGAAAGACACTCATTTAACAGTACAGTAAAAGAGCCTGAGAAAGAGATAGAAAGGACAAGCTAAGACTAAATAAGCTACAAAACCCAGTAATCATAGCAAGTCAGGACCCTCAAAAATTCTTCTCTTGATAAAAGCAATAAGAAAATTGGCAAAAATTTTAAGACTCAATTCTTCAGAATGTAGAAAATAACCAAAGGTTTGCAATAATTCAAGGAGACTCTATTCAAGAAAAAGAGCTGACCCTCAGTAAGAACATTGGAACTTTGTGGTGTTTTAACTTGTCCCAGTCCCATGACCTGCTCTCCAGGAGCTATGGTAATTAAAACTAACATATCACATTCAAAGTGAAGACAAGCAGTCACAGAATGTGCTGAAATTTCTTCCAAGCCTTAATCCCAAAGAACTGTCACTACCTGACATTTTTGATGGTTCCCTAGAAAAATTCACTTGCAAGACTGTCTACGTTTGACCTGATCTATAGCTTGGGCAGTGTCAAAATAACTTTCCATGGGTGTGTTTGCTAACAACAACGACAGGCAAATGCTGAACTTTAAAGCTGCTTGTTAGGTCAAACAACAGACTAACCAAAAAATTTAATGAGAAAAGCAAGGACAGGGGCGACTAGATGGCTCAGTCCATGAAGCATCCGACTTTGGCTCAGGTCATGATCTCACTGTTCCTGAGTCTGAGCCCCGCATCAGGCTGTCTGCTGTCAGTGCAGAGCCCACTTCGGATTCTCTGTCTTCCTCTCTCTCTGCCCCTCCTCTGCTCGCGCTCTCAAAAATAAACATTTAGGGGCACCTGAGTAGCTCAGTCGATTAACCATCTGACTTTAGCTCAGGTTATGATCTTGCTGTTGGTGAGTTCAAGCCCCTCACCAGGCTTGCTGCTGTCAGTGAAAAGCCGCTTCGGATCCTCTGTCCCCCTCTCTCTGCCCCTTTCCCACTTGTGATCTCCCAAAAATAAACAAACATTAAAAAAAAAAAAAGAGGAAAAGTAAGGATATGAGATGTGCATAAGGACTTTGAAAAACTCTAACAAATTCCCAAGAATCTAGAATACTGGCCCATATGTAGGGCTGTGTATGCCCAGGCTCTACACATGTTCAGGTAAGTCATGAGAATTCATCAGAAGGCCCTAAACTGGCATCTCTGGCTATACTGAAGGATCTGTACAGATCTGTACAAAGGCTAAGGCAGAGTTCAAAACTGCATAACTGAGTGTTAAAGGCATGCTTCATTCAATATGCACACAGAACTCTTCTTATAATGCCCAGGAGACTTCTTGGTATCAGGAAATCAAATCAAATCAAACTAAGGAAATTGCTGTCCAATCATTAGCTGATCATTAAACTAACCAAGTGGAGACTTTACTGGCCACATATAAAAATATAGACAATGGGGCGCCTGGGTGGCTCAGTCGGTTAAGCGTCCGACTTCAGCCAGGTCACGGTCTTGCGGTCCGTGAGTTTGAGCCCCGCGTCGGGCTCTGGGCTGATGGCTCGGAGCCTGGAGCCTGCTTCCGATTCTGTGTCTCCCTCTCTCTCTGCCCCTGCCCCGTTCATGCTCTGTCTCTCTCTGTCTCAAAAATAAATTAAAAAAATGTTAAAAAAAAAAATTTTTTTTAATAAAAATAAAAATAAAAATAAAAATACAGACAAAACAGTGGTGCCTGGGGGGCTAGGTTGGTTAGGCGTCCATCTTTGGCTCACGTCATGATCTCACAGTTCGTGAGTTTGAGCCCCACATCAGGCTCTCTGCTGTCAGCACAGAGCCTGCTTCAGATCCTCTGTCTACCCACCACCCCCCCAAAACTAAATAAACATTTTACACACACACACACACACACACACACACACACACACACACACACACACACACACATGAATATAGACAAAACAGAACTGGGTCAGAAAAAAGCCACTAAGCAAGGAAACAATTACAATGATGGCAACAAAAAATTCTGTTGCCACATTGTATTACTCAAACATCCAGTTTTCAACACAATACTATAGAACATGGCAAGAAAGAAAACAACACAAAGTATGGCCCATACACAGGGTAGAAAACCGATCAACAGAAACTCAAAGTCCAGATACTGAATTTACCAGGCAAGTTCTTAAATCAGCTGCATTAAATGTTTAAAGGATTAAAGGAAGCCATGGCTAATGAACTAAGGACAGTATGGGAAAAAGGTCTCAGCACACTGAGAATATCAATGAAGAGAAATTATTAAAAAAAGGGAATAGCTTTTGAGGGGGGAAAAAACCCAATAGGAATTCTGGGGTGGCAAAGTACAATTATAATAACCACAAAAAGCTAAATGGTCTGAACAGATTTGAACAAGAGGAAAAAACAATCAGTGAAACTGAAGATACATCAATTTACGTTATTTCATCTAAGAAATAAAAAAAAACAACTATGCCTCAGAGACCTGTGGGACACTAACAAGCATACCAACATATGCATACTGGGAATCCCAGCAAGAAAGGAAACAAAGGAGCAAAAAGGAATATTTGATGAAATAACTGCCCCCAAAATCCAATTTTAATGAAAAACATTAAGCCTCATAAACAAGTTCAACAAACTGCCAATAGAATCAACTCAGATTCACATTTAGAGGTATCATAATCAAACACTACTGAAAACCAAAGGCAATCTTCAAAGCAAGAGACACAATTGATCAAGCAAAAGAGATCCTCAATAAGACATCATTTCTAATCAGAAACTAGGAAGCCAGAAAGCAGTAAAATGACATTAAATGTGTTGAAAGAACAAAACTTATCAACCAAAATTTCCATAACCAGCAAAACTCTTCTTCAAAAACTGAAGGTGTATTAAAAGATTACTAGATGGGGGTGCCTGGGTGGCTCAGTCGATTAAGCGTCTGACTTCGGTTCGGGTCATGATCTTGGAGTTCATGAGTTCCGCTCTGTGCTGACAGCTCAGAGCCTAGAGCCTGCTTCAGATTCTGTGCTCCGTCTCTCTCTGCCCCTCCCCCACTCAGACTCCATCTCTCTCCCTCTCTCTCTCTAATAAACAAAAAATAAATAGAATTAATTAAAAATAAATAAAATAAAATGAGTAAGATATTACTAGATAAGTGTGGAGCGCCTGGGTGGCTCAGTCGGTTAAGTGTCCAACTTTGGCTCAGGTCATGATCTCAAGGTTCGTGGGTTAGAGGCCCAGATCAGGCTCTGTGCTGACAGTTCACAGCCTGGAGGCTGCTTTGGATTCTGTGTCTCTTTCTCTCTGTGCCCCTCCCCTGCTTGCACACACACACTCTCTCTCTCTCTCTCTCTCTCAAAAATAAAGAAACATTAAAAAAAATTAGGGGCACCTGGCTGGTTCCATTGGTTAAGTGTCCAACTTCAGCTCAGGTCATGATCTCACAGTTCATGAGTTTGAGCTCTGCGTTGGGCTCTGTGCTCACAGTTCAGAGCCTAGAGCATGCTTCAGATTGTGTCTCCCCGCCCCACCTCTCTGCCCCTCCTCTGCTTGCAATCTGTCTCTCTGTTTCTCAAAAAATAAACATTAAAAAAATTTTAATTAAAAAAATATTATTAGATACATGAAAACTGAGAACTCATAATTATAAATGTATCTTTTGGTTTATAACTCTTTTTCCCTTCTATCTAATTTAAAAGACATTTACAGGGGCACCTGGGTGGCTCAGTCAGTTAACTGTTCAAGTTCAGCTCAGGTCACAATCTTGCAGTTTGTGAGTTCAAGCCCCACGTTGGGCTCTGCCCTGACAGCTTGGAGCCTGAAGCCTGCTTCGGATTCTGTGTTTCCCTCTCTCTTTGCCCCTCCCTTGCTAGGTCTCTTTCTCTTTCTCTTTCGGTCTCTCAAACATTTAATGAAATTTTTTTAAAAAACAATTACATAATGTAATAATTATAAATCCGTTGGGGCACTTGAATGGCTCAGTCGGCTGAGTGTCTGATTCCTTTTCTTTTTTTTTTTTTTTTTAATGTTTATTTCTGAAACAGAGAGAGACAGAGCATGAGTGGGGGAGGGGCAGAGAGAGGGAGACACAGAATCCAAAGCAGGCTCCAGGCTCTAAGCTGTCAGCACAGAGCCCAATGTGGGGCTCAAACTCATTGACTGTGAGATCATGACCTGAGCTGAAGGTGGACACTTGCCTGACTGAGCCACTCAGACATCCCAAGTGTCTGACTCTTGATTTCCACTCAGGTCATGAACCCACGGTTGTGGGATTGAGCCCCATGTCAGGCTCTGCACTGAGTGTGGAACCTGCTTGGGATTCTCTCTCTTCCTCTGCCCTTCTACCCTGCTTGCATGGTCATTCTGTCTGTAAAATTAAAAATTTTGTTGATGGGGGTGCCTGGGTGGCTAGGTTGGTTAGGCATCTGACTTCACGACTCAAGTTATGATCTCACAGTCTGTGAGTTTGAGCCCCGGGCCGGGCTCTATGCTGACAGCTCAGAGCCTCGAGCCTGCTTCGGATTCTGTTATCTCCCTCTCTCTATCTGCCCGCCCCCTTTCTCTCAAAAATAAATAAAAACATTAAAAAATATTTAAAAAATTTTTGTTGATGGGCACATAATATATAAAGTTGTAATTTGTATGGCAATATTAAGAAAAAAGTAAAGGGGACGGAGTTGTAAAGAGCTAAAATTTTTTTATTTTTTTAATTCAAGTATAATTAACATATAGTTTGTATTAGTTTCAGAAGTACAACATAGTGATTCAACAATTCTGTACATTACTCAGTGCTCAAAACAATAACTGTACTCTTAATCCCCTTCACCTATTTCACCCATCCTCCCCCCATAACCACCAAATTTATTCTCTACATTAAAGAGTCTACTTTTTTGTCTCTTTTGTTTTCTTTCTTAAATTCCACATATGAGAGAAATCACATGGTATTTGTCTTTCTTTGACTAACTTATTTCACTTAGCAATATATCCTCTAGATCTATCCAAGTTGTTACAAATGGCAAGTTTCATTATTTTTTATAGCTAAGTAATATTCCATTGTGTGTGTGCACATGCATAAATGTATACACACACACTCCACATCTTCTTTATCCATTCATCTATGGATAGACATTTGGGTTGCTTCCTTACCTGGCTACTGTAAATGATGCTGCAATAAACATAGGGGTGCATATATCTTTTTGAGTTAGTGTTTTCATATTCTTTGGGTAAATACCCAGTAGTGGAATTACTAAATCATATAGTGATTCATCCTATTTTTAATTTTTTAAGGAATCTCCACAGTGTTTTCTACAGTGGCTGCACCAGTTTGCATTTCTATCAACAAAGGTTCCTTTTTCTCCACACCCTTACCAATACTTGTTTCTTTTTTTGTTGTTTGTTTAAGATGTTCATTTATTTTGAGAGAGAAAGAGTGTGCCCACAAGAGCACAGGGGAGGGGTAGAAAGAGGGGGAGAGACAGAGATTGAACCAGGGCTCGATCTTACAAACCGTGAGATCATGACCTGAGCCGAAATCAAGAGCTGGATGCTTAACCAATCGAGCCACTCAGGCACCCCATCTTGTGTTTTCGATTTTAGTCATTCTGACAGGTGTGAGGTTATATATCACTGTGGTTTTGATTTGCATTAGTGATGTTGAACATTTTTCATGTTCTGTTGGCTATGTGTGTGTTTAGGAGCAAAATTTTTGTATGCTATTGAAATTAAGATGGTATTAAATGAACTACCACAGTTATAAGGTATTGATTGTAATCCCCAGGGCAACCACTAAGAACTCAAAAACTGAATACCCCATAATAATTTAAAACACTCAAAAAGGGAAATTCCTCAATTTGGTAAAGGGCATTGATTTAAAAAACTCTAACATCATATCTAACAGTGAAATACTGAACGCTTTCCCCCTAAATTCAGAAATAAGATATGGATGTCTGCTTTCACCACTCTCACCACTTCTCTTCAACATTGTACTGGAGATGATAGCTAAGGCAATTGAGCAAGGAAATTAAATAAAAGGTATACTGATTGATTGGAAAGAAAGTAAAGTTATATGTATCTGCAGATAACATGAGCTTATACATAAAAAATTCAAAGGAATCCACTCAAAGTCATCAGAACAAGTAAACAGGTTCAGCAAGGTTGCAGGATAAAAGATCAAGATAGCAGCATCAATTATATTTCTATATAGTAGCATTTAATTAACTGAAAATGAAATGAAGAAAATCACTTATAGTAGCATCAAAATAAAACACTTAAAAATAAATTTAATGAAAGTGGTACAAAATTTATACTCTGAAAAATACAAAACACTGTTGAAAGAAATTAAAGACATACACAAATGGAAAGATATTGCATATTCATGGACAGCAAGACTTATTCTGTTAAGATGGCAACCCTCCCCAAACCGATCTTCAGATTCAACATCATTTTATGGAAATTCCAGCTGCCTTCCTTATAGAAATGGAAAAGCTGGTACCAGAATTCATATAAGGTTGTAATTTAGGGGACCCAGAATAGCCAAAAGAGTCCTGAGAAAGAGCAAACACAGTTAGACAAGAAGAAAAAAGAAGACAATGAAAAACTCTTGTGATTAAACTCACAGTCCAGAGAGAGGCAAAGGCTCACTGAGACTAAGCCCTAATCATAGGAATATAGAATGCACTTCCTCCACCCACTACCTCACTACCATTTTACTAAGGTCTATTTACTGAGTTCCTTATAGCTGGGTACATCATATCCAACTATCAAGAAAAAAATCACAAGGCATACAAAAAGGAAAAAATAAAGAGAGCAATTATCACAACCAAATATGGCATAGATTATTTGGTTAGAGTTATCTGGCATAGAATTATCTGACTGGGAATTTAAAACAACTCTAATTAATATTCTTGGGGCACCTGGGTGGCTCAGTCGGTTAAGCGTCCAACTTTGGCTCAGGTCATGATCTCACAACTTGTGGTTCAAACCCCGCATTGGGCTCTGTGCTGATAGCTTAGAGCCTGGAGCCTCCTTCAGATTCTGTGTCTCCTTCTCTGCCCCTCCCCTGCTCATGCTCTGTCTCTCTCTCTTTCAAAAATAAATAAGCATTCAAAACATTTTTTAAAAAATTACTTTAGGGGCGCCTGGGTGGCTCAGTTGGTTAAGCGTCCCACTCGGCTCAGGTCATGATCTCATGGTCCGTGAGTTTGAGCCCCGCGTCAGGCTCTATGCTGACGGCTCAGAGCCTGGAGCCTGCTTCAGATTCTGTATCTCCCTATCTCTCTGAACCTCCCCCCATTCATGCTCTGTCTCTGTCTCAAAAATAAACATTAAAAAAAAAATTACTTTAAAACAATTTGAATGAATGAATAAATGTATATGAGCATTAAAATCACAACGAGGGGCCTGGGGGTTCAGTCAGTTGAGCATCCTACTCTTGATTTCAGCTCAGGTCTTGTCCTGGGGCTATGGGATTGAGCACCATGTCAGGCTCCACGCTGAGTGTGGAACTAGATTGGGATTCTCTCTGTCTCCCTCTGCCTTCTCTGCTCCTGCTCTCTCTCAAATAAAAATAAATAAAATAATAACAATCACAATAAAGCTACTTATTTTAAAATAATGCAGCTCTAAT
Organism: Acinonyx jubatus; assembly: GCF_027475565.1. Classification (NCBI taxonomy): domain Eukaryota; kingdom Metazoa; phylum Chordata; class Mammalia; order Carnivora; family Felidae; genus Acinonyx; species Acinonyx jubatus. Next base: position 38,135,166 of record NC_069391.1, read on the forward strand.
GTAGCCACACCCCAGTAGCAACAAGGACATCCAGTTCCTTGGATCTTGGTTTTTAATTACCATCCCCTAACAAAAGGAACCAGAGTTCTTCAGAGAAATACTCGATTCTAGATCTGGGGCAAGGAAAATACAGGATGAGCCTAGAGCCTCTTATACTGTGTGAAAATAAGGTATGCTAAAGAAAAAATATGTCAAAAGAACATAGGAGCCAACCTGAAAGAGCTCCTAATGGCCAAAACTAAAACAATTCACGGTCCTGGGTAATTACCTGAAGTACAAAATTACTATAAATGAATGCATATTGGTATAAACTACCGAATGAAAAAATATAAGGGGAGATGGGATAAGTTCCTTACAGTACTACTCCAGAAAATTTATGTAGATAATCCCAGTCAGAAAGTAAAATTTAATTCCCTTTCCCATGAGCATGAGCTGGACTTAATGACTCCCTTCCTAAGAATAGAGTATGGAAAGGAAGAAATACTAACTTTAACAGTGTAGAAACCTTGCAGACACCACCTACACCAAGTGATCAAGGTTAACATCACTGGTGCTAAGTCACGTGGAAATCATGACCTCCCTGATACATGGTGAGAAACACAATTCACCTCTGTGGTATTCTTACCCCAAAACTCACAATCCCAGTTTAATCATGAAAAAAAATATTAGACAAACCCAAACTGAGAGACATTCTACAAAATATCTAACCAGTTCTTTTCAAGATTGTCAAGGTCACAAAAAAGCAAAAACAAAGACCATCAAATATTGGAGGAGACTATGGAGATGGAACAGCTGTATGCAATATTGTATCCTGGACTGGATCCAGGTATAATAAAAGAACATTAGGATTGGTAGGGAAAAATGGATTGTGACTCCTAATGGGTATAGGGTTTCTTTTGAGGGTGATGAAATATATTAGAACTAGATGGTGGTGATGGTTGTACAGTCTTGTGAACAGAAGGAAACTATTGAACTGTATACTTTGAAAGGGTGAATTTTATGATATGTAAATTACATCACAATTTATTTAAAAAGGATGTTAGTGGAAAAACTGGTAGGGAAAAGAATAAAGTTGGAATGGCTTTATGAAATATGAGAGAAAGCACACTTTAGAATAAAGAATACTGTCAGGGATGAAAAGGGCAATCTGGTTACTAAAGGGGTCAATTCACAAAGAAGAAGTAACAATTCTAAAAGTGTATGCACCTAAGAGCTTTAGAATACAAAATAATTAGAAAGTTATATCACTGAAAATAAAAATTAAAAATCCTAAATTATAGTTGAAGACATCATCATCTCCCTCCTTCTAAGTAGAAGCAGACAATAAATTAGCAAGGATATAGAAGACCATACAGCACCAACAACATCCTTTTCATGGGCACATGAAACATGTACCAAGATATGTCATATTCTGGGCCACAAAACATATCAACAAATTTAAAAGAAGATCATACAAAGCATGTCCTCCAAACACAACTAAATTATACTAGAAATCATTAACAAAAAGTAAAATGGAGGGGTACCTAGGTGGCTCAGTTGATTAAGCATCTGACTTCAGCTCAAATCATGATCTCATGGTCTGTGGGTTCAAGACCCACATCAGGCTCTGTGCTCACAGCTCAGAGCCTGGAGACTGCTTTGGATTCTGTGTCTCCTTCTCTCTCTACACCTCCCCAACTCATGCTCTCTGTCTCTCTGTCTCTCAAGGATAAAGATAAAAAATAAATAAACTGGAAATACCCAAATATTTGGAAATTAAATAACAGAACAAGCAACCTGTGGTTTAAAGAGGAAGCCAAGGGCTAATTAGAAAATTTTTTGAATTAAAAAAAAAAAAAAGAAAACATTTTGAATTGAAGTTTGAATTCGAATTTCCATTGAATATGGAAACATGACATGAAAATTTATGACACCTAAAGCAGTACTCAGAGAAAAATTTTTAGCATTAAGTATTTATATTAGAAAAGATGAGAAGAGGCAGGATAACTGATCTAAATAATATACAGAAACAGAGTTAGGCAAAACAAGGAGAGGGAGGAATATGTTCTAAACAAAATAACAAGACAAAATCTAGAAAAAAGAACTAAATGAAATGGAGATAAACACTTCAGATAAAGAGTGTAAAGAATGGTTATAAAGATATTCCTCAAACTCAGGAGAAGAATGGATGAACACAGTGAGAACTTCAGCACAGAGAAAAAATTTAAAAAAAGACCAATTAGAACTAAAGAATAAATGAAATGAAAAAATACATGACAGGGAATTAACAGCTGATAAGATGATACAGAAGAATAGATCAGTGATAAGACAGGGTTCCAAAAGGAACAGAAAAAAGAAAAAATTATAAATATGAGGATATTTTAAGGGACTCCTAGGACAATATCAAGCATACTAACATTTGAATTATAGGGGTCCCTAAAGAGGAGAGTAAGAAAGGGACAGAAAATCTATTTGAAGGAATAAGGGCTGTAAATATCCCTAACCTGGCAAAGCAAATACATCCAAGTCCAGGATGCACAGAATATCAAATAAGATGAAACCAAAGAGGGGTGCCTGGGTAGCTCAGTCTGTTGAGTGTCTGACTTCAGCTCAGGTCATGATCTCACAGTTCGTGAGTTCAAGTCCCACGCTGGGCTCACTGCTGTCAGCACAGAGATGGCTTTAGATCCTCTGTCTCCTTCTCTCTCTGCACCACCCCCCTCTGAGATAAATAAACATTAAAAAAAAAAAAAAAAAGATGAGCCCAAAGAGACCTAACCAAAACACATAATCAAAGTGTCAACAGTTAATGACAAAGAGAGAATCTTAATAGCAGCAAGAGAAAAACAACTAATTATATACAAGGGAACCCCCATAAGACCATGAGCTGATTTCTAAGCATAAACTTTACAGGCCAGAAGGGAGTGTCAGGATATATTCAAAGTGCTAAAATGAAAAATTAACCGAGAATACTCTACCCAGGAAGGATGTTAATCAGAACCGAAGGAGCGATAGGAGCTTCCAAGACCAGCAAAAGCTAAAGTTCATCAAACCAAACTAGCCTTATAAAAAATGTTATAGGGATGTCTTTAAACTAAAATATAAGGGAGGACCATTAATAGAAATAAGATAATTATGAGAGAAAAAAAATCTCACTGGTAAAGGTAAACATATAGTAAAGGTAGCACAGCAACCACCCACATGGTTAGTATGAGGGTTAAAAGACAGGGGTACCTGGGTGGCTCAGTCGGTTAAGTGTCCAACTTCAGCTCAGGTCATGATCTCACAGTCTATGAGTTCGAGCCCCGCATCAGGCTCTGTACTGATAGCTCAGAGCCTGGAGCCTGCTTCGGATTCTGTGTCTCCCTCTCTCTCTGCCCCTCCCCTGCTCATGCTCGGTCTCTCTCTGTCTCAAAAATAAATAAAAACATTAAATAAAAATTTTTTAAAAAAGACAAAAGTAGTAAAGTCATCTAGACCTATAATAATTTGTCAAAAGATACACAAAATAATTAAGATGTAAAATATGACATCAAAAACATAAAACATGGGGGTGGAGTGGGGAATGCAGTGTTTAGAACGTACTTGAATTTAAGTGACCATAAATTTAAAATAGACTGCTTTACATACAGGATGTTATATATGGACCTCATGGTAATCACAAATCAAATATCTATAACAGATACACAAAAAAAGATGAAAAAAATACAGGGGCTCCTGGCTGGCTCAGGTATAGAGCATGCAACTCTTCATGTCAGGGTCATGAGTTCAAGCCCCACATTGGACACGCAGCCTACTTAAAAAACAAAGAAAGAGGAGCACCTGGGTGACTCAGTTGGTTAAGTGTCCAACTTCGTTTCAGGTCATGCTCTCACGGTTCATGAGTTCAAGCCCCTCATCAAGCTCTGTGCTGACAGCTCTCTCTCTGCTTTGGATTCTGTGCCTCTGTCTCTCTCCGCTCCTTCCCCTCTTACACTCTCTCTCTCGCTTTCTCTCTTCCTCAAAAAAACAAACATTGAACACTTTTTTAAAAAAAGAAAGAAATATAAACATAGCACTAAGAAAAGTCACCACATCACAAGGAAAGATAGCAAGAGAAGAAAGGAACAGAGAACTTCAAAAACAACCAACAAACAATCAGAATGGCATAAAATACACTGTTTATCAATAATTGCTTTAGATGTAAATAGATTAAATGCTCCCATCAAAAGACATGTGGTGGCTGACTGGATTCATAAGACCCATGGAAAAAACCAAAAACCCAAGACACACACACACACACACACAACACACACGCATGCACACACGCACACACACATACATACACACTGCCTAAAAGAAATTCAATTCAGATCTAAAGGCCTACAACTGAAAGTGAAGGGATGGGGCAGCCTGGGTGGCTCTGTCAGTTGTGTCCGACTTTGGCTCAGGTCATGATCTCGCGGTTCATGGGTTCAAGCCCTGCATAGGGCTCTCTGCTGTCGGCACGGAGCCTGCTTCAGATCCTTGGTCTCCCTCTCTTTCTGCCCCTCCCCTGCTCATGCGCGAGCTCTCTCTCTCAAAAATAAACATGAAAGAAAGAAAGGAAGGAAGGAAGGAAGGAAGGAAGGAAGGAAGGAAGGAAGGAAGGAAGGAAGGAAAGAAAGAAAGAAAGAAAGAAAGAAAGAAAGAAAGAAAGAAAGAAAGAAAGAAAGAAAAGGGATGAAGAAGATATTCCATGCAAATGGAAATAAAAAGAAATACTTATAGGGACAAAATAAACATTAAAGCAATGACTGTAACAAAAGATTACATAATGACAAAGGAATTAACAAGAGAATACAGCACTTGTAAATATCTATGTACCCAACACACAGGGACACCCAAATACATAAACATTAACAGATATAAAAGGAAAAAACTGACAGTAATACAATGAAAACAAGGGATTTTAACACCCCACTAACATCAACAAATAGATCATCCACACAGATAAACAGTACGGAAACACTGGCCTTAAAAGATACATTAGATCAGGGACACCTGGGTGGCTCAGTTGGTTGGGCGTCTGATCTTATTTCAGCTCAGGTCATGATTTCATGGTTGGCTCATGGGATCAAGCCCAGCATCATTGGGCTTCATGCTGACAGCATGGGGCCTGCTTGGGATTGATTCTCTTTCTCCCTCTCTCTGCCCTCCCCAGCTTGCACGCTCTCTCTCTCAAAAGAAAGAAAAGAAAGAAAGACATATTAGACCACAGTACTTAATAAATACATACAGAGCATTCCATCCAAAAACTTAAGAATAAACATGCTTTTCAGGTGCATACTGAACACATTAGGCCACAAAATAAGCCTCAACAAACTTAAGATTGAAATCACATGAAGCATCTTTTCAGACCACAAAAGTATGAAACTAGAAATCAATTATAAGAAAAACACTGGAAAAGAACAGAAATGCATGGAGTCTAAAAAACATGCCAGTAAACCAACAAATCTGAGTCAACAAATAGATGAAAGAAGACATAAGAAATACCTCAAGATAAATGAAAATGGAAACACAACAATCCAAATTTTCTGGGATAGAGCAAAAACAGTCCTAAGAGTTTTTATAGCAATACAGACCCACCTCAAGAAACAAGAAAAATCTCAAAAATACAATGTAATCTTCCACCTAAAGGAACTAGAAAAAGAAGAATAAAGCCCAAAGTTAGTAGAAGGAAGGAAATAACAAAGATCAGAGTGCAAATAAGTGAAATAGAGACTAGAAAACAATAGAAAAGATCAATGAAACTAAGAACTTCTTCTTTGAAAAGATAAACAAAACTGAGAAACTTTTAAAAAGCCAGACTTTCATCAAAAATAGAGAAAAAGCACAAATAAATTCAGAAATGAAAAGGAAGTTATTACCTATACCACAGAAACACAAAGGATCATAAGAGACTACTATGAATAAGTATATGCCAACAAATTGGGCAATCTGAAAGAAATGAATAAATTCCTAGAAACATACAATCTTCCAAAAATAGAAAATAGAAAATCTGAACAAATTACTAGTAATGAAATTGAATCAGTAATAAAAATACTAGCAAAAAATAAAAGTCCAAGACCAGATGGATCCCAGGTGAATTCTATCAAAGTTTTAAAGAAGAGTTAATACCTATTATCCTCAAACTATACCAAAAAATAAAGGAGGAAGGAAATCTTCCAAACACATTCTATAAGGCCAGAATTACCTTGAGACCAAAACCAGACAAAGACACCACAAAAAAAGAAAACTACATGTCAATATCCCTAGTAAACATAGATGCAACTACCCACAACAAACATAGATGCAAAAACCTGCAACAAAACGTTAGCAAGCCAAATTCAACAATACATTAAAAGGATCATACACCATCATCAATTGGGATTTATTCCAGGGATGTAAGGATGGTTAAACATCCGCAAATCAGGTGCCTTGGTGGCTCAGTTGGTTGAGCATCTGACTCTTGGTTTCAGCTCAGGCCATCATCTCTCAGTTCATGGGATCAAGCCTCCACGCTGTCAGCACAAAACCTGCTTGGGATTCTCTCTCCCCCACTCCCCAACTTGCACTCACTCTTGCTCTCAAAATAAATAAACTTTTTAAAAAATCTCCAAGTCAAGCAACATGATACAGCACATTAACAAAATGAAGGATAAAAATGATACGATCATCTCAATAGAGCAGAAAAAGCATTTCATAAAATTCAACATCCATTATGACAAAAACTCTCAATAAAGTGAAGACAGACGGTATACACTACAACATAATAAAGGCCATATATGAAAAAGATATGACAAAGCCACAGGTAACATCATTCTTAATGGTTAAAAGCTGGAAACTTTTCCTCTAGGATCAGGAACAAGAAAAGGATGTCTACTCTTGCCACTTTTATTCAACATACTATTGGAGGTCCTATCCACAGCAATCAGACGAGGAAGGAAGGAAGGGAGGGAGGGAGGGAGGGAGGGAAGCCATATTGGAAAAGAATATGTAAAATTTTCACTATTTGCAGATAACATGATATACCATATACAGAAAACCCTAAAGACTCCACCAAAAAGCTATTAAAATAAATGAATTCAGTAAAGTTGCAGTAAACAAAATTAATATACACATAAATCTGTTACATTTCTATATACTAATGAACTATCAGAAAAGAAACAAGACAACAATCTCATTTACAATTGCATCAAAGAGAATAAAATACTTAGATATAAATTTAACCAAGGAAGTGAAAGACCCATACTCTGAAAACTATATGAAAGACACTCATGAAAGAAACTAGGAACAACACAAATAAATGGAAATATATATGTGTTCATGGAATGGAAAAATACTGTTAAAATGTCCATACTCCCAAAGCAACCTACAGAGTCAACCCAATCCCTATCCAAGTACCAATGGCATTTTTGACAGAATAATTCAAAAATTTCTATGAAACCACAAAAGAGCTTGAATAGCCAAAGCCATCTTGAGAAAGAAGAACAAAGCTGGAAGCATCACACACTCTCTGATTTCAATATATACTAAAAGCTATAGTAATCAAAGTACTAGTATGGCATTGACACAAAAGCAGACACACAGATCAGTGGAACAGAACAGTCAAGAAATAAACTCACACTTACACAGTCAATTAACCTTCAACAAAGGAGACAAGAATATACAATGGAGAACAGTTTCTTCAGCAGGCAAAACTGGACAACTACATGCAAAAGAATGAAATTACCATTTTTTTATATCATACACAGAAATAAATTCAAAAATCGAATAAGTTAAATGTTTTTAATACTGGACACCTAAAACTCCTAGAAGAAAACATAGTCAATAAGCTCTTAGACATCTGCCTGAGCAATATTTTGGAGGGGAGCTATCTCCTCAGGCAAGGGAAACAAAGCAAAAATAACAAATAGACTACATCAAACTAAAAAGCTTTTGCACAGTGAAAGAAATCATCAACAAAACAAATAGGCAACCTACCAAATGGGAGAAGATATTTGCAATTGATATAACTGATAAGTGGATAATACCCAAAATATATAAAGAACTCACACAGCTCAGTATCAAAAAAGCAAACAACCCAATTAGAAAATGAGCAGAGGGGTGCCTGGGTGACTCAGTCGGTTAAGCATCTGACTTCAGCTCAGGTCATGATCTCGCAGTGTGTGAATTCAAGGCCTGGGTCAGGCTCTGTGCTGACAGCTCAGAGCCTAGAGCCTGCTTCAGATTCTGTGACTCCTTCTCTCTCTGCCCCTACCCTGCTCACTCTCTGTCTCTCTCTCTAAAAAATGAATAAACATTAAGAAAAAAAAAAATGAGCAGAGGACCTGAATAGACATTTCTCCAAAGACATACAGATGGCCAACAGATACATGGAAAGACTCAACATCATTAATCATTAGGGAAATGCAAATCAAAATGAGTTATCACCTCACACCTGTCAGAATGGCCAGCATAAAAAGACAATAACAAGGGTTGGCAAGGATGTGGAGAAGAAGGAACCCTTGTACACTCTTGGTGAAATGCAAAATGGTGCAGCCACTATGGAAACCAGTATGAAGTTCACTCAATCACTCAAAAAATTAAAATTAGAACTACCATATGTGATCAAGCAATTCCACTTCCGGGTATGAAAGAAATAAAGAAGGAAAGAAGGAAAGAAGGAAAGAAGGAAAGAAAGAAAGAAAGAAAGAAAGAGAGAGAGAGAGAGAGAGAGAGAGAGAGAGAGAGAGAAAGAAAGAAAGAAAGAAAGAAAGAAAGAAAGAAAGAAAGAAAGGAAGGAAGAAAAAATGCTAATTCCAAAAGGTATGTACGCACCCATGTTCATTGCAGCATTATTTATAATAGCCAAAATACGGAAGCAACCCAAGGGTCCATTGATAGATTAATGGATAAAGAAGATGTGGTATAAATACAACGGAATATTAACTATAAAAAAGAATGAAATCTTGCCATTTGCAACAACATGGATGATACTTAAAAGGTATTATGCTAAGTAAAATAAGTTAGGCAGAGAAAGGCAAATACTGAATCATTTCACTTATATGTGGAATGTAAAAAAAAAAACCCACAAACAAAACAGAGAGAGAAACAGATTTATAATTATAGAGAACAATACAATCTGGTGGTTGCCAGAGAGGAGAGAGGCAGCAGACAACATAGGGGAGAGGGATTAGAAGACACAAATCTCTTGTTATAAAATAAGTAAGACATGGGAATGCAATGTACAACATAGGAATATAGTTAATAATACTGTAACACTTTTGTATGGTAACAAATGGTAGTTCAATTTATTGTAGTGATCACTTTGTAACATATATATAAATGTTGAATCCCTATGTTGTACACCTGAAACTAATACAATATTGTATGTCAACTACACTTCCGTAAAGTAAAAATAAAAGATGAACGGTCTCAATTCAATGGTGTAAACTTCTGCTTAACAAAACTTAGGAAAATAAGAAATTAAACCAAAAGCCAGCAGAAGAAAATGAATTAAGATAAAAGTAGAACTCAATGGAACTGAAAAATGTGGAAACTGCAGAGAGACATTAATAAAACCAGATCTCTGAAAGATCAAGGAAATGGACATATCTCTAGACAAACCAAAAAAAAAGAGAGTCTACAAATACCAGTAGTAAGACCAGAAAAAAGTGACAGCACTACTAATCCTACCAATATTAAAAGAATGAGGAAACATTACACATGACTTTATGCTCACAAAATTCAACAAATTCTATGAAATAGACAAATTATTCAAAAAGCACAAAGTACCAAAGGTACTTAAGATGAAATATATAACCGGGGCGCCTGGGTGGCTCAGTCGGTTAGGCATCTGACTTCAGCTCAGGTCATGATCTTACAGTCTGTGAGTTCAAGCCCCATGTCAGGCTCTGTGCTGACAGCTCAGAGCCTGGAGCTTGCTTCGGATTCTGTGTCTCCCTCTCTCTCTCTGCCCCTCCCCTGCTCATGCTCTGTCTCTGTCTCAAAAATAAATAAAAAAACTTTAAAAAAATATTTTAAAAAAAGATGAAATATATAACCTAAATGGTCCTATATCTACTAAGAAATTGAATTTTGGGGTGCCTGGCTGGCTTAGTCGGTGGAGCACGCAACTCTTGAATTTGGAGGTTGTGGGTTCAAGCCCCACGTTGGGTGTAGAGATTAAAAACAAAATCAAGAAAGAAAGAAAGAAAGAAAGAAAGAAAGAAAGAAAGAAAGAAAGAAAGAAAGAAAGGAAGGAAGGAAGGAAGGAAGGAAGGAAGGAAGGAAGGAAGGAAGGAAGGAAGGAAGGAAGGAAGGAAGAGAGAGAGAGAGAGAGAGAGAGAGAGAGAGAGAGAGAGAGAGAAAGAAAGAAAGAAAAAAAGAAAGAAAGAAAGAAAGAAAGAGAGAGAGACTGAATTTGTATTTAAGTCTTTACACAAAGAAGTCTCCTGAGCCAGACATCAATGATGGCAAATTCTATCAAATATTTAAGGAAGCAGGAACACTAATTTTAAACAAACTCTTCTAGAAGATGCAATAAGGGTAAATAATTTCCAATTCATTCTATGAGGCCAGCCACACCCTGATATAAAAACCAGACACACACATTACAAGAAATTAAACTTCAAACCAATATCCTTTATGAACAAACATATAAAAATCCTCAACAAAATACTTACAAATGGAATCCAGCAATATATTAAAAAGAATAATAAATCATGACAAACAGTGTTTTATCACAGAAACTCAAGGCTGGTTCAACATTTAAAAATCATAATTGATTTAACACTGGGTAAAAGATGTGTATTTCAACAGATTAAAGAGGAAAAAACATGGGATCATCTCAATAGGTACAAACAAAGCATATGAAAAAGTAAACATTCAATTCATGATTTAAAAAAAAAACGTTGGCAAAATAGGAATCCTACAGCTAATGTCACACCTATTAGTGGAAAACTGAATGTGCCCCACTATGAGATGGTAAGTAAGGCAAGGATGTCCACTCCTATCACTCTTGTTCTTATTCAACATTGCACTGAGGTCTTAGCCGGTGCAATCAAGCAAGAAAGGAAACAGAAGGCATACATGTTAGAAATGAAGAACTAAAACCATCTCTATTCACAGATCACACGATTGTCTACGAAGAAAATCCCTAAGAATCTACAAAAAGAGCTCCTAGAACAAATATGAGTTTAGGAAGGCTGCAGGATACAATGTGAATATGCAAAAATAACTATTTCTATATACTTGCAATGAACAAATGAAATAAAAATAAAAATACAGCACTGTGAAACACTAAATAAAATACCTAAACCATTATATAATAATATATACAAAAGCTTTACAAATTATAAATACCAAAAAACAAGTTCTTATAAAAGTTTTCTACAAATGCCTTAAGTGATCTCAACCAAAAATTTTTATCCTATAAACATAAGAAAGATAAGGCCAAGGTGCCTAGGTGACCCATTTTCCTACAGCTCTATTTACATAACTAGAATCCTGGAAAAGATTTATAGAAAAACTTAGTATTTGTTTTTACACTTATTAGGCAAACCCAAGATCCTTTAAAATACAATCAAACAAAAGCAAACAAAAATACAGAAAAGCCTTCCCAGGGGCGCCTGGATAGCTCAGTTGTTTAAGCATTGACTTTGGCTCAGGTCATGATCTCACAGTTCATGAGTTTGAGCCCCACATCAGGCTCCGCGCTGATGGTACAGAGCTTGCTTGTGATTCTCTCTCTCTCTCTCTCTCTCTCTCTCTCTCTCTCTCTCTCTCTCTCTCTCCTCTTTTACCCCTTGAGTGCATGCTCTCTCTCTCTCTCCCTCAATATATAAACTTAAAAACAAAAAAACAAAATACTTTCCCAAAATGCTGTTAAGTGGGGTCCAAAAATTTCAGGTGCTTAAAATGTGGAGCTACAGGGGTGCCTGGGTGGCTCAGTCAGTTAAGTGGCCGACTTCACCTCAGGTCATGATTTCGCACTCCGTGAGTTCGAGCCCTGCGTCGGGCTCTGTGCTGACAGCTCGGAGCCTGGAGCCTGTTTCAGATTCTGTGTCTCCCTCTCTCTGACCCTCCCCCATTCATGCTCTGTCTCTCTCTGTCTCAAAAATAAATGCTAAAAAAAAAAAAAAAATGTGGAGCTACATTCCTAAGAGTTAATTAAAAGACCAAGGAGCCAATTGACAACCACATTTTCGCCCAAATCTGTATTAATGAATGGTTTTCAACTATGTAACAGGACAAGGTACATCACACCTGCTCAGTGCTATTGAAATACTGAACTTGATCTTATCTTTAAACTTAGAATTAGCAATTAAATAAGAATTAAAATTCTTATATCGAGGAGTGCCCAGGTGGCTCAGGCAGCTAAGCTCCTAACTCTTGACTTGGCTCATATCATGATCTCACAGTTCATGTGAGTTTGAACCAGCATCAGATTCTGCTCTGGCTGTGCGGAGCCTACTTGAGATTCTCTCGCTCACTCTCTCACTCTCTCTCTGCCCCTCTCCCACCTCAAAAATAAATAAATAAACTTTTAAAAAATCTTATATTGAAAATACTGAAGTAGCAAAAATAAGTATAGAAATCTAGATGCCTCTCTCTGGTCCATCTTTGTATTATTATATGCTTTTCAAATTTTTCTATTTGTTTTGATCTTAAGGTTCAGCATTCACTAATGGGCAAAACATGACTAAATAAAACCCTGTCTGATTAGCTTTGAAATCATAAGGAGGCAAAGTAGTTATTAAACTAGTTACACAGGCATGCATTCCTTGTACTTAGAAGAATAGATACAGATGTTAACAACCACTTCCTTTATTTACAGAAGTCTCTCTCCACAAACAAGTTTAAAGGTATGAAGCAGGGAGAGTTTGATCACTATGTTCAGTTGCTATTCTCTGCCTTCTACATTTTCTGTGCCTGAATATTCCGAAGATCCAAAGGTAAGGAAAATTCTTGAATATTCATTGGGGCTCAAAAATATTTAGAATATTCTCAGACTCCAACTAAGTCATTAAATAAGAAATCAAGTGCTGGTTTCCAAATGACCAAGAAGCAGTAGGAGAACAAAATAAATATAAAACATCTTGGACCACCCCCAAATACCCAAATAATAAAAACCCAAATCACTTCTTAAGATTTAAATTATAAATAAGCTTATTTTCCCGCTATTCATTTAAAATCTTATTAAGCATTTCCAGGCTGGGTACTGAGAACCTATAGATGAAAATATTCATACACACACACACTCAATCCAGCTAAGAAAGAATCACACTATAAAATATACAATGTTATATGTAAAGAAAAGTAATTAGTCTGGTGGGAAAAAACAGGAAAGACTTCATGTCTTCAACATCTACTGAGCGCTACTATGGCTAGGTGTTGCCTGTGTAAGTCCCTGGATAGGTAAAAGCAGAGGAAGCAAAATGAAGGCACCAGGTACAGAGTGACAGCTAGTACTAAGGATAGATAATGGTTGGTCAGGTATGGCTAGTGGAATGCTAGGTGGTAATGAAAGGAGATAAAAGAAGACAGGATGAAGACAGGTTGAAGCTTTGTTTAGGTGATAGTGGGAAGCTACAGAAAATAATATTTAATCAAAAAATAATGACAAGATGTATATTTTAGCAAAATGACTCTGAAAAGCACTGAGAAGGTGGGTTGGACAGGATAAAAGAGGTAAGTTAGAAGACATTTCCTAGATTTTCCACTAATCAATCTCATCTCTAAAATCTGTACATACTTTAGAAAGCTTCACTAATTATTATGTAGTTACATAAGCTATATCTAGATAAATTCAGACTGTGAAATAGTCAGTGCAAGTGAAATAACTTGCACATAGGAAGTTGGGAATTCTACAATAAGTTGAAAATGTAACCTCCTCTATCACATTTCTATAGGGAAATTAGACTATCCATTCTAGAAACAGAAATAATCAATAAAATTTTGTAGCCAAATGTCTAGGTCTCCCAAAATGTCTTCCTAGACTACTAAATATATTGAAAGAAATCCTTACAGAGTAACTAGGTATAGCTGCACTAAAATTTATAAAGACCTATGATATGCACCAATATGAAAAGCAGAATAGAAGAGTTATAGTTAAGGGTATATCTGCAATAGAAGCTAGACTGCCTGGGTTTGAATCCCAACTCTGCCACTCATGAACTATTATTTCAAACAAGATACGTAACCTGTGTCTCAGTTTCTGCATCAGTAAAATAAGGTTTATAGTACTTATTAAACAGCTTGGTTTGAGGATTAAATGAGTTAATGCTTATAAAATGCATTAGGACAGTGGCCAAAACATAAAGATTAAAAAAAAATAAAACATAATGAAAGACATAGGAGTTTTACTACCGGTTTTATGGATTACTAACTTTTTCCATTGTAATAATAGTATTATGATTACTTTTTTAAAGAGGCCTTTATGCTTTAGAAACACATTATGAAATATTCACAAATGAATGATATGATGTCTGAAATCAATTACAAAATAATGGGGGGAAGGGGATAAGGTACATATAAAATAAGATTTTCTATGAGTTAATTTGGAAGCTGAGTGATGGGTATACAGGAGTTTATTATACTATTTCTCTTTTCATACTATGGAAAATTTCAGACATAGAAAAAGCTAAAAAAAAAACAAGAATGACTAATACACAATTATTTTTTAAAAGCATTATGATTCTTTGCATAATCAACATTATCATACCATTATAACAGCAATAGATGCCACTATTAACCAAATAAATATGGTGGAACTTGGCAAGATGATTATAAAGTTCATGTAAAAGAGAAACTATATGAAAATAATACTGTTTTGGACAAAAACCAGTAATGGCAGGGATGGGAGGGGCGGGGATACACACTAGCAGACAGAAAAGCAACCTATAAAGCTATAATAACTAAAAAAGGAAATGAGTGGGGTGCCTGGGTGGCTCAGTAGTTAAGCATCTGACTCCTGATTTCGGCTCAGGTCATGATCTCTCAGTTCCTGAGTTCAAACCCTGCATCAGGCTCCACACTGTCAGTGCAGAGCCTGCTTGGGATTCTCTCTCGCCCGGTCTCTCTGCTCTTCCCCTGCACTCACTCACTCACTCACTCTCTCTCTCAAAAATAAATAAATAAACCTTATTTTAAAAAAGAGGAATCATGGGGCATGTGGGTGGCTCAATCGGTTGAGCATCCAATTTCGGCTCAGGTCATGATCTCACAGCTCGTGAGTTTGAGCCCCACGTCCGGCTCTGTGCTGACAGCTCAGAGCCTGGAGCCTGCTTCGGATTCTGTGTCTCCCTCTCTCTCTGGTCCTCCCCCACTCATGCTCTGTCTCTCTCTCTCTCTCTCTCAAAAATAAATAAACATTAAAAAAAAAAGTTAAAATAAAAAAGAGGAAATGAGTCAGGTCAGTGATACAGAGTGGAACAAGTTACTAAGAAAACAATAAAGGTGGGGCACTTGGGTGGCTCAATCAGTTAAGCATCTGACTCTTGAATTCAGCTCAAGTCATGATCTCATGGTTCATGAGTTTGAGCCCTGCATCGGGCTCTGAGCTGTCAGTGCAGAGCCTGCTTGGGCTTCTTTCTCTCTCCCTTTCTCTTTCTGCCCCTCCTGTGCGCTCTCTCAAACAAACTCAAATAAATAAAGGCAACAATTCAAATACGTAGGGGAAGGACTCAACACAAGAAAGTTGGGGAAAATGACTCTCCCTCTGGATGAAGGGATGAAGATGTTTATAAACACTGGAACTAAAAATCAAGACTTCACTTTCAAGGAAAAAAAAAAGATCAAACCTCACCTCTAAGACAAATCAACAACACTGGTGAAGATCTGGATAATCCTTGATCTCAAGAATAAAGGTTCATATCCTAGTGGCAAAAAGATTGATTGTTCTGTAGCCATAATAAAATAACTATCAGAACCAGTTTTAAGTTGCTTAATCCACACCTGACAGTTCTACAGCTATGGAACAAGAACAAATTTTGTCTTTAAATATTTATTTATTTTGAGAGAGAAAGCATGCCTATGCATGCAGGGGAGGAGCAGAGAGAGACAGAGAAACAGAATCCCAAGCAAGCTCTGCACTGAAGCCCAGCGTGGGGCTCAAACCCACGAACCATGAGACCATGACCTGAGCCAAAATCAAAAGTCAGATGCTTAACCTACTGAGCCACCCAGGCTCCCCAACAAGAACCAATTTTAAACTCACATGAAAACAACTTGGTGACTATATTTTTGCAACCCAACCTATCAGTGACAGCCCCTTGCTTCTAAAAGCCAGTCAACTGGGAACATACTTTAACAAACACACTTCTGAATACCAACCAATCAGTAACCATCTCACCCAAGTAATCATGCTTCCACTATTGATGCCAACCCACCATGGCTACAAAAAATAAACTGATCCCTAAACTTTATACTTCTCAAAACATGTACAAAGATCAGTAGTCTGCTCTACTTGGACAGACTGTGATTGACCAGTAAACCTCTTTTAAGCAAGCAATAAACTCACATTTGTGGGTTCTGGTTCAAATACTAAATAGTGGTAGTCTCTTTTGATACTCTGTTCTGTAGCTATTATAAAAGATGTAACAGACCAATATATACCAACAGTGAAAAATGCCCAAGATGTGTTAAGTAAAAAAAGGTAAATGGCAGTATATAGGCTAATGCTACTTAAAAATAATATACATCATATATAACATGTAAAAAGTAATATATGTATGGGTTTGCCTCCCTCTCTGTTTGAAACTATTTTCACCTTCCCTTCCCCCTTGCTCTTCTGTTAAGTTTCTCAAGTTCCACATATGAGTGAAAACATATGCTATCTGTCTTTCTCTGATTAACTTATTTCACTTAGCATAATACCCTCCAGAATAAACTGAGGGTTGATGGGGGGGGGGGGGGAGTGGACAGGGGAGAGGGGAAAATGGGTGATGGGCATTGAGAAGGGCACTTCTTGGGATGAGCACTGGGTATTATATGTAAGCGATGAATCACAGGACTCTACCCCTGAAGCCAAGAGCACAATGTATACGCTGTATGTTAGCTAACTTGACAATAAATTATATATTAAAAAAAAAAAAATCTTTATCTTGCAGTTAAAAAAATAATATATGTACTTGAGGATATTTATATTTTCACATATATTGTATGTAACATATAGAAAAAAAGCTTTAAAGATATATTTGTATCTACTGACAATGGTTATCTCTGGGGAAAAGAGCAGTGGTAGAAGTGAGGGAGGGAATGAGGATGGGCGAATGGGTCACTAAAAGAACTAGCCTAACTTCTATATGACTGATACATAAACATATATTACTTTTATAAATAGAAAAAAAAAGATTTTTATTCATGACTTTCTATATATTTCTATATACCTACTTTGCAATGAAAATTGACATTTGGGTTGGGGGGTGCCTGGGTGGCTCAATCGGCTACATGCCTGACTCCTGATTTCAGCTCAGGTTGTGATTTCTCGGTTTGCAAGACCTGACCCAGGCACCCTGAAAATGTGTAAATATGAAATATATGAGCTATAGCTAAGTATTCTTTTGGAAATCTGATATCCTTTAGGGAGGTTTGTAGGTCACATGTGGAATGTGACACATTCCAACATCTTTATTTTGTAAATTACACACTGCATATACAGAAGCACTGGTTCTTTCTGCAGAAATATTTTCTAAGTTATCATTAAGTTTTTGTTTAGTCATACTACTGTATCTTTTTAAACTGTAAAAATAGAGGGGCACCTAGGGAGGCTCAGTCAGTTAAGCATTTGACTTTTGATTTTGGCTCAGGTCAGGATCTCATGGTTCGTGGGTTCGAGCCCCATGTTGGACTCTGCACTAGCAGTGTGGAGCCTGCTTGGAATTCTTGCTCTCCCTCTCTCTGCCCCTCCTCCACTTACTCTCTTTCCCTCTCTCTCAAAATAAACATTTAAAAACTAAACTGTAAAAACAGAAGTAATAATTCTTATTTAGGAGTAAGTCCAAAATCACCCAAAAGACATTTCACCACTGCTGTGCTTAAGGATGAAATCAAAATAAAATAACTAGAAGTTAGGGGTGCCTGGTGGCTCAGTGGGTTAAGTGTCCAACTCTTGATATCAGCTCAGGTCAGGACAACAGTTCATGAGATCAAGATCTGCATCAGGCTCTAAGCTGAGCGTGGAGTCTGCTTAGGATTCTCTCTCTCCCTCTGCGCATCCCCTGCTCACTGCTTGTGCTCCCTCTCAAAATAAATCAACAGTTATGGGGTGCCTGGATAGCTCAGTCAGTTAAGTGTCTGACTTCTGCTCAGGTCATGATCTCACAGTTCATGGGTTCAAGCCCTGCATCAGGCTCTGTGCTGATAGCTAGGACCCTGGAGCCTGTTTTGGATTCTGTGTTCCCTCTCTCTCTGCCCCTCCCAGCTCACACTCTGTTTCTCTCTCTCTCTCAAAAATAAACAAACATTAAAAAACTTTTTAGGGGCTCCTGGGTGGCTCAGTCGGTTA
This sequence comes from Acinonyx jubatus, assembly GCF_027475565.1. Classification (NCBI taxonomy): domain Eukaryota; kingdom Metazoa; phylum Chordata; class Mammalia; order Carnivora; family Felidae; genus Acinonyx; species Acinonyx jubatus. The sequence goes on from NC_069391.1 coordinate 38,153,635, forward strand.
AGCGGCCGACTTCGGCTCAGGTCATGATCTCGCAGTCCTTGAGTTCGAGCCCCGCGTCGGGCTCCGTGCTGACAGCTCAGAGCCTGGAGCCTGTTTCAGATTCTGTGTCTCCCTCTCTCTGACCCTCCCCCGTTCATGCTCTGTCTCTGTCTCAAAAATAAATAAACGCTAAAAAAAAAAATTAAAAAAAAATTTTTAAATGAACATTTAAAACATAACTAGAATTTAAATATAAATTAGATGAAAATAGCATCTATAATATTTAGATATCTCCATTTATTTCTGAAACTGTTAAGTAAATGTACTAGAGTATAAACTTTAACCAAGTTTACATACACACAATCAAGTTATCTCAAGTTCACCTTTCACAAATTTTTTCATGAAGTATAGTTTTAAATTTGGCCTGTATGTGGCTATATCAAGAAATACAAGGGGAGCTGGGTGGCTCATTCGGTTGAGCGTCCGACTTTGGCTCAGGTCATGATCTTGCGTGCAGTCTGTGAGTTTGAACCCCCATCTGTGCTGACAGCGCAGAGCCTGGAGCCTGCTCCAGATTCTGTGTCTCTGTCTCTCTGCCCCTCCCTCACGCATGCTCTGACTCTCTCTCCCTGTCAAAAGTAAATAAGCTTTAAAAAAAAATTTTTTTTTTTTAAAGAAACACAAAAGGGGCGTCTGGAAGGCTGAGTCACTTAAGCGTCGGAACTTGATTTTGGTTCAGGTCATAATCTCAAGGTTTGTGAGTTCTAGCCCTACATCAAGCTCCACACTGACAATGTGGAACCTGCTTGGGATTCTCTCTCTCTCCTCCTCTCTCTCTGCCTCTCCCCTGCTTGCACCTTCTCTATCAAAATAAATAAACTTAAAAAAAAAAAGAAATACAAGAAATAAATCTGAAAAGTCATACTTAAAAATATTCATTTATTACAGAAGTAATTTAAACTCTGAGAGACTCTTTTTCATGCAACTCCATTTATCTTTCTCATGACAAGTACCTCCAGAATAGTTTCTGTAGCATTACTACAAATGCCTTCTCTGAAATGCTCAGGCTATTGCTAACTGTACCCTCAATGATATCCATGAACTCGACATCTATTTTTAGTTATTCAGACACAATGAACATTTACATGAATATTCAATCATTCAACATACTATTGAAAAACAATCCTGTTCCCAGGTACCAAATATGGGAGGCAGGAAACAAAGGTATTTATAACACTATTCCTAACCCTGAATGGCTATGGTCGAACTGAAAAGACAGACATGCAAATAAACGATTACAAATTAAGGGCCTTAAGATGTCTACTAGGTGCTAAAAGAGCACTGTGAGAGAAATGATTAACTTTGCCTAAGATGATTAGGAAAGATTTACAGAAAGGTGATACCTGAGGTAAACTCCTTCAAACTGAAAAGGGACTTAAAGGCAGAGAGAAAATAACGTAGAAAGGTTTACAAATGAAAACAATGGCATAGACAGTAGGAATGAACACAACACTTACTTTGAGATATCCAGGAAGTATAATCAATGAGACTTAGTGACTGATTTGATTTGGGGACTGAGAAAGAGAAAAATTATGGAGGACTCTCAGATTTCTGGACTGAGGAAATAGGTGAACAACAATAAATGGCAGTGATGATAACACTTATAAAGTGCTTAAGTGGTAGGCACTGGGCTAAATGCTTTACAAGCACCACTTCATCTCATCACTCCATTGGGAAATTACAAGGTAAGAAGTATATATAAGCCACAAATGCAGATGACCTATTAAATGAGGAACAGATTATTTTCTAGTCCACATCTTTGACTACCAAGAAGCATTTCCCCATGTTTTGTCTTCCTGAACAATTTTATTTCCTGGACTTCTGTAACTCCACTGTCTCCTGATTTTAAGCTTTTCTGTCCATTCTTTCTCATTTTTCTTGATGTGGGAAACAAAGGCACAAGAAAAAAATTAAATTTCCTTACAACTTACAGTCCACTGACAAGTCCTTGGGACAGGCAGGGTAACATTCCTCTAGGAATGTACGTTAAAACTTTGCTAAAGGCAAAAGGCAATCTTAGCTAAACGTTAGCCTGACCTCTAGGATCCTGTAAGTCTACTTTAACATATAAAAATTCCTTTGGAAACTTCCTTTATCTCTACCACCCAAGATATATTTTAGCAATCATCCTCCAAGCATATGGCCCATTGATACACATCTGAAGAGTCAGGGTCTCAGGACTAAGGGTTTAGTAGACAGTTAATGACCTTTTCCTAACAACAGCTAGCCCCCTCAAGGGGCTAGAAACCTTGCTTCCAAAATTCCTTAGAGACTTAAGCTATCCCTAACCCCCTCCCAATTTAAAAGTATATAATCAGTCACATGTCACAACCCCAGTGCAGCTCTTTCTGCCCACAGCTCTTGTCTCGGCTCCGTGCTTTAATAAAACCACCTTCCTCCACAGAAGACATCTCAAGAATTCTTTCTTGGCCCTCGGCTCCAAACCCCAACATTTCCACATCACTTCTTAGGTTGTCTTAAGATCTTTTTACCTTAATGTGCTGTCACCTTCCCCAGCTCTCTATTCTCCCCACAAAATGTGAAACATAACAAAATGAAAAAAAAAAAAAAAAAATAGGCAAAGAAAAAGAGGCCCTAAGATGCATAACCAAAAAGTAATAGCCAGCCCCCTCAAGGGGCTAGAAACCTTGCTTCCAAAATTCCCTAGAGACTTAAACTACTCCCTAACCCACTCCCAACTTGAAAGTAAAACAATGTTAATATATGTAAATGAAATATACATTGTCTTGGCACAGAATTTTGATAATCCCCAAAGTGCAAATGTTAAAGTAATTTTGTTATCTCACTAATTATTTTCATATGAAAATTTTAGCCATGACAAAAAAAATAAATAATGCAGTATATTCAAATTATTCTTGTTACCTTGTTATTAATATACAATTAAATAGGTTAAGAAAAAGGTTCCCGGTCCTAAAGACAACTATACTTGGTAATAGCTCAGTTGACAGCAAATGTAGAGTGTTTACTGTTGCATTTGGAATAGTGCCTGGAGTTAGTGTGAAATGAGGACACTCCCACTGCTGAGTTTTTCTGCTATGTCATCAGCACACATCTGCTATATAGGATATGTTTCCAACATAACAGCAAAAGCAATCAAAACATGTTTTCTATTAACTTGCTGTAAGTTTCGAAAGTCTGCCAACGACCAACACAAACTTTTAAACTGTTCATTAACAGTATGTGAAGAATAAAGTGAGAAGCTATACCTAATGATGCTGTAATAGATGCCACAGGCAAGTCAGGAAATAAGTATGAGTCTTTACTGATTAAAAATCCCAATCTAAAAATTTTATTTTTTAAAATCTTTTTACATGTTTATTTATTTTTGAGAGAGACACGCACAGTGAGAGTGGCAGAGGGGCAGAGAGAGAAGGAGACACAGAATCCGAAGCAGGCTCCAGGCTTCAAGCTGTCAGCACAGAGCCCAACGCGGCGGCTCGAACTCACAAAGCATGAAATCATGACTTGAGCTGAAGTAGGACGCTTAACTAACTGAGCCACCCAGGTGCCCCCCAATCTAAAAAGTTTAACTGAGAGTTGTTATAATACTCAACATAATTATCCTAAAATTAAGATGAAATATAAATAACAATAGAAAATCCCTGAAGTTCTTACTGAATTCTAAAAAGTAAACTTCAAGGGTGTCCGGGTGGCTCAGTCATGATCTCACAGTTTGTGGGGGAGCCCATGTCAGGCTCTGTGCTGACAGCACAGAGAGCCTGATTCGGATCCTCTGTCCCCCGCCCAAAAATAAGTAAACAAACAAACAAACATTAAAAAATAAACTTTAGACATTTGAGGAGAAGTAACTTGCAATATTAACAGAAAGTCCTCTGTATTTTTGAATACAGTAATAAAATGTTTCTTTTAGCTTGGAAAGTAAAGCTTTTTATTCCCAAAATAAATGCTACAGGAACCCATGGCACCATCAGCTGGGTTAATGTTAAATGTAATAGCAGAAAAGACATTTGGACTTGCAGTTAAAAATGTGTCAACATGTATATTTACTCTTGCTTCCTCCCAAACTAAGTTTATAAAACAGGTCTTTTTATTTTTTAAAAGTCATAAACCCAGAAGGACAAATGGGAGGACACAAAATAACAAAATTTTAGAAGCTAGAAACCAGAAGGGTAAGTGGTAACTAATTTAGAAGACCAGAGAAAATTTAAACCCCGGCTTGTGGTCAGAAAGCCCACTTTCTCCATTTAACCATGGAAAAACTCAGAAATTTGAGGCACCAAGTGCAAGTGGTGCTGAAAATAGGAGGGCTGGTCAAAAGTCTGTATAAAGAGTAGTCAGATCTCCAGAACCTCTACCCCATGCTGATCAGTGACTAGCCCACACCACTCTAATAGAAGACTAGAGGTTTATTCTCTACCATGGTTGAACTAAGTACAGCAGTGTGGAGAAATCAAACAAAACAGGGAAAATCTCACTACTGAATGGTAAGATCCTGGGTTTTTCTTTTTCTACTGGCTCTGAGAAGGCTAGTAACCAGATCTATAAATGCAAGATAAAAGAAAGGCTTCTTCTCTGAGGTAGCTGACCACTGACCATTTGGTTGGGGGGGGGGGGGGTCAATTATACCTTAATACAGTGGTTTAAAAATAAAAAAGAAAACTGTAAAGATACAACAAATGGGGACTTCCCAAATCAGCCCAGCCTGATCACCATACTGTGACCACCCAACAGGTCACAAAATATTTGCCCTTGCACACGAAGCTGAATTTTCAATCTGCCTTTTAGTACTTTGCTCTTCAATATGAGTGGACAGGATCTGTAGACATTTAAGGAAAGCCTAGAGGCAAAAAACAAAAAGGGAGAGGGGGGGAATCCTCAAAAACAACTTGAAGCAAAAGAAAATGTCAAAAAATAATGAATATTCTTAGAATGTTAAGAAATGATGGGAAGGGAAGGGGAGGGGAGGGGAGGGGAGGGAAGGGAGGAAGGAAATGGTATCCATAACATAAGAACAGGCCAAAGGCAGGGAGGTGACATTCAAACAACAACAACAAAAGAGAGGCTTTTGAAAAATGAAAACTATGATAGCAAAGAGGAAATACACACATGCCCCATATACATATGTGCGCCTGCATGCACACATATAGGCTAGAAGAACTGAAGATACCTCTCAGAAAAGAGAAAAACAAAGATGAAAAATAAGGAGAAAAAGAGATAAACGAAAAGACCAGTTTAGAAGGTCAACATCCACATAACTGGAGTTTAAAACAGACAAAACAAAGACAAAACAGAGGGAAGGAAATTACTCAAGAAAAATTTCTAAAACTGAAGAACACAAGTAGAGTCAACCTACAAAGCACAACACAATAGAATGAAAAAAACCTACACCAAGGTTTCATATCACTGTGAAATTTCAGAACATGGGGACAAAAGGAAATCCTGTGTTTACCCAATGTTATATGTCAATTATATTTTAATAAAGCTGGAAGAATAAAATAAAAAAAAAAGACTCCACGGGGGGAAGGGGGCTGAGACTTCTCAACAGTAACAGTGGAAGAAGACAATGCCTTCAAATTTCTGAAGAAAAACTACCTTAAACCTCTAATTCTAAACTCAGCAAAACTATCACTCAATTATGAAGATCAAGTAAAAGTATTTTTAGACATAGGAGGTCTCATACTTATCAACGGTACCCTCCCTTGGAAACTACTGGAACAGAGTTTCATCAAAAAAAGGAAATCAGAGAGGCACCTGGGTGGCTCAGACGGTAAAGCATCCAATGCTTGATTTTGGCTCAAGTCATGATCTCATGGTTCGTGGGTTCCAGCCCCACAATGGGCTCCATGCTGACGGTGTGGAGCCTGCTTGGGATTCTTTCTATCCCTCTCTCTCTCTCTCTCTCTGCCCCCTCCCGCTTGTTATCTCTTTCTCTCAAAATAACAAAAAATAAACTTTTCATTGATACAGAGAACTTCTTGATAGTTGCCAATCTACCAGAAGCAGGGGTGTGTGGGTAAGGATGGCAGGGATAGTGAACATGGTCAAAAGGAACAAATTTTCAGTAAGTTCTAGGAATGTAATGTACAACATGGGGACTACAGTTAACTACATTATACCTTTTTCTTTATTTTTGAGAGAGAGAAAAACAGAGTATGAGCAGGGGAGGGGCAGAGAGAGAGGGGGAGACACAGAATCCGAAGCAGGCTCCAGGCTCCCAGCTGTCAGCACAGAGCCTAATGCAGGGCTCGAACCCACAAACCGCGAGACCATGATCTGAGTCGAAGTTGGACGCTTAAGCAACTGAGCCACCCAGGCACCCCACTACATTATACATTTGAAAGTTACTCAGAGAGTAGATCTTAAAAGTTCTCTTAAGAAAATGATTTCTGTAACTATATGAGGTGATAGATAACTTATTTGTTAATCATTTTTGCAATATATACACATATCTAATCGAGTTGCACGCCTTAAACTAATACATTACTATATGTCAATTATAGCTTAATAAATCTAGAAAAACGTTACCTAGGAATAAATCTGCAGGAAGATGTGTGTTATCTCTACATTGAAAACTATAAAACACTGATGAAAAAAAATGAAAAAGACCTAAATAAGTAGAGAAATACAAAACATTCACTGACCAAAAGATTCAATATTATTAAGATGTCCATTGCTCCCAAAGGGATCTATAGATGGACTGGAATTCCAATTAAAATCCCAGTAGCTTTTCCTGTGGAAATTCACATGCTGATACCCAGAATTATGTGGAAATACAAAGGATGTAAAATTGCCAAAACCAATGTGAAAAAGAACAATAAAACTGGAGATACAGGACTAGATTTCAAGACTTACCATATGCTCTAATTGTCAAGATTGTTACTGGTATAAGGCTAGACAAATAGACAAATGGAACAGAAGACAGTCTCCAGAAACAAACATATATAAGATCACCTACTTTACAACAAAGCAAAACTGCAATTCAACAGGAAAAAGGATAGTCTTTTCAATAAATAGTACTGGAGGAACTAGATATTCACACAGAAAAAGTAACCTTGATCCTTGTCTCTCACTATTTACAGATGGATCACAGACCTAAGTGCAAAACTAAAACTATAAAGATTCTAGAAGAAAACATAAAATAGTATCTTCACGCTGGAAGTCCTAACCAGAACAATTAGACAAGAAAATTAAATATAAAGCATCAAGCTGGAAAAGAAGAAAATTCTGTCTGCAGACATTATGATCTTATATAAAAACCACTGAAGATTCCACACAAAACACAAACTCTTAGAATAAATGAATCCAATCAAGCCATGTTGCAGAATACCATATAAACATCCAAAAAAATCAGCTGCCAAAAAAAGGTTGCATTTCTACACAACAACGAATCCAAAAAAGGAAATTAGTAAAATAATCTCATTTGCAATAGCATCAAAAAAAATAAAACACTTAGGAATAAACTTAACCAGGGACGTGAAAGACTTGTATACTGAAAACTACAAAATGTTGTTGAAAAGAAATTAAAAATGATACAAGCAAATGGAAAGATAACTTACATTCATGAGTTGGAAAACTTTATATCGTTAAAGATGTATACTAGTGGGAAATAAGGGTACACAACATATAATTCAGCCAAGCAGAGAGAAATATATGACAAGCATCAAGTTTATGAAAGCAAGAAAAGAAATTTAATAGCATTCTATCTATATTCTGTCTTCTACTCCTGCCTAAGTAAACACCAGGGAAAGACACTACATGTTCTTAAGCAAGAGACTGACATATGAGGCAAGTATTTGATAAGAAGTAAGCAGGATAACAGAAGGAGGTAAAATTAACTCACTACATATGAAGGAAGAAAGTCTAGATTTTGACAGTGGCAATGGCAAAAGAGAAAAAGGAACAAATATCTAATTCTTGGCTCTGTTTATTGTATTAAATGACAAGTAATAAAGTTTTATTACAAACAGGAAAACAGATCAGCAAATGATAGTGACAGTCATTTGAAGAAGAAACAATAGACTGAAAAGATTCAAAATCGCTTTCTTCACTAATCCATATCTGTCAAATAATATTAAAGTTTAACATAAATATTTGCCATTGTTTTAAGAATAAAAAGCTTCTCAGACACAGAATAGATCCTCACTAAAACTGCAGAGAACTAAGTCAGATCTTTTCTTGCATTAACTAATTGCTGAAGAATAGCTTGTTAAAACTTCACATGGTGTCAACTCATATTGTGTTTTACCACACCACCCCAAAAAAGAAAAAAAAGTATGTGTCAGACATGCCAAACAAATCAAAAATGGAAATTTGATGTTATGCAACCATGAATCTGTGAAAACTCTGATTTCAAACACACATGAATTCGAGAATGAACAAATGTAGCATATAAAAAACTCATTTAGAGAAGGTACTGGCAGCAATGTTTTTGCTTAACCAAAGAGTGGTAGGTCATAGTGCTATGGAGTATCATGCCATGCCACCACAAGATGTTGCATCCACACACTCTCAAAAAGGTACTTGCCATTCACTACCTGATTAATGACAGAAAATGTTAAGGGAGGGAAGGGAGGAAGGGAAAGAAAAAGAAAAAGAAAAAGAAGGAGGAGGAGGAGGAGGAGGAGGAGGAGGAGGAGGAGGAGGAGGAGGAGGAGGAGGAGAAGGAGAAGGAGAAGGAGAAGGAGAAGGAGAAGGAGAAGGAGAAGGAGAAGGAGAAGGAGAAGGAGAAGGAGAAGGAGAAGGAGAAGGAGAAGGAGAAGGAGAAGGAGAAGGAGAAGGAGAAGGAGAAGGAGAAGGAGAAGGAGAAGGAGAAGGAGAAGGAGAAGGAGAAGGAGAAGGAGAGGAGAGGAAGGAAGGAAGGAAGAAAGAAAGAAAGAAAGAAAGAAAAGAAAAGAAAAGAAAGAAAAAAAATGTTAGGAAGAAGCTATTAGAAATCAGACGTTGGAGGTGGGGAGGTGGGGAGGTGGGGGAATGGGGGTGTGGGGGGATAGGGGCAGGGCCTGGGTGCCTCAGTCTGTTAAATGTCTGACTTCAGCTCAGGTCATGACCTCACAGTTTCTGAGTTCAAGGCCCCTATCAGACTCTGCACTAACAGCCCAGAGTTTGCTTGGGTGGGATTTTCTCTCTCTCCCTCTCTCTCTGCCCCTCCCCAGCTCAGTCTCTCCCGAAAGAAAGAAAGAAAGAAAGAAAGAAAGAAAGAAAGAAAGAAAGAAAGAAAGAAATCCAAACTTACACCAAAAGCTAAGATGTCACTAGAAAACGAAGCTTATGCACCAATATTTGGCCTGTCAGGAAAGTGTCATGCCCAATCAAGAGAATTTCCTTCTATAAAATTACTTGGAAAATGTGTATTCCTAAAATATAATTATATTAAAATAAAATAGCCTGGATACCCACAAAAATTATATGCCAGATACTAAGCTTACGTTAAATAACTAAAGTGTATTTTACGTTAGAGTCCAAAATCATTCTGGAAAATAAAATAAAGAAACTTAAATAAGGTCTCAAGTCTTCTATGCCAAACAAAAATGTATGTAAAATTTTATCTTTGGTTATTCAGGGGGAAAAAAACCCTAGCTCTACTAAGTTTTCCAAAATAAAGATGTAAAAGGAAAACCAGTATCCCAAGAGTCCATCCTAGTCTTAAGATTTTAGGAGTCCATTTTAGTAATCTACATAAATCGTTTTTGTAGCACTTTGAAAATATAACCTTCCATGTTAAAATAGCGATATTCTCAAGTGTCTTAAACTATCAGGCAGGGCAGGGATTGTAAACTAAACTTGGGCAGTGAGCCTAAAAAAATTTAAATATAAACTGTCCTTCCTAGCTCAGCTTAGTTTTCCTAAGTATCCAAATATGTCAGCATAGGACAGATATTAATCTACCAAGAGATAAAATATACAAAGAAAAACTACAGTAGCAATTACAAATAATGATGATATCATTAACATTTTCAAACCAAGAATTTATAAAGGCTAATGGTTTTCAAAGTATTTGCAATACTGGTCCCAAATACAGGAAACATAACCCATAATGCATTTTTTTAAAATGTTTTTATTTATTTTTGAGACAGAGAAAAACGGAGCATGAGCAGGGGAGGGGCAGAGAGACAGGGAGACACAGAATCTGAAGCAGGCTCCAGGCTCTGAGCTGTCAGCACAGAGCCTGACACGGGGCTCGAACTCACAGACTGTGAGATCATGACCTGAGCTGAAGTTGGATGCCTAACCAACTGAGCCACTCAGGCGCCCCCCCATAATGCATTTTTAAAAGATATTAAACTCTTCTGTGAACTGAAATGTAAATAGACTATATTTATGACCTACAGATACTCATACTTGGGAGATCCCCATAAAAAGGCCCCAACTTGTCACCTAAGCTTGTTGAGACCCACTAGTCAACCAGGTGCACTTATACACAATTTCCCACCTGCAGCTTCTTAGCAACTCCCTCTTAAAAATTAACCAAGGGCTTAAAAAAAAAAAACAGAAATTTGAGGAAAACCTCCAAAGTGAATGATAAAATTAGAAGTAAAGAAAAAGTAAAAAGCAATTAGGAAAATAAAGACAAAGGCAAAGAACATAAAACGCCATAATATTTTCAGATAATTTTTATTGTAAAAATTATAAAAGGAAATAATAAGGACAGTAAATTATAAAAGGAAAAACTTGGAGAAAAAGAAAGCCTTCCAATTAATAATATGATAACCACAGTTAGAAAAGCATATTGAATTATTTATGGGTAAAATGGAAATGGTATCTAAATATGTTTTAAGAAACTGGACAGAAAAAACAACATTGGCAAAATGTTAATCACTAAACTGGGTGATAGGTACATCAGAGTTCATTTTAAGATTCTCTCCACTTTTGTTCATCTTTACATTTTCCATAAATTTTTTTTTTTTTTTAAATGGAAGGTGTCTGGTGGCTCAGTCAGTTAAGCGTCCAACTCTCGATTTCAGCTCAGGTCATGGTCTCACAGTTCATGGGATCGAGCCCCACCTTGGGCTCCACACTGACAGCACAGAGCCTGCTTGGGATTCTTTCTCTACCTCTCTCTCTCTGCCTTTCCCCTGTTCATGCACACATGCTCTCTCTCCCTCAAATAATCTTAAAAAAAGAAGAAGAAATAAAATATACTGCTTAGGAGAAAATAAAAATATGAATAATACTTAAAGTACATAAAGTAAAATACATGTATACTGAATAACACACATTTTGTAGGAACAAGTACAAATTAAAAAGTACACACCAGAATGGTTGCCTAGGGCAGGAGGAGTGAAATGGAAGTGGGGTATAAAGATAGAAGCAAGTAACAAGTGGTAGTTAGCATAAACCAATGACAAAAATGGGCTATAAACTGTGGATTATGATTAACTTAACCTTTTGCACCTAAGATACAAAAAGAAAATGTTAGTGGGTAGATGAAGGAATCAGAATAAATCGGAAAATAATCCAGAAATGGTGATAATACGTAATAGAATTAAAATAGAAAAATTAGGGGCTCCTGGCTGGCTCAGAAGGGCATACGACTCCTGATCTAGGAGTGGTGAGATCAAGCCCCATGATGGGTGTAGAGATTACTTAAATAAATAAAAAAATTTAAAAATAGAATAATTAAAGACAAGACTTGCTTTGGAAGAATCCTTTCATATACACAGAACAAGTCCTGGTAGTAAGACTTAAACACGGGTTGAAAATTTCTATGAAGGGCTAGAAAACAGTTCCTACATAAATCATCTACTTAATATGGTTTCCCTTATTCCTGTGACAGCTGAGCCTTCCATCTTTCTCTCTGTTATTAATATTTTCTGTGATTAATACTTGGGGCACATGGGTGGCTCAGTCGGTTAAGTGTCTGACTCTGGATTCTGGCTCAGGTCATGATCTCACGGTTCCTGGGTTTGAGCCCCACATCAGGCTCTGCACTGGTAATGTGGACCCTGTTTGTGATTCTCTCTCCTTCTCCCCTCTCTGCCCCTCCCCTGATCTCTCTCTCAAAATAAATAAATAAACTTAAAAAAATACTTTATTAATACTTCATACATGTTAATTTGGAGAATATGAGAAAATATAGATTTTCAAAGCAGAGAAAATAAAAATCACCAATAGTACAGTAAATATATCCACCCGCTCACCCCTATACTGACAGAGGCAAGCGTAAGGCCAGGAAGAGAAAAGTAGGCCACCTGTCTTAGAAAGCAAAGAGATAGAGAACAGGTCTTCTCATACCCAGTACTCACTTGGCCCAAATTCACCAGATTGTGTCAAAGAAGCTGGCATCAACTAACCACACCTAAAATTGCTACCAATGCATGAAGTCCTAAGCAGCCAGATTTGTCACATTTATATTATACTGAAGTGGACAAATGCCACCAGGTGGCACAAAACTGCAGCCAGGACCAGGTCAGAATTGGATGAAGCAGCTGGATCCCTATAACTTCAGGCCAGCCAGAAATAACACTAAGCTTATATTTTATGTGATTAAATTTTTTGAACTCCACCCTATCTCATTATGGTAGAGTTTTACTCACCACCAACCAGATAATCATCCTAAACATTCTGAAATATGACCTTCCAGATTTAGATCACATTTTAACACTTTAATATACCATTATATTAAAATAAAATCAAACTACATCATTTATACCAATGTAATATATATGCATATAGTTTTATATCTGAATGCATACCATCATTAGCCATTGAATAAAATAATAAACTATGAATCCATACAAACATAAATAAATTGAAAGCTGAGTAGGAACTGAATGTTTATATAGCTTCAAAATAGTTTCCCACAAAATACTTATCCACTACAAAGGAGAAGAGTAACTTTATAGAAACCTGACATATCTTCTAAGTGACCAAAGTGAACATCCTCAATAATGAGACAAATCACAATCATATGCCACCTGAAATAAACATGACGAAACATTACTAACTCAAATTGAGGGATATTCTACAAAATAGGTGTCCTGTAACCATCAAACCCATCAAGGGCATTAAAGTCTAGAAAAACACAAGAAATTATTAGAGTCTGAGACAGATTATAGGGACACAACTAAAAGCAAAAGCAACACATGATTCTGAATTCTTCTACTACAAAGAACAGTATTAAGAAAATTGGCAAAATTGAATGGGGCTTGAGGATTAGATGGTACTAATGCCTCAACATTAATTTCCTAATTGTTAATAGTTATATTGAGATTATACAGAATAATATTGTTTGTAGAAAATAAACTAAAATATTTAGAGAAATGGTGGGAAATTAGACACTGAGAACTTACTATCAAATGGTTCAGGAAGAAAGTTCTTGGAGCTTTTCTCCAAGTTTGCCATTGTTAAAAAAAAAATTTAAGTGATTCTTATGAGTGCCTATCAAAGAATATTCATAAATACATTAGAATGGTTGCCTAAGAGGGGGGTGCCTGGGTGGCTCAGTCAGTTAAGCATCCAACTCTTTAGCTCAGGTCTTGATCTTACAGTCCTGAGTCCAAGCCGCATGTTGGGCCCTGTGCTGGCTCCATGCTGGGCCTGAAGCCTGCTTAAAAAAAAAAAAAAGAAAAAGAAAAAGAATGGTTGCCTAAGGAAAAAGAGGGAAGGAGAAGTGAGAATGGGAATAAAAAGAAATGGCTGCATACCTACCTACCAACTACCACCAAACAAACAGGAAAAGGTCTGGTATGGGCAAAATAATGATAAAGAGCCATGAACTGATGAGTATGATTATTAACACTAGGAACAACAACAAAAAACTGGTTTAAATAAATACTGGCAATATGTGACTGAGTCTGAGGGTAGAATTCACCTCAGGCATGGCTTTATGCTGAAAGTAAACATGGAGGCAACCAAAGAGTCACTTACTCTTCACTTCTAAAACAGCTGAAAGAGACTGCTTTTGGGAGTAGGGATGGATACATGTAAAACTATATATATTTTAATTATTTTTGTAAATGAAAATTAAATTTAATTAAAAGGAAAAAAGCAAGTGTCAAATCAGTAATATGACGGCAGTAAGAAATCTGGATTAGCAGGATTTGGAGGGACAGGGAAATTTTAAGAGGTTAAGAGTAAGCCAGAAGTCAGGAATCCAGATCAGCAGGTCAGTTCTGTCATCAGACACCAGGACTGAGAAGAAATTTGTTATTGCAAAGGGCATCTAAACCATGAGTTCTGTAGCTCATGACGCCAGCTGCTATCAGAGCACAGCTGGTCTGGTATTATGAGATGAAGAGTAAATACAAGTGACTGAGAAATGAAGTAACTAATGCCACCCTCGTTACCAGTTTCTGATGTAATTGTCCTTGCAGCTATTGCCACTTTTCGACACCCACAGAATCAATGCATCCCTAACTCCCAGGAACAACCTCTGGGCTCCAACCTCTTTCCCCCAGCCCAAATGCCAGCATGTGCTCCAACTCTAATTCTGAAGTTCTTGTTCTAAAAGTATATTTCGTTTCTTCTTGCAATGGCCAATGTCTTTCTGAAGGCTATACTGTTCCAAATTCCAGCAGCAGGGGTCTATCTGATCCCCTCATGAGACAACATCCTGACAAACCGTCTTGTCTGAACATCCAACTATCCTGCTTTGGGAGGCTTGGGCAAAATACAATTAAGACAGACAGACTTAATAAGCTACAAAATCAGGAATACAGACTAATCTGCATAACCTTGGACTACTAAACGCCCTGTGAGCCTTAGTTTCCCCACATACATAGAACTGTCCAGTAATATACCGCATGGGATTGCTATAAGAAATAGTGCAGTAGCAGCTCTCACTCAGTGAGTGCTTACTATGTGCCAGGCACTGTTCTAAATTCTTTACATGTTAATTCACTTAATTCTTTTTTTTTAATGTTTGCTTATTTTTGAGAGGTGGAGAGGGGCAGAGAGAGGAGGGAACACAGGATCCAAAGCAGGTTCTGTGTGGACAGCAGTGGGCCTGATACGGGGTTCAAACTCACAAATGGTGAGATCATGACTGAGCTGAAGTAGTACACTCAACTGACTGAGCCACCCAAGAGCCCCTATTAATTCATTTAATTCTTAAAGCAACCCTGTGAGGCAGGTATTGTCATCAAACTCCTTATTACAAAGAGGAAAATGAATAAAAAGAGTTTTAGAACCCTGCACAAGGTCATACAGCTAGTAATTAATGGAAGTCTGGATATTACATATATGTATATTCCCCTTAGCACAGGGCATGGTACATGTTAACCTCTTCATAAACAGTAGTTATAAGGGTGCCTGGGTGGCTCAGTTGGCTAAGCATAAACAGTAACTGTCATTATCTTTGTTAATTCTCTGTTGAATTATACAATTTTCTCAGATTAAGACTCCTTAGCCAGGGAGGCGCCTGGGGGGCTCAGTTGGTTAAGTGTCTGACTCTTGATTTCGGCTCAGATCATGGTCTGCACCAATAGCATGAAGCCTGCTTGGGATTCTGTCTCCCCCACACCCCTCTGCCCCTCTCCTACTCATGCTCTCTCTCAAAATAAATAAATAAACTTAAAAAAAAAATCCTATTTGAAATAGCAACAATAAAAAACAATTACTTAGCAATAAAATTGAATGTACAAGATTAATATAAAGAAAAAGGATGAGGATACTCTTTAAAGACAAGGAAAGTACACAGTAAGTAAAAAAAGGGGTGCTGCAAGTTAAGCATGATACCGTGAAAACAGTATCTAGACACAGACATTACACCCTTCACAAAAATTAACTAAAAATAGACCATAGACGTAATGCAAAACACAAAACCATAAACTAGAACATAACACAGAAGAAAAATCTAGATATCCTTGGATTTGGCAATAAATTTTTAGATATAATGCCAAAGGCCCAAAAGAAAGAACTGATAAGTTGGACTTAATTAAAATTAAAAAGAGTTCTGTGTAAGATGCTGACAAGAGAATGAGAAGACAAGCCATACACTGGGAGAAAATACTGGTGTAAGACACACGTAACAGGGCTGCCTGGCTGGGTCAGTTTGTGGAACATGTGACTTTTGATCTTGGGGCTGTGACTTCAAGCCCCACGTTGGGCATAGAAAATACATTAAAAAAAAAAGGCACATGGGATAAAAGACTACTCCAAAATATACAAAGAACTCTTAAAGCTCAACAATAAGAAAATAACATGATTTAAAAACAGGTAAAAGATCTGAACAGAACTCTAAGGACACACAGATAGCAAATAAACATATGAAAAGATTTCTCAACATTACACATCATTACAATTACAAATTAAAACAATGAAATTCCACTAACACCTATTAGAATGGTTAAGATCCAAAATACTGACAAAATCAAATGCTGACGAGGATGTGGAACAACTAGAACTCTTATTCATTGCTGGTGGGAATGTAAAATGATATAGCCACTGTGTTGGGCAGACTCTTACAATTAAACATACTCATACAATCTAGCAATCATGTTCTTTGGTATTTAAAACCCAAATCAGTTAAGGGGCCCCTGGGTGGCTCAGTCAGTTGGGCGTCCAACTTCAGCTCGGGTCCTATCTCATGGTGCGTGAGTTCGAGGAGCCCCACATCGGGCTCTGTGCTGGCAGCTTGGAGCCTGGAGCCTGCTTGGGATTCTGTGTCTCCCTCTCTCTCTGCCCTTCCACTGCTTGTACTCTATCTGTCTCTCTCTCAAAAATCAATAAAAAACAAACAAAAAACCCAAATCAGTTGAAAACTTATGTCCACGCAAAAACCTGTACGTAAATATTAACAGCAGCCTTATTAATAACTGCCAAAATTTGAAGCAACCAAGATGTGCTTAGTTGGGTAAATGGAAGCAAACTATGGTATATCCAGACAATGTATTATTACTGAATGCTAAAAAGAAATGAACTATCAAGCCACTAAAAGTCATGGAGGATCTAAAATGTCTATTACTAAATAAGAGCCAATGTGAAAGGCTAAACACCAAATGATTCTAACTATATGGCATTCTGAAAAAGACAAAACAATAGAGATAGAAAAAAATCAGTGGTTGGGGGTGGGAGGGATGAACAGAAAACCACAAAGGATTTCCAGGACAGTGAAAATACTCTACATTAAGGATCATACATGTCATTACACATTTGTGAATGCACAATGCCAAGAGTGAGCCTGAATGTGAAATGGAACTGTAGGTGATTGTGAGGTGTCAATGTAGGTCCACCAACTATAACAAGTATACCACTATGGGAGAAGGTGGGAGAAACTGATAACGGGGAAGGCTATGCAACTCATGGGGTCAGTTGTATATGGGAAATCTCTGTACCTTCCTCCCAATTTTGCTGTGAACCTTAAACTGTTCTAAAAAAAAATAGTCTTAAAAAAAAAAAAGTACAGGGACACCTGGGTGGCTCAGTCAGTTAAGCATCTGACTCTGGAGTTCGGCGAAGGTCATGATCTTACGGTTCATGAGATGGAGCTCTGTGTAGCATGGAGTTCGCTTGGGATTCTCTCTCTCCCTCTCTCTTCACCCCTCCTCCACTGGCTGGCACACACACATGCTCTCTCTCTCTCTCTCTCTCTCTCTCAAAATAAATAAAATTTTTAAAAAATACAATTTACAAAAGAAAAAGAAAAGAAAACCAAATAAATAAGAGGTCTGAAAGATATATAAAAGAAGCTCTGAATAAATGAAAGGTCATAGAAAGATTTTAATATTGTCAAGATGTCAACTCTTTCCAAATTAACTGTTAAATGTAATGCAATGACTAAAAACAAACAAACAAAAGGTACTAAACGAATTTTGGGGAGACCCAGCCAATTTGATCCAAAGGTTTCTACAAAAATAAGGAAGAACAGCCATGAAATTTCTCAGGAAAAACAAAAATAATGAGTGGAAAATAACATTAATAGACAAAAATGTATTCTAAGCCAAAATAAGTCGAAGTAGGTAGAGATTAATGAACAAACAGAAACAGACCCAAGTAAATGGGAATCTGGATTATGATAAAGGTTGCATTACAACCAGTAGAAAAGAATATTCAGACTAACTTTTTGCTGTAAGTGCCCTTTTATACCTTATGAGTTTTGTACCATGTTATCTTTTTTTAGTATTATAGATTGAAGTCATAGCTCCTATTTTTGCTCATCCTCAGACCCACTAAAAGTTAAAATATAGGATTTTTTTTTTAAAGCATACACCCACAAGGACAAAGACAATGCCCAAAGAGACAAAGCAATTAAATTTTGGACAGTAGAAAACAGATGGAAAAGAAACAAATTATTCCAACTGGCCAGAGAAAGCTGTCTTAAACTGGCAGTGGAAAAACAGAGAACCAACATTATACATACAACGACCTCCCCTCCCCCAAATCTTGAAAACTGGAAGCATCAAGTAGCTCTGGAAGTGGGAATAGAAGAGAGCGAAGAGAAGGAAGGCTGCCTCAAGGTTTCTTTATAAAGCAGTCAGCTTCTCAAATCCCCTCCCTGACTTATGCAGCTGGATGCTCTTGCCAGAAGACAGACGCTTTATTCTCTGGAGAAGGTCAAAGTCTTTGAGTTGGGTAACATCAGGCTCAGTGTAGGGCTGTAACTCCATGCTGCAATCAGGCAAACAGTGGGCAGTAAGTAAAAGATAATATGCTATAAGCTGACAACCCTAGTCATCTTCCTCAGGTGGCTCACAGAAAGTTGGTAGTTAGTCTCTTACTCTCCAGACAGAAAACCGTTAAGGGCCTCCACTGAGGAAACTCACAGGCCCAAAAGAAAGGCCTAAAGATAGTGACATTAAGAGGTTCCATTAGAAAAAGGCTAGCCAGATCATATGTTAAAAGTTGCCTGCCATCCATGCACTCAGAACTTGGCCAGCTTTTTGGTCACTCAGATATTAAATAGGAGACAATTCTCCTTCCAAGTAGGATACAGTAGGTCACAGACCAATGTTCTCACTGCAATGGTGCAAAGTGGCAGGGAGTGAGGGCAGTTTGCAAAAATCACATTTTTGGAAAGAATATGGAAACTGACAAAAGTAACAGGACCTATTTGAACTAAAATTTCAGAAAGAGGAAAGTCTTTCTTTTATAAGCCAGAAACAGATGGCCATTTTATTCATTTTCTTTTTCAGTGGTAGAGGGCATTTTGCCAATTGAGCAGGGGGAGGGGAGTGCTGAAAAAGGAGACTGGGCATTGGTAGGGGGACTCTAAGAGAAAGAGAAATCAGTTTTTGGTGGTCACACAGGGTTGGAATGAAGGACAAGTGCTTAAAACACATGGACAATTTTCCCCTGGCTCTAGGGCATAGACACAAAAACACAATCTCCCTTCAGATTTTATAACTGCATGGTGTCAGAGGTTTTATAAGAAGCTAACTCAGAACTTCTGAAGGACAGAATTCCATCTCCTGTAGTCATCCAAAGCTGAGAAGACATAAATTCACCTCTCTCAAAGAAAAGTCCAGAGGAGCATACCAGAAACACTAGGGCAACCAGAGATGAACTAAGTCTTACTAAACTGTAACCCAAGCCCCAGTCTAAATTAATCCTTGCCTGGTTTGAAAGGAACAGCCTGACAACCTATCTTCCTAACAGAAGGAAAGGGGAAAGCACCTTTGGATAAAGATTACCTCTGCCTCTCTATGGTTCTTTTATATGCATTCTCCAACATATAATAAAAAACTGACATATAGAGAGGCAGAATAATGACTGATAATCAAGAGAGGAAAAAGGTATAGAAACAAATCCACAGATGACCCAAGTATTCGAGTTAGTAGCCAAGGTCTTTAAAATGCCACCGATTAGTATGTTAAAAGAAAAAAGAGAAAAAGATGTGAATTAATTTTTAAAATAAACTTCCACCAAATAACTTGAATCTAGTTTAAAAAGTCTAAACCTGAAATAGAGTATCTAGAACTGGGGACTCACTGGGTAGATTTAACTGCAGATTTGGAACAGCATCAAACAGGATTAGTGAACTCAAATTCAGGTCAATAAAATGTTCACAGTGAAGTACAGAACAGGAAAAAAAAAAAAAAAAGGACAGAACAGAGTGTAGGAGATAGGTAGGACCTAATTACAAAAGGTCTAATCTATAAATGGAGATGAGACAGAACAAGGTAAAAGCAATATACAAAGACATAATGGCTAAGAATTTTCCAAAACTGATGAACTACACACAAATTTAAGAAGCTCAGTGAACTGGGGTACCTGGGTAGCTCAGCCAATTTAGCGCCAGACTCTTTAAATGTTTATTTTTGAGAGAGAGAGAGAGAGAGCGAGCGCACGAGTGGGGAGGTGCAGAGAGAGAGAGAGAGGGCGACAGAGGATGTGAAGTGGAATCCACACTGACAGCAGAGAGCCTAATGCAGGGCTTGAACTTGCAAACCATGAGATCATGATCTGAGCCACCCAGGGACCCCCTGATTTGGGCTCAGGTCATGATCTTATGGTTCGTGGGTTCAAGCCCTGCATTGGGCTCCGTGCTGACGGTGCAGAGCTTGCTTGGGATTCTCTCTCTCTCTCTGTCCCTCCCCCATTCATGCACGTGCACTTGTGCTCTCTCTCTCAAAACAAATAAACTTAAAAAAAAAAAAAAAAAAGCTCAGTGGACCAAAAGCAGGATAAATGCCAAGAAAACCACATCTAAGCACACCATAAAATGTTGAAAACAGAGAATCTTAAAAGTAGCCAGAAGAAAAAAAGATATTATCTTAAAGTGGCAATCATAGTACTGATAGCTGACTTGTCAAAGGGAATTCAGGAAGCAAATACAATGGAATATTATTCAGCCATAAAAGAAAATCCTGCTGTTTGGGAGAAGATGGATGAACACTGAGGGCATTATGCTAAGTAAAGTTAAGTCAGACAGAGAAATACAAATACTGTATTATCTCACTTAGTTGTGGAATCTAAAAAAGCCAAAGTCACAGAAACAGAGAGTTGATTGATTGGTGGTTGCCAGGGCTTTGGGATGGGGGCGAGAGTGGGGGTGGGGATGGGGATGTTGGTCAAAGGGTACAAACTTCCAGTTGTAAGATGAGTAAGTTCTAGGGATCAAATGTATAGCATGGGGGCTATAGTTAACAACAATGTACTTGAAAGCTCCTAAGAGAGTGGATCATAAACGTTCTCACCACCGTAACAACAAAAACCTGGTAATTGTGAGAGATAAAGGATATGTTAACTAACCACGTTGTGGTAATCATTTTGCAATATAATTGCACTGCACACCCTAAACTTTTACGTAACTTAAAGTTATATGTCAATTTTATCTCAATAAAGCTAGGGGAAAAAAGAAATTAAGGAAGCCAGAAAACAAGAAAATGATTTTGGAATACTGAAAGCTTCTTCTCTGGCCCACCCCCACCCCACCCCCCCCACCAAAAAAGCTACAATTCTACACCCAGAAAAAAAAAAAAAAAAAAAACTTCAAAAAATAAAGATGTTTTCAGGCAAACGAAAGCTGAGATAAATTGTTGCCAGCAAATTTGCACTACATCATTTATTAAAAGCAAGTTCCTCATGCTGAAGGAAAACATCTAAGATAAAAGTACCACTGCAGGGGCACCTGGATGGATCAGTCAGTTGAGCATCCAACTCTTGATTTTGGCTCAGGTCATGATCTCATGGTTCATGGGATCAAACCTGGTGTCAGGCTCTGCGCTGACAGCATGGAGCCTGCTTGGGATTTTCTCTCTCCCTCTCTCTCTGACCCTGCCCCATTCGCACTCTCTCTCTCTCTTTCAAAATAAATAAGTAAACAAAAAACAAAAAAAGTACCCTGCAAGAACTGATGAAAAACAGTTGAAAGGGAAATATGTGGTTAAACACAAAGAGTATTTGCGATGCCTAAAAACACATAAAATTCAAATTTCACTCTTTCTTCTGGGCCACCGATATCCCATCCAGACTGAGGAAGACCCAGAAACTTCGGGGCCACGTGAGCCACGGCCACCGCTGCATCGGCAAGCACCGGAAGCACCCAGGAGGCCGGGGTAATGCTGGTGGCATGTATCACCACAGGATCAACTTTGACAAATATCATCCAGGTTACTTTGAAAAAGTTGGTATGAGACATTACCACTTAAAAAGGAACTAGAGCTTCTGCCCAACTGTCAACCTTGATAAACTGTGGACCTTGGTTAGTGAGCAGAAACAGGTAAATGCTGCCAAAAATAAGACTGGAGCTGCTCCTATCATTGATGTGGTGCAATCGGGCTACTACAAAGTTTTGGGAAAGGGAAAGCTCCCCAAACAGCCTGTCATCGTGAAGGCCAAATTCTTCAGTAGAAGAGCTGGGGAGAAGATTAAGAGTGTGGGGGGAGCCTGTGTCCTGGTAGCCTGAAGCCTGAAACCACATGGAGAGAGGTTCATTAAATACTAACAAGTACTTTTCAAAAAAAAAAAAAAAAAAAAAATTCAAATTTCAATGTCCATAAAATAAAGTTTTATGGGAACACCATCACACTCATTTTTTTTATGATTGGCTTGGCTGTTCTAATGCTGCAATGCAGAGTTGAGCAGCTGCAATAGAGACTATGTGGTGCCCTCTCACACTGCTGCATCACGGTGCACTATAAATTGCAGTGATGTAGTTGTATCTGACAGCATGGAGTGTCACACATACTGCTGTACATGACATTTTAATTTTATTTATGAGTGCATAACCCATCATGTCAAAACAAGAAAGTGCACTTTAAATGTCACACATCAAGGCACAGTGGAGTATGTTTTGTCATCAAATTAGATGGCAAAGCATTGTCATTATTATGTAATGACACTATAACTATGCTAAAAGAATACAACATATAGAGACATTACCAGATTGTACTCATCATAAGAGTTCCCAACTCACAGGAAAGCATTAGAAAATCAGAAAAATTTAAATTATCTCATATTAATTTCTTCATAAAATGAAAAAATGAAACTGCAACCACACTATGTGTGTGAGTAGCTCATTTGTCAGCCTAGCAAGGAAAGCCATTTACTAATGGTGAGTTAATTAAATAATGTTTGATTACAGCAGTCAAGGAAATGTGTCTAGAGAAAACGAACTTGTTTAAGATTATTAGCCTTTCCAGAGAGAACAGTTGTTCAAGCAAGTTGAGGATATTGGGAGCAATAGCAATAGTCAATTTAAAAACAAGGCAAATGATTTCTAGCAGGTTTCCTTGAATACAGATGAGTTAACAGATGTTGCAGATTACTTATCAGTTATTTATTTGATCAATCAATACAGAGTTTGAGTAACTAAAAAATTAGCCTCTATGAATGCCTATGTGAAACTACTAGAGTAAAGAGTATTTTCAAACTTAAGAAATCATTAATTCAGTATAACCTGAAGTGGAATCTAAGAAATGCTACAAGCAATGGTGGTAAAATGTGTGTGGTAAGAAAAAGGCTTAGTGGGGACAAATTAACAAAACTTGTGAAAATGTAAAATGTATAAGGTATTTCAAGACTATGGTTATTCACTGTATTACTCAGCAGCAGGTATTCTCAGGAAAATATCTGAACCCATCATGTCTTATAGACCAGTAGTGCCAAAAGATAAATTTCATTTGCTTTCGGGGATTTCACCATCATTGGTTCCAAAACAGAAGCTGAATATCCTGACTTGTCCCACCACTCAGCAGTTCCATGGCTTGGTAGTTTTACTGCCATTTTTTGAGCCCAAGGAATGGACTCAACATTTTTCTAAAGAAAAAAAATCAGGGGGCACCTGGGTGGTGCAGTCGGTTAAGCGTCCGACTTCAGCCAGGTCATGATCTCGCGGTCTGTGAGTTCGAGCCCCGCGTCAGGCTCTGGGCTGATGGCTCAGAGCCTGGAGCCTGTTTCTGATTCTGTGCTCCCTCTCTCTCTGCCCCTCCCCCGTTCATGCTCTGTCTCTCTCTGTCCCAAAAAAAATAAATAAATAAACGTTGAAAAAAAAAAAATTAAAAAAAAAAAAATCAGC
Source organism: Acinonyx jubatus (assembly GCF_027475565.1). Lineage (NCBI taxonomy): Eukaryota > Metazoa > Chordata > Mammalia > Carnivora > Felidae > Acinonyx > Acinonyx jubatus. The sequence goes on from NC_069391.1 coordinate 38,177,552, forward strand.
CGCAACCATTATTGTAGAACACCAAATGGATTTGAAAATTTAGCTTTTGCTGAAAACTTGGATTCTTGATGAACTTAAAATCAGCAAAAGACTGCTTATATAAGAAACATACTGCAGGTAAAGCCTAAAATATTTTAATAACTAAAGCTATTAGAATCGTATATAATGGCAAACTGCTTTATATGCTTCCTGTTCAGTCAAAAATTAAGGTCTCCATTCCCACACAAATTTGCAAAATATCTATTTTCTGAGCTCAAAGGACAATTTCAGCAGTGTTTTTTGGACCCTAAGTAAAATAGAAAATTCATATTTTATTTTATTTTTTAATTTTCTATTTATTTTTGATAGGCAGAGAGAGACAGAGCACAAGTGGGTGAGGGGCAGAGAGACACGGAGACACAGAAGTCGAAGCAGGCTCCAGGCTCTGGCTGTCAGCACAGAGCCCGACGCGGGGCTTGAACTCACAAACCGCAAGATCATGACCTGGGCCAAAGTTGGACACTAACCAACTGAGCCACCCAGGCGCCCCAGAAAATTCATATTTTAAAATCAATCCATGTATAACTGTGCAACTGAGGAGCTTCAACCTAACCTACAATTGGAAGTGACTAATCTGTACTATAATGATACGCTGAAAGACAAATATCAAGAATCTAACAGAATTTTATAAATGCCTTCCAAACGATAAATTATTTCCATTAAAATCATATACTCACGGATTGATGTTTGTATTTGGCAGTACCAATCTGTGTGTAGACTTTTTGAAAAGAAAATCTCATTAGAGATCAACATTAACAAATGAACAACTGCAATCAATCTTAATGATAATAGCTCTGAACCCCAATTAAGCATTATCTAACCCCCAAAATTAATTCCATTCTTCTCATTAGACCTACATTATAAAAAATTATACTCAACTATTTACATTTTGAATTTTGTCAATAGGGTTTTGTGGAAGTTTGGTTTCTCTCGTTATGTAAGTAACTATGTAATAATAACTTTGATTTTTTCCTTCTGGCCTACAAAGCCTAAAATATCTGCTATCTGGCCTTTTACAGAAAAAGTATGTCAACCTCCGAACTATGTATATAGTTCCACTGAACTCTATAATTGCTTATAGAACTAAAAATAGGTGCAGATTAAAAGAATACAGTATGTAATATCAATGTAATCTGATGGTATAGATAGTACAGCTCTACAGAGGAAATGGAGATAGCATATGCAAAATAATTTATGCAACTGCTCAGCAATCATATGGCTAACAGTATTATTAGTATTGCTATTCTGAGACTACTGTATAATGTGGGATAAAACAAATGAGTAATTAATAATGTGATATTTTAGGGGTGCCTGGGTGGCTCAGTCAGTTAAACATCCGACTTAGGCTCACTCAGGTCATGATCTCGTGGCTTGGGGGTTCGAGCCTCGTGTCGAGCTCTGTGCTGACAGCTCAGAGCCTAGAGTATGCTTCAGATTCTGCGTCTCCCTCTCTCTCTGCCTCTCCCCCACTCGCCCTCTGTCTCTCTCCCTCTCAAAAATAAACATTAAAAAAATAATGATGATGACATTTTAATCCGTTATTCCCTATATCCTTAAGAACAGAATTTTGGGTATGGGAAAAAGGATATATAGATGTCATATAAAAGAGATTAAGTCTTAAAATGTGTGTGTGCGTGGCTGTGTGTGGAAAGATGTACATACATCACTCCTAACTCTGTCCTAGACAAAATGATAACTCAGCAATGCACATACCTAATGCCCAGATGACATTCTCAAATATCATTTTCCACTAATAACTAGGGTGTCTTGGAGAAACCAGGTAGTTACCAATCTGGAGCAGGAAATGTAAAAGATAAGCCTCAAACACTTGGTCATACCCTATAGCAAGAATGCTATAAAGAACACCTGGAGTGGATCAAGTTATTCAAGAGCTAATATAGTAGGCTTCAATTGGCCAACAGTAAGACAATCTGAGAATCAATGATGTTAATAATTACCATTGATTAAAACCCATCAGATGTTTGAATTCCTAAATTCACAATAACACTATTTTAAAAATAGTTCTTAAAGGATAATAGGGAACTAATCTGCTATCTTGAAAGAGATAAAGACATAGAACCAAGTATGTATCCTGTAGCTCTGGATAACTAGTAGATAAGCAGAAACATCTTTTTTTTTTTTTAATTTTTTTTTTAACGTTTATTTATTTTTGAGACAGAGAGAGACAGAGCATGAACAGGGGAGGGGCAGAGAGAGAGGGAGACACAGAATCCGAAACAGGCTACAGGCTCCAGGCTCTGAGCGGTCAGCACAGAGCCCGACGCAGGGCTTGAACTCATGGACCGTGAGATCATGACCTGAGCCGAAGTCGGACGCTTAACCGACCAAGCCACCCATGCACCCCAGAGAAACATCTCTTAATAAAAGTATCCCAACGAATAAATAAAAAAGAAGTAACAGAATGTTACTGTTTTGCAACTATCAATAATTTAATTGATCTGGGCATAAAGCCCAACTGCTAACATGACAATAAGAGAGAAAACCAGTAACATAACTCCTGATTAAAGAACACAATACTGCCTATAGCAATGCCTAAAGGACTGAACCAGAGTCTGACCAAGGCTGTGAATCCAGCTACCAATTTGTAATAAACACAGAGGATGAAGGAACATGCTTAACTGCAACATGAGATGTGCAATCAGTAAAATTCAAACTTTGGCCAGGGTTCTTCAAGAGAAAAAAATGTAAAGAGAGGCAGAGGGGTAAACTGTAATTTAAAAAAAACTTAAAAAACCCAAAATTTTTAAAAATGAGTAACACGATAGTCTACGAATGCATACTTGGTGATAAAACTATAAAGAATAAGGAAATGATTACGAGTCAGAACAATGGTTATCTGGGAAGGGGAAGGGGAAGAGGTTATAATCAAAATGGGACATGGGAAGGATTCCTGGATAGCTGAAAAATAGTTCTATTTTTTGACCTGGGTGCTGTAGTCTCATGAATATTTGCCTTATTTAAAAAAAAAGGGGGGGTGTTGAGGGGGCGCCTGGGTGGCTCAGTCAGTTAAGCAACTGACTTCAGCTCAGGTCATGAACTCACTGTTTGTGAGTTCAAGTCCCACATCGGGCTCTGTGCTGACAGCTCAAGGACTGAAGCCTGTTTCAAATTCTGTGTTTCCCTCTCTCTCTGTCCCTCTCCCACTCACACTCTGTTTGTCTCTCTCTCTCTCAAAAATAAATATTAAAAAGGCGGGGGGGGGGGGGTGCCTGGGTGGCTCAGTTGGTTAAGCATCCGACTTCAGCTCAGGTCATGATCTTGTGGTCCGTGAGTTCCAGCCCCACGTTGGGCTCTGTGCTGACAGCTCAGAGCCTGGAGCCTGCTTTGGATTCTGTGTCCCACACTCCTCTCTGCCCCTCCCCACTCATGCTCTGTCTCGCTCTATCTCTCATAAATAAATAAATGTTAAAAAAAATTTTTTTTAATTAAAAAAGAAAAAAAGTGGGGTGCTTGGGTGGCTCAGTCATTTGAGCGTCCGACTTCGGCTCAAGTCATGATCTCACGGTTTGTGGGCTCATGCCCCATGTCGGGCTCTATCTCCACTTGCACTCTGTCTGTGTCTGTCTCTCTCTCTCTCTCTCAAAAATAAATATTTTTAAACAAGAAAAGGGAAAAAAAGGGGGGGAGGCACCTGAGTGGCTCAGTCAGTTAAGCATCAACTTCAGTTCAGGTCATGATCTCGCAGTTCCTGAGTTTGAGCCCCATTTCCAGGCTGACAGCTCAGAGCCTAGAGCCTGCTTGGGGTTCTAGCTCCCTCTCTGCTCCTCTGTCTGTCTCTCTCACTCACACTCACACACACACACACACACACACACACACACACACACACTCTTTTTCTCTCATATTTTTTAAAGTGTGCACGTGTTTGAGATTTTCTGCTTATTTTACAAGGATTAAATATGTAAAACAACAATACTATTATTGCCTTAGAGGTTTATAAGACATGTGTAACTAAAATGTGATATCAGTAGCACAAAGGGTAAGGAGGACAGACTGGAATTCAATTGTTATGTGGTTCTCACTTTTTTTGAAAAGCACTAACTCAGACTAAAATGTAGTAAGTTAAGAATGCAAGGGTGTGTGGGTTGCTCAGTGGTTAAGCATCTGACTCTTGATTTTGGCTCATGTCAAAATTCATGGTTCGTGGGATGGAGCCCCACATTGGGCTCTGCACAGACAGTGCTCAGCCTGCTTGGGATTCTCTCTCTCTCTCTCTCTCTCTGCCCCTCCCCTACCTGTACACATGTGCACTCTCTCTCAAAATATATAGACTTAAAAAAAATAAAGTATGCAGACTGAGGGGCACCTGACTGGCTCAGTCAGAAGAGCATGCAACTCTTGATCTCTGGGTCATGAGTGTGAGTTCCACCTTGGGTATAGAAATTACATACATACATACATATTAAAAAAAAAAAAAAAAAAAGAATGCAGATTGAAATATCTAGGGCAGTGGTTCTTAACCAGGGGCAATTTTACCCTCCAAGGAGACATCTTGTAATGCTTGAAGACTGGTTGTCACAACTGAGAGACGGCTGCTACAGGTACCTAGTGGGTAGCAGCCAGGGATGCTGCTAAACATCATACAACACACAGGATAGCCCCCTACCCCACAACAAAAAATCACTGGCTCCAAATGTCAATTGTGTTAAAGTTGAGAAACTCTGATTTAGGATAACTGCTAAAAACAATTATAAGAATGTATAACAAAGAAGAAAAAATGGAGTAATTTCACTTACATGAAGTTGAAAAATAGGCAAAACTAAATTATGATAGAAATCATCAAAATAATCAGTGGCTGTAGGGTATTTTTAAGTTTATTTATTTGGGGGGGGGGGGGTAGAGACAGAATCCCAAGCAGGCTCTGCACTGCCAACACAGAGCCCAATGTGTGGTTCGAACTCACAAACTGTGAGATCATGCCCAGAGCTGAAACCAATAAAACCAAGAGTCAGACGCTTAACTTACTGAACCATCCGGGTGCCCCCTAGGTTTTGTGTGTGTGTTTTGTTTTGTTTTTTAAGTAAGCTGTATGCCCATTGTGCGGCTTGAACGCAGAACCCTGAGATAAAGAGTTGCATGCTTTACCAACTGAGCCAGCCAGACACCCCTAATTAATGGTTTAGGGGAGTGAGGGTACAGACTTGGAAGGGGTACAAGAGTGCCTTTTGGAGCACTAAAAATGTTTTCTCTTGTTCTAGGCATACACTTTACTGTATATTAAACCTCAACTGAAAAAACAAAAAAACAAAAAACAAAAAAAAAGACTACTGAGCAGATAACCAAAGATTACCAGACTTAAGGTAAAGTCTTTAACATGAATCTTTCTTATCAAAAACAACCTGGGGGGCTCCTGGGGGGGTTCAGTCGGTTGAGCGTCCGACTTCGGCTCAGGTCATGATCTCACAGCTCATGAGTTCGAGCCCTGCGTCAGCCTCAGAGCCTGGAGCCTGCTTCGGATTCTGTGTCTCCCTCTCTCTCTGCCCCTAACCCACTCACATTCTGTCTCTGTCTCTCTAAAAGATGAATAAACATTTAAAAAAAATTAAAAAAAAAAACAACGTGGAAGAAACAGTCTATGAGGGAAAAATAAGCTTAAAAAAATAAATCAGCATCTACCGCTACATAAAAATATACAATGTCTTCAGAAAGTTCGGAGAAAACACTGCAACCAAGACTCAAAAACAATGTTATTTTTAAAAATCAGGTATCGGGGCGCCTGGGTGGCTCAGTCGGTTGAGCAGCGGACTTCGGCTCAGGTCATGATCTCGCAGTCCGTGAGTTTGAGCCCCGCGTCGGGCTCTGTGCTAACAGCTCGGAGCCTGGAGCCTGTTTCGGATTCTGTGTCTCCCTCTCTCTGACCCTCCCCCGTTCATGCTCTGTCTCTCTCTGTCTCAAAAATAAACGTTAAAAAAATTTTTTTTAAAAAGATAAAAATAAAAATCAGGTATCAAGATAGAACTCTTTAAATAAAAACAGCAGAGATAAACATACAGAAATTCTACTCTTAGGTATTCTATTTACCCAAGAGATAAAAATGAATGTCCACTAAAAGACCTTAACAAAAATGTTCATAACAGCTTTATTCCAAGTAGCAAAAACTGGAAAAATGCCTATCAAACAGAGAAAGAGATAAACAAATTAGAGTATATTGATACAATGGAATACTACTCATCAAAAGGAACAAACTACATGTAACATATGTGAATCTCAAAAACAATATGTTGAGGAAAAGCAGCCAAACCCAGGAATACATACTGTATGATTTCATTTACATAAATCTCTGAAACAGGCAAAAATAAAAGCTATAGTGATAGCAAACAAGAGTAGCTGCCTGGGATGATGTGGGGGAAAATTACTGGGAAGGGGTATGAAGGAACTGTCTGGAATTACGGAAATGTTCTATAATTTCACAGAGGTGGTGACTAAATGGGAATTGTCAAAATTAATCAAGCCACACCCTTAAAATCAGTACATTTTACTGTATGTAAATTATACTAAAAATGCTACATAAAACAAAAATGAATAACTCCACAGAAGGGGTGAAAGATAAAGGTGAGTTAATTATTTCTTTTTAAGTTTATTTATTTTGTGACAGAGTGTGATCTGGGAGAGGGGCAGAGATAGGGAGAGAAAGAATCGCAAGTAGGCTCCTCGCTGTGAGCAGGAAGACCAAAAAGGGGCTCATACAAACTGTGAGATCATGACCTAAGCCACAATCAAGACCCAGACGCCTAACCAGCTGAGCCATTCGGGCACCCAAGATTTTTTTTTTTTTAAGTAATCTCCACACCCAGTGTGGGGCTCAAACTTACAACCCTGAGATCGAGCCACATGCTCCTCCTACTGAGTCAGCTAAGCACTCCAGGTGAGGTAATTTTTTTAAAGTTTTTATTTATTTTGAGAGAGAGAGAGAGAGAGAGAAGGGGGGGCCATGAGTGGGGGAGGGACAGAGAGAGAGGAAGAGAGACAGAATCCCAAGCAGGCTCCACACTGTCAGTGCATGAATTTTATTCTGCATAGTTGCCTCATGAGATCATAATCTGAGCCGAAATCAAGAGTAAAAGTATAAAAACATGGGGCACCTGGCTGGCTCAGTGAGTAGATCATGCAACTCTTGATCTTGGGGTAATGAGTTCAAGCCCCACATTAAGGGTAGAGATTACTTAAAAAAATAATGAATAATAACAAAAATAAAAACACAAAGAAACTGAAAATCAGATAAAAAGATTTTTTTTTTTTTTTGACAGGGAGACAGTGAGTGTAAATAAAGGAGGGGCAGAAGGGGAGAGACAGAATCAGCAGGTTCCATGCCCAGCAGACAGTGAGAGATCATGACCTGAGTTGACATCAAGAATTGGATGCTTAACCAACTGACCCACTCAGGCACCTCAAAGACAATGTAAATTAGAGATTAATCCAGGCAATCCAACATCCACGTAACAGGCACTTCCAAAAGATAACAGCAAAAAAAATTTATAGGAGAAAATATCATTGAAATAACTCAAGAAAATTTTTCAATGCTGAAGAACACGAATTTCCAGATTAAAAGTACCCATCGCAATGTGAAATTTCAGAACAGTGGGAACACAAAGATGATCTTGCAAATTTCCAGAAGAAAAGAATTCACATATAATGGGCAGGATTTAGAATGGTTCTGAATTTCAAAAAGCCCTTTTGGAACCAAGAAGATAATAGAGCAATAGCCTCAAAATTCTAAAGCTATGTGATTTCCAACCTAGAATTCTATACCCTGCCAAGCAACTCAAATTCAGTAAGAGCTCAAGTTAGAATAAGAGCTCTAGAGGCACCTGGGTGGCTCAGTCGGTTGAGTGTCCGACTTCGGCTCAGGTCATGATCTTGCAGTTCGTGAGTTCGAGCCCCGCATCGGACTCCGTGCTGACAGCTCAGAGCCTGGAGCCTGCTTCAGATTCTGTATCTCCCTCTCTCTCTGCCCCTTCCCTGCTCATGCTCTGTCTCTGTCTCTCAAAAATGAATAAACGTTAAAAAAAAAAAAAAAGAATAAGAGCTCAAAAATTCATGTGCTATGCACACCTCCTCAAAAACATCTACTGAAGGATAGGATATACCAAAACATGAGAATGAACCAAAGACACAGACAATAAGGTAAACAGCCAATATAACACAGGTAGGAGCATGAAACACCCAGGCTGATGGCAAAGACAGTAAACTCAGTAAACAGCTATAAACTAGATACAGAAGGCAACTATGCAGAATAAAATTCAGAATACTTCAGGAGACTGATGAAAAGTAAAATGATACAGCCGCTTTGGAGAACTGTCTGTAATTTCCCACAAGATTGAACAGTTACCATATAATCTAGCAATTCCACCCCTAGATACACACCCAAGAGAAATGAAAAGAATATCCACACAAAATATGTACATAAATGTTCACAGAAGCATTATTCATAATAGCCAAAAAGGAGAAACAACCCAAATGTCCATCAACAGACAAATGGATAAACAAAATGCATTATGTCCATACAATGTGATTTTATTCAGCAACAGATGAATTTTCAAAACATTGTGCTAAGTTAAAGAAGTCAGTAACAAAAGATCATATATATATATATACGTGTATAAATGTATCTGTGTATATATGTGTATATATATGTATATATACATACTGTACAATTCCATCTATACAAAATGTTCAGAACAGACAAATCTAGTATATGTGCTGCCAAAGCAAGCACTAGAACAGGCAAGTCTAATACACAGAAAAAGTAGATTAGTGATTGTTTAGGATTGAAGAGGTTGCTGAGAAAGGGGGTATGACTGCTAACGGTTAAGAGATTTTCCTAGGGGAAAAAAAACTGGAGGGGTGGGGGTCCCCTGGGTGGCTCAGTCGATTAAGTGTTTGACTTGATCTCAGATCAGGTTTTGAGCTCATGATTGTAGTTCGAGCCCCACAGTGGGCTCTACACTGGGCATAAAGCATACTTAAAAAAAAGTTTTCTTGGTAGGTGATGAAAATATGCTAAAATTGGTTGTAGTAACAATGATTGCATAACTCTGTAAATATGCTACAAACCACTGGATTAAACACTATAAGTGGCAGAATTACATGGAATATAAATTATATCTCAATAAAACTATTACAAAAAAAATTCTTGGGATTAGTGGTAACTACATAGAAAAGTAAATGAGTAAGCAAAATAAGGTAACTATATGGAAAACAAAATATTATATGGGAAATAAAAATATTTTGGGGGCATCTCGGTGGCTCAGTTGATTAAGCATTCAACTCTTGGTTTCGGTTGATGTCACAATCTCATGGTTTTGTCAGTTTGAGTCCCTCGTTGGGCTCTGTGCTTGCAGTGTGTAGCATGCCTGGGATTCTTTCTCTCTCCTTGCCCCTCCCCCACTCACGCTATCTCTGTCTCTTTCAAAATAAATAAACTTTAAAAAAAAGTAATATTTACTACTTTTAAGTAATGAAGATCTATAATTATGATATAACTTTAGGAAGACTGGAGGAATATATGTGCGTGTATGTGTAACATATATGTTAGAGGGAAAGAAGACAGTGGAGGGATTTAAAAAGAAATCCTTATCTTCTATGGCGGGCAATCACAGATAATAAAATTTAAAAATCAGAGAGTAGTAATAGAAGCACAGTATTAAGGAGGTTAATGCCAAAATGATCAGCTATAAGAATTTTTTTTTTTAACGTTTATTTATTTTTGAGACAGAGAGAGACAGAGCATGAACGGGGGAGGGGCAGAGAGAGAGGGAGACACAGAATCGGAAGCAGGCTCCAGGCGCAGAGCCATCAGCCCAGAGCCCGACGCGGGGCTCGAACTCACGGACCATGAGATCGTGACCTGAGCTGAAGTCGGACGTTTAACCAACTGAGCCACCCTGGCGCCTCAGCTATAAGAATTTTAAGTTCTTTTGTGTGGAGTGATGGAAATGAAGAGGCAGTGTCTGGGGACTATTTTATGAAGTAACTTTGCAAAATTCATTTAATTCTTTAAATTACAGACAGGTAAAACTTTGATTTTTATAAAATTTTTAACTCAATACAAGCAATTTAAAAGTTAAGAAGCTATTAGAAAATTGGGAAGATATTCAACAGAGGGGAAGTGGATATTTTTGTGATCATCTTCCATAGCAAAAAAAAAAAAAAAAAAAAAGAAAGAAAGAGAAAAAGAAAAAGAAAGACTGCTTTTAAAGTACAAAGATTAATGGTATTAAGTACTAAAGTATATACTTAAAAATGGCTAAAATGGAAGGGGGCACCTGGTTAGCTCAGTCAGAAGAGCACAGTACTCTTAATCTCAGGGTCCTGACTTCCATTGGGTGTGGAAACCACTTAAAAAAAATTTTTTTTTAATGTTTATTTATTTTGATAAAGGGAAAATCCCAAGCAGGCTCCTCACTGACAGCACAGAACCCAACATGGGGATCGATCTCAGGAACCATGAAATCATGACCTGAGCCGAAATCAAGAGTCAGACACCGAACCAACTAAACCACCCAGGTTCCCCTAAGAAAAAAAAAAATGTTTTTAAAGAAGGTTAAAATGGGAAATTCTATGTTAAGTGGTTAGTACAATTTTTTAAATGAAAAAATGGAAAAAAAACACCACCACCTCTGGGAAATACAACCAGGGATATGGGAAGGGATAGAGTAGTAGGCATGATAAAACTTTTCATTTAATATGATCCTACATGATGCACATGTTATTACTTATAAAGTGAAAAATACCACTCAAAACAGTGTTGCTAACACTAACACCAACTAACATTTACTGACTGCTTTTCACATAGCAGGCACATTCTAAGTACCTTCACATGTACTAACATAATACTTAATTCTCACAGTATTCCTAACAAAGCATATGCCACATTCCCCTTCATCCCATTTTACAGAAGAAACTAAAGGCCTACAGAGGTTAAATAATTTGCCCAAGATCACCGGTTCAGAACCAGAACCTAGCTGTCTTACTCTAAAGCCCAAACTTTAATCACTATATTATAATGCCTCTGTATTAATATTAAGGAAGAATGAGATTTAGCAGAAAACTCAAAAGGTTACTAAATACTAAAGTACATAATGCCTACTCTCTAACTCCACTGGGAAATATGAACAGTTTTAAGTTTTAACCCTGAGTCTTCAGTCTCTAAAGCTGCTTGTAGGGACTAAAATCACAACCCGTAAAAACCCAAGAAATTAGTTGCACTAAATAGCACTTACCAAAAAAAGAAAAAAAGAAAGAAAAGTCTAACTACAAGCCTTTACAACAGAAAATAAACATAATTCAACTTTTTACTCACTGCCTTCTACTTCATTAACCCACGAGGGCATACAACAAAGAATAACACACACTATTCTTTTTTTTTTTTTGAGGGAGAGAGTGTGAGCAGGGGAGGAGCAGAGGGGAGTGGGGAGGCGGGGGGGGGGGGGGGGGGGGGGGGGGGGAGACAGAGGATCTGAAGCAGGCTTCACGCTGATAGCAGAAAGCCCCATGTGGAGCTCAAAATCATGAGCATGTCCTCAGCCTAAATCTGATGCTTAACCAACTAAGCCACCCAGGTGCCCCAACACACTATTTTTTAGCTCTCAAGTAAGATGTTCTTCAGATCTTCATGGTTAGTTAACTCTGCCCCTTATGAGAACATTCCAAAAGTCACATTTCTTCAGAAATATCTAAATTGTCACACACACAAAAATTTTTAATAACCTCTTCCTCACTTCAGACCCCTACTTAACTATTTTACTCTTTTCTCCTTAGCGCTTAACCACTTTCTAAGATGCCATATACTTTTTGTTCATTGTCTATCTCTCCCACTAGAATATAAGCACCATGAGTCAAGGGTTTTGTTCACTGTACCCTTGGCACCTACAACAGTGCCTGACACATGTAAGCACTCAATATTGGTAAACAAAAGTATACATAAACAAAAATAACAAATTTTAAATGTTCTCCATATTTCTGAAGTTAATATTTATAGTTTTAATTATATATAAGAATAACATAATGATGATTTACCTAGGCCCCAAATCCTTCTCCAGGTGTTTGTAGAGCATTACATGAGAAGCTAAAATATTCAACTTAGCAATACTTTTTCCTAGTGTTCTCATTTACTAAATTACTGCTTCAGAAATACATTAGACATGTTATGAAGTAATTTCCTTGCCTGAACAAAAATCACAACTATCAACTACTCATTAAGAACATCATATGGGGGGGCGCCTGGGTGGCGCAGTCGATTAAGCGTCCGACTTCAGCCAGGTCACGATCTCGCGGTCCGTGAGTTTGAGCCCCGCGTCAGGCTCTGGGCTCATGGCTCAGAGCCTGGAGCCTGTTTCCGATTCTGTGTCTCCCTCTCTCTCTGCCCCTCCCCCGTTCATGCTCTGTCTCTCTCTGTCCCAAAAATAAAATAAACGTTGAAAAAAAAAAAAAAAAGAACATCATATAGGGGCACCTTGGTGGCACAGTCAGTTAAGTGTCTGAATCTTGATTTCAGCTTGCATCATGTCCTCATAGTTCATGAGTTCGAGGCCCACATGTGGCTCTGTGCTGATGGCGTGAAGCCTGCCTGGGATTCTGTCTCTCCTTCTCTCTGCCCCCCTCCCGTTTGTGCACTTGCACACTCACTTGCTCTCTCAAAATAAAAAATTAAAGAAAATTAGGGGTGCCTGGGTGGCTCAGTCAGTTAAGATGGGACTTGGGCTCAAGTCATGATCTCGCAGTTCATGGGTTCGAGCCCTGGGTGGAGCTCTGTACTGACAATGAGCAGCTGGAGCCTGTTTCAGATTGTGTCTCCCTCCCCCACTCGTGCTCTGTCTCACTCCCAAAAATAAATAAAGGTTAAAAAAAAATTTTTTTTTAAGTAAAGAAAACTAAAAAATAAAAAGATCACATAGAAAAATCCTTGGGAAAAAATTATATACACTATTAACATAAAAATTCCAAAGCTTAAAGAACACCTCTGGTTATAATTTCACAGGTATGTGTCATGGTTACATGAGAAGATGGTACTTGGTGGTAGAGTAGTCACATAAACATAACAGTGAATTTTAAAGTACCTCTTTTTTGGCTAATAAAAAAATGTATTAATATATAACTCTGGAACATAAAGTCATTCTACTTATAAAGCAAAACACAGAATCACACTGAATATCAGGAATAGGAACCTTGTTTTACATCAGAATCACCTGGAGGGGTGCCTGGATGGCTCAGTCGGTTAAGCGTCCGACTTCGGCTCTGGTCATGATCTCGCAGTTCATGGGTTCGAGACCCACGTCGGGCTCTGGGCTGACAGCTTGGAGTCTGGAGCCAGCTTCGGATTCTGTGTCTCCCTCTCTCTCTGTTCCTCCCCTGCTCTCACTCTGTCTCTCTCTCTCTCTCTCAAAAATAAAGATTAAAAAAAATTTTTTTTAAAAATCACCTGGAAACACACACCAGATTCCCATGTCCCTCCCCAGAATATTCTCATTTCTTTCTCAGATATGTGGTTTACAAATACATTCTCCCAGTTCATGGCTTGTCTTTTCATTCTCTTATCTGTGTCCTTCACAGAAAATAGTTTTAAATTTTGATGAAGTTCACTTCATCAATTTTTTTCTTTTCAGGGATCATGCTTCTGGTGCTGTATCTAAGAGCTCTCGGCCAAACTCAAGGTCAAGAAGACTTTTCTCAAGGCTTTCTTCCACGGGTTTTAATGCTTTGTGATTTATATTTAGGTTTATGATCCATGCTGAGTTACTTTTTGCATAAAATACATTATATAGGTTGAGGCTTACTTCTTTACATACAGATGAGCAATTTTTGCAACACCATATGTTGAAAAGACTGTCCTTTCTCCAGTGAATTATTTGCACCTTTGTCAAAAAATCAGTTGACTATATGTAAGTCTATTTCTCAGTTCTCTATTCTGTTTCTTTAGTTCAATATATCACACTCTCTTGATTAGTATCCTTTATACTGCATCTTAAAATTGGGTATTATGAATTTTCTAGCTTTGCTCTTCTTTTTCAAAATCGTTTTGGCTAATCTAATCCCATTAACTTTCCATATATAACTATGTAAAACCAAGGCATAGTAGCCAAGTCTTTAATGGTTTCCTAGCCCTCTAGAAAATTAGCATTTTTACTATTGCATCTTATCTTGTCAAAATCAGTTCCAAATATCTTCTCTAAATGTAGATGGAGATGTTCATAACTTTTGACCCAATATATCCAGTATCAGAAACTTATGTGAAAAACACACAAATATAGATATAAAGATGTATTCAAGACAGTATTGTTTAGGGGCACGTGGGAGGCTCAGTCAGTTAAGTGTCCAACTTTAGCTCAGGTCATAATCTCACAGTTTGTGGGCTCGAGCCCAGCATTGGGTTCTGCACTGAGGGCAGAGCCTGCTTATGATTCTCTCTCTCTCTCTCCCTCTCTCTCTCTGCCTCTCCTCCAATCACTCATGTGTGTGGCGCAGTCTGTCTCTCAAAATAAATAAATAAACTGGAGGAAAAAAAAAGATAGTATTTTTTAGAAAGGAAAATAAATCCCCAGGTCCAATAAGAGAGAAAAGGTTAAATAACAGCTGGGAAAATGTTCAGAATATATTAAGTTTAAAAAATGAATACACAGTATCTGATTTTTGAGATGAACTATAGCATATTCAGAAGAAAATGTATTACAAGTATTACTTCTAGGGGTGCCTAGCTGGCTCAGTCGTACAGCATGCAATTCTTGATCTCGGAGGCACAAGTTCAAGCCCCATGTTGGGCACAGAACTTAGTTTAAAAAAAAAAAAAAAAGTATTACTTCTAAGTAACATCAATATAAGTGACGTTTTCTTTATAGCTTCAGGAACTTTTAAAACTTTCTAGGGGCTCCTGGATGGCTCAGTCAGTTAAGCATCCGACTTCGGCTCAGGCCATGATCTCACAGTCCGTGAGTTCGAGCCCCACGTCCAGCTCTCTGGTGACAGCTTGGAGCCTGGAGCCTGCTTCAGATTCTGTGTCTCCCTCTCTCTGACCCTCCTCCGTTCATGCTCTGTCTCTCTCTGTCTCAAAAATAAACAAACATTAAAAAATTTTTTTTAACTTTCTATAATAAACATGTATTGAATTATAAGTGGGGATTAACATTTTATTTTTTGAAAGGAGCTACTACCATTTTCGCAGTAAAATACAGGTAACTCTGTATCAGCCCGTAACTTATTTGTATGAAGTTTGTTCACAGACTAGGAATCATCCACACAGACAATGTTTTAGAAGAGTTTACTCTAAACCCCACAAATTCTTCTAGCCTACTGTCATGACAGTGACAAATACAATTTTCTCCATGCTTGTCTTCATGTTTAACTTTGGGTAGATTTGTAAGCACAAATTAATATTTTAAATTACATCATTAATAAATGACACATGGGAACAATATTTGCAACAAGCAACCTTCTTTAGGCACACAGCCTTTATCCTAGTTAAAATAAATAAAAACAAAACCTAACAAAAATGGGCAGAGGACAAGTATAGATAACCTGCATATACATTACAAATGGCCAATGACATGAAAGTAAGCTAAATTTCATTGACAATTAAGAGAAACAACCATCATAAAAGCTGATTTATCAGAACTGCAAATTTTATAGTTTGACAATACCCATAAAAATTACATCATGGAATAAAAATTAGTATTTCTGAAGGATAATTTGACTAGTAAAATTTAAATACATATATCCTTTAATCCAGGCAATCTATTCAAAAAATATAAAGATATGTAAAAATGTCCCTTTTCAGCTTTGCTTGTAAGAGTCAAAAACTGGGGTGCCTGGATGGCTCAGTCAGTTGAGTGTCCAACTTCAGCATAGGTCATGATCTCATGGTTTGTGAGTTAGAGCCCAGTGTCAGGCACTGTACTGACAGCTCAGAGCCTGGAGCGTGCTTCAGATTCTGTGACTCCGTCTCTCTCTGTCCCTCTCCCAATTGCGCACGTGCGCTCTCTTTCTCAAAAATAAACATTAAAAAAAATCTGAGAATGATTAATTGCCCATCAATAGACAGTTGAATAAAGTATATCCTTAACTGGAGTATTGTGCAACAGTTACAATTAATGAGACAATCCACAAATACTGATCATGGAAAGATCTCCAAAATAAACTATTATGTTTAAAAACAAGATGCAGAAAAAGCTTTTAAGTATAATTAAAATTATAGTTTAAAAATGCATAGTTATGTTTGTACATGCATAGAATATTTTTCTGAAGGATCACATGTCAAACAGTCAAGTGATTTTTAAGGGAAAGACTTTCATGCTGCTTGAATTTTTTCCTAGAAAAACAATAAACTAATGCCCTTAATAAATGTCCCTCATTACATCTTTAATGTTATAAAATTTAAATTCCTGTATAATACCTGCATAACAGATTTCACTCCATCAAGAAATTAGTATTTTTCTCCACCAAATTTACTAACCTAAATTTAGCTCCATAAGATATGAGAAGGTGAGATATGACTAGATCCTGCATGGGAAGTTTTATGAATTTAAACAGAGAAGAAACACTGTGGAAAACATAAGTGGCTACCTAGGTTGGGGGCTAGAACTTTCCATGACTATGTCTGGTGATCACCAGTGTTAGAAACATAGTAACCTTCCATTACTTTTAGTATTATAATAATATCCTTTACTATGTAATAAAACATAATTATTACCAGTCCAATACAATAGTGAATTCCTTAAAAGCGAAGACAGCAGTTTAGCAGTTAAATATATTCAACTGGCAAAAAATAAGGTTTAAAAAAAAAAGAGAGACAAGTGTTGGTCAAGATTACAGAAATTAGAACCCTCACAAGCACTGCTGGTGGGAATACAAAATGGTACAACCACTTTGGAAAATAGTCTGAGTTCCTCAAATGATACAGAGTTCTTATATGACCCAATAATTCAGAGAAATGAAAATATATGCCCACATTGACACTTGTACACAAATGTTCATATCAGTGTTATTTTCAATAGAAAACAACTCAAATGTTCATACGCTGGAACATTATTTAACAATGAAAATAAACGAAGTACTGATACATGCCACAACATATGAATTTTGGAAACGTTATGCTAAATTAGCCAGTCACAGAAGACTGTATGTTATAGGATTCCATTCATATGAAATGTAAATCTGTACGTTTATTGAATAAGCAAATCTATAGTCACAGAAAGTAGACTGCTTGCCTAAGGCTTGGGGAAAAATGAGGAGTGACAACTAATGGGTATGGAATTTCTTTTCTGGGTGATGAAAATGTTCTAAAGTTGATTGTCATGAGTTGTAAAACTCTTGTGAATATACTAAAAAAAAAACACTGAATTGTACATTTAAGTAAGTGAATTGTATGGTGTATGAATTGTATCTCAATAAAACTGTTATCAAAAAAAAGGCGGGGGCACCTGGCTCAGTCTCTTAAACATCCAACTTCAGCTAGGGTCATGATCTCCTTCCTGGTTTTTTAGTCTGAACCCCGCATCCGGCTCTCTGCTATCAGCAAAGAGCCTGCTTTGTATCCTCTGTTTCCAGCCTCTGCTCCTCCCTCTCCTCAGAAATGAATAAACATTGAAAACAAACATTTAAAAAAAGGAGAAAGGATAATATATCGATTAAGAAAGTCTTAAGAGGCATATCAACCAAATGCAATTGTGGATTTTCTATGGGATCCTGATTCAAACTAATTTAAAAGTTTATGAGACAACTGGGGAAATCTGCATATTAGATATTAAGGATTTTTTTTTAATTGAGTATATTTGACACATAATGTTACATTAGTTTCAGGTGTAGGAATTACTATTAAGAATAATGCAATTATGTTTTTAAAAAGAGTACTTATTTTTTTAGGACTCCAGTATTTACAGATCAAAGAATAGGATATCTAAGTTTACCTTAAAACAGTTTAATTGGGAAGAGTGTAGGTTAGAGGGGGTGAACCCAAGAAATTTTCAGGTCATTCATAGTGAATGGGGTTTTAAAATAGAAGTTGGAGTTCCCTGGACTAAAGAGAACAAGAGAAAAGTTGAAAAGGGCATTCCAGACAGATAAATAGCTTAGGCAATGGCACTGTCAAAAATTATCTATGGAGAGCTGCCTGGCTGACTCAGTTGGTGGAGCTCTGATCTCAGGGTCATGAGTTCAAATCCCATGTTGGGTGTACAGATTGCTTAGGCAAACTTAAAAAAAAAAAAACAAACTTAAAAATTACCTATGGAGCAAGAACTGGAAATACAGTTGAAAAAGTAAGTAAGAACCAGATCATGAAGGGCTTTGTATGTCACACAAAGAAATTTTTACTTCATTTTGTGGAAGATAGTGTCTTTTTCTTTTCTTTTCTTTTTTTTTTTTTTTTGATGGTGGAGACAGGTCAGATTAGAACTTTAGAAAGAGGGGCGCCTGGGTGGTTCAGTTGGTTAGGTGTCCGACTTCAGCTCAGGTCATGATCTCACAGTTTGTGAGTTGGAGCCCCAAGCTGGACTCTGTGCTGACAGCCTGGAGTCTGGGGCCTGCTTAGGATTCTGTATCTCCCTCTCTTTGCCCCTCCCCCACTCACTGTCTGTCTGTGTGTGTCTCTCTCTCTCAAAAATAAAAAAATAAAAAAACTAAAAAGAAAAGAACTTTAGAAAGGTTATTCTAGGAGCATCATACACTGGAGGGGCATAAGACAGTAAAGAGGCTACTGTCACAGTCTGAGTGACAACTGAGTATAACTTACATGGTGGCAGCAGGAATGAAAAGGAAGAGCTAAATACCAGAGACATGAGATACTAAAAATAATTGGATATGTGAAAAGAGGAAGCAGAAATCATCTTAAACGATTTCCAGCTTCTAGGCTCGTGTGGTTGGGTAGACAGTGTCAATCAAATATCCAGGAAAGTGAATACAAAAGAGGCTTATGAAAAAAGGTAGAGACCAGTTTAGTGTTTACTTTTTAGTATAATTAAAACATAATTAAAAAAAAAAAAAGCCATACTAGCAGAAATGTCTAACAGGAAGGCAAAAAATTAAGGTCTAATTAAAGATGTATACACTTTAGGACATATTTGGTAGCTGAAACAATAACCCAGAAGAGTTTATAATAATTCACACACCACAGAAATTTAACCTACTTTAAAAGTTTCCTCCCTACTCCACCTTGTTAATAATTAATTTATTCAAGGTATATATGTAAACAGTACATGCTAGGTATAGTTAATCTTTTATTTAGGAAACTTTATGTATATTGGGGGAAAGAAAAATATAGGTACATATTTGGCTAAACTTTACCAAAATTATTAACAAAATGCATGCACATAGAGTATTATCAAAGTATAAGCAGAGCTTTAAAAATGTAGTCTTCTAATTATTTTTTAAAGCATCAAGAACCCCATAAGAATATTCATAACATTTATAGTCGCTCTTTTAAAATCCTCCACTTTATAAGAAATTCCAAAATGCACTTCTAGTTTTAAAATTTCTTTTTAATGTCTTCTGATACTCTAAAAAGGCTAAAACAGAACTGGGTTTAATTATTTTGTTTTATTTCTCTTAATTTTCCACATGAGGCTTAGCAATCTTTATCTTCATGAGACTACAGAGGTCCAGGTTGCTATGGTTGGCAGGTTTTGGTAATTAATGCCTCTCACTATCACTGTTCTAAAATTCTTAACCTCTTCTAAACAAGTTTTATAGTATTTAAATTATAAGAGGAGCCCTACACAAAGATTATCATTTGCTATAATACTATATAACCAAGATTTCAATCTTAATTTTTAGCTAATCTTCAGTCATCACAGGATGCCTGGGTGGCTCAGTTGGTTAAGCATCAAACCTTGGCTCAAGTCATGATCTCACAGTTTGTGGGTTCAAGCACCACATCAGGCTCTATGCTGACAATGCAGAGCCTGCTTGGGATTCTCCCTCCCTCTCTCTCTGCCCCTCCCCAACTAGAGCTTTCTCTCTCTCTCTCTCTCTCAAAATAAGTAAATAAACTTAAAAAAAAAATCACTTAAAAAAAAACTTCAGTCATCAAGAACATTAGATCTAATTGAGGCAACCTGGCAACTATAGATAAAACGTCAAAATCCAAATAAAATGCAATTTCTTCCCAAAAGGGAAAGCACAACTAAAGTAACTGTGCAGTCTAAATACTTAGCCACTTTAGTCTACCACATGTCCTAGACTACAGGTTGAATCACTTAATGTCTATGGAGAAAATTCAGATACCAGTAATTCCTCGAAATTGCATGCAGAATTTGGAGGAAGGGGGGGCTGCCATTCTCAAAGGATGTGACTCCCCAAAAGATAAGCATTTATTCTTTTATCTTTTAGGTCCTATGGCAAATGCTAAGGAAATTCAAAGATCCAGTGGCATTTCTTTTTTTTATTTTTTAATTTTTATTTTGAGAGAGAGTGAGAGCGAGAGCGAGTAAAAGCAGAGGAAAGGGGCAGAGGGAAAGACAGAATCTCAAGCCGAGGCTGGGCTCAATCCCACCACCCTGGGATCATGACCTGAGCCGAAATCAGGTCAAGTTGGACGCTCAACCAACTGAGCCACCCAGGCACCCCTCCAGTGGCATTTCTTTTTTTTTTTTTTTTAATTTTTTTTTTTAACGTTTATTTATTTTTGAGACAGAGAGAGACAGAGCATGAATGGGGAAGGGCAGAGAGAGAGGGAGACACAGAATCGGAAACAGGCTCCAGGCTCTGAGCCATCAGCCCAGAGCCCAAAGCGGGGCTCGAACTCATGGACTGCGAGATTGTGACCTGAGCCAAAGTCGGACACTTAACCGACTGAGCCACCCAGGCGCCCCAATCCAGTGGCATTTCTTAAAGAGCTCATAATCTAAGTTCACCATTTGATAATAGAAAAAAAAAATTTTAAGTTAGAAATAACTGATTTCCTTAATACTTACACATCCTCAAGTAACTTTTCCAGTTTTACCACTTACTAGTACTATTTTTAATTTAAGGAACCTTTCTGTACATAACTTATTCCATAATTTATCAACAAAAAAATCTTCAGAAAAAAGTTACATAAGGTGGAGATTTAATTCAAAACTCAGGAAGTGCACTCATTTTAAAGCCCTTTTAATACAAGATTCTTTGAATCTCAAATCTAAATTCTACATAATTTCCATATCTTCAACAAGACATTTCTTTCTTTGTGTAGCCAATTTTGTCATTCTTATTCAGAGTAAATGTTGAAATATGATTAACAAATTCCAAAGAACTAAGGGTGGGAACCCTGAGGACATAGTTATACTTTTTGTTGTTGTTGTTGTTTAACATTAGCACTGAAGTTTTTCCACAGGGCTTAGTCCTTAACAGCTTGAAGACATCATTATCTTTGTTTAGCCAATGGGGGAAATGGCAGTTGAGTGATTAAGATCAAGATGGGCCTAAGTAATAAGTGTTTTGATTTGTTTTTTTTTAACTCAACTACCAGAATTCAAATGAGCTTTGCCCCCTCCAGAGCAAATACCTCAGGAGGCTGGCTATATACCCACTCCAACAATGCTACGCCCACAGTGCTCAAACAATTCAGAATTTTTTGAGAACTGCTTTCAAAGCTTATTGTACAACTTCATACTGTCTTTGTTAGTGGCTAATCTTTACTTCTCTGTAGTGTGGACTTTACTTTGTTGCATTTAATATCCAAAACTGATTCAGTGAGATTCAACTTGGTAAATAGGGTAAATAACCTGAGTAATACTATTTTTGAATCAAAAATGACATGTGTGGGGTGCCTGGGTGGCTCAGTCAGCTGAGTGGCCAACTCTTGAACTCATGAACCATGAGATCATGACCTGAGCCAAAATCAAGAGTAGGACGCCTAACCTTGACTGAGCCACCCAGGTGCCCCTGGTTTCTAAATTTTTAAGTTATTCTATTTCTACAAAGGATTGCTACATATTGCCCCAACTGCTATAACTTTGCCAATTCTTAATATTATTTTATAAATGAGGCTACGGTTATTTTCAACAAGACAGTAATTATTCAATATTTACAATCTGAATTACTATGTGTGTTACTAAGTGAGCCACACTTAGTATAAATTAGGATATTAGGATAAATTAGGATAAATTCATGGAATTTATCCCTCAAATTAAACATCAGCTGCCCATGAAGCAAATACAGCAAAGCAGGTAAATAATGAATTATGAAAGTTGGAAATGCAGACACAGAACAGATGAAAACTATGGTACTAATCTAAAGATGCTAAAAAAAATAAAAAAATAAAAAAAAAAATAAAGATGCTAGAAGTAGGAATATATCACTTTAACACTCAAATGAAGGAACAAAAAAAGTTTTAACCTTAAACTGCTCAAGTTTCCTATGGTGCTTGAATATAGTAAGAAAAGTATTACAGCATTGTGCTTTAGGTTTTTTTTTTTTAATGTTTATTTACTTTTGAGAGAGACAGAGACAGAGACAGAGACAATACAGGTGAGGGGCAGAGAGAGAGGGAGACAGAGGAACAAACCCAAGCAGGCACTAACAGCAGAGAGCCTGATACGGGGCTAGAACTCAAGAACCATGAGAGCATGACCAGAGCCAAAGCTAGACTTCAATAGACTAAGCCACCCAGGTACCCCTAAGGCATTATTATTATTATTTTTTTAATATGAAATTTATTGTCAAATTGGTTTCCATACAACACCCAGTGCTCATCCCAACAGGTGCCCTCCTCTATGCCCATCACCCACTTTGCCCTCCCTCCCACCCCCCATCAACCCTCAGCTTATTTTCAGTTTTTAAGAGTCTCTTATGGTTTGCCTCCCTCCCTCTCTTTTTTTTTCCCCTTCCCCTCCCCCATGGTCTTCTGTTAAGTTTCTCAGGATCCACATAAGAATGAAAACATACGGTATCTGTCTTTTTCTATATGACTTATTTCAATTAGCGTAACACTCTCCAGTTCCATCCACATTGCTAGAAAAGGCCGTATTTCATTCTTTCTCATAGGCATTATTATTTCAAATGCATAAATCATGGGGCGCCTGGATGGCTCAGTTGGTTAAGTGTAGGACTCTTGATTTTGGCGCAGGTCATTATCTCAGTTCATGAGAGATCTCACAGTGCATGAGAGATCTCACAGTTCATGAGATGCAGCCTTGCATTAGGCTCTCCACTGACAGCACAGAGCCTGCTTGGGATCCTCTCTCTCAGCCTCCCTCTGCCCCTCCCCTGCTTGCTCTCTCTCAAAATAAACAAACATTAAAAAAATAGTAATAATAAATAAAAGTATAAGCCAATACTGCATTAAGAAACGTAAATCCTCCCCCTATGACCCAGCAATTGCACTACTAGGCATTTATCCACGGGATATAGATGTGCTGTTTCGAAGGGACACATGCACCCCCATGTTTATAGCAGCACTATCAACAATAACCAAAGTATGGAAAAAGCCCAAATGTCCATCGATGGATGAACGGATAAAGAAAATGTGGTCTACATATGTACAATGCAGTATTACTCGGCAATCAAAAAGAATGAAATCTTGCCATTTGCAACTACGTGGATGGAACTGGAGGGTATTATGCTAAGTGAAATTAGTCAGAGAAAGACAAAAATCATATGACTTCACTCATGTGAGGACTTAAAGAGACAAAACAGATGAACATAAGGGAAAGGAAACAAAAATAATATAAAAACAGGGAGGGGGACAAAACAGAAGAGACTCATAAATATGGAGAACAAACTGAGGGTTACTGGAGGGGTTGTGGGAGGGGGGATGGGCTAAATGGGTAAGGGGCACTAAGGAATCTACTCCTGAAATCATTGTTGTACTATATGCTAACTAATTTGGATGTAAATTTTTTAAAAATCATCAAAAAAAAAAAAAAAAAAGAAATGTAACTCCTATCATCCTCCCACCATCATTTCTGTGAGAGATATAGTATCATTTCTAATCCCAAAAGTAGTTTTCTCAGACTTCTATTTCTCAACAGTGGCACTAACCCACTGGCCCCTTAAAGTAATTAGAAAGTTACTATTAAAGGAACAGTTTTGCCAATTAAAAAAAAAATCATTCTGCAACAGGATTTATCATTCTCTAATTGAAGTAATCCAAAAACAAAAAAATCTCCTTTTTCCAGTGAACTTAAGATATAAACCAATGTCATCATAACAATCTTGACCCATAATTTGGAGGGGCAGATATTACCCTTGTGACCTTTAAACTTAAGTAAAATTTTAAATAGTTCCTTATAAAAACTCCATAACTCTGATTTTCTTTTTTACAATATTTACTTATCAATTCTGAGAGCACATGCACACATGGGCAAATGAGAGCAAGGGACAGAAAGAATCCAAAGCAGGCTCTGCTCTCACGGTGCAAAACCCGTCAGGGGCCGACCCTATGAACCGGGACACCACAACCTGGGCTGAAATCAAGTCAGATATACTCACTGACTGAGCCACCCAAGCACCCCCATAAATTTGATTTTCTTAAAGCTCCACTTTTATACCTTCAAACATATCCTAAGTGGCAAAAGATCTCAGTAAAAGAATAACACAGGCTTCAGAGTCCAGCAGTCTGGTACTACAATTTGGTATTTAAACTTTCTAGCTGAAGACCCCTGGACAACTTAAATGAGCTATGACTCATTCTTCCTATATGAAAGTAACAGTAACCACACCTCACACGATTATGAAATATTCCTATAAAGGATGTGGCACATTGTAAGCCTCAATAAATGTTAGGTACTAATATCTATAATACTGTACTTAGTAGTGTGTATCCACAATTAGATATGGCATTCAAAGTTTTTAGTACATTTGTGTGCTTGGTTTTTAATATGTTTTAAGTATTCATTCTACTTACCTTGCCAACAGGTTCACAACAGTAATTCAATTTACTATTTATGTTATAACAAAAACATTCTTATATTTGTTATTAAAACAAATCAAGTATAGTATTTAAAGTGGACTATTGTCTACAAACCTTAAATATGTATCCCAAAATCTGAGTTTTCCAATTTTAATATGGAATAATATTTATATATAACAATAATAATATATATATATTAATAATATATATATACCTTGGGAATCTGAACTAAAATTATCTCTTTAATTTCGTATCTATCATTCCTTTCACTTCAGAATCACCTCACTTAAAGGTACATAAGCATAAACTCTGAATAACAAATTTCTTACTGAATAAAGTTGAAATAAAATAGTTCTGTGTTGACAGAACACATCCAAAGAGGCTCAGTCTTGCTCTAACATCTCTGTAGTTGTATGTGAAACAGTCCAAAATAAGTTCAGGAACATAAAAGAATTAGATCTTTTAACTATGACCTTCCAGCAAGGTGGAATTCTGTAGTCCTAAACCCTGAATTTATAACTCTTCCTGCTATTTCCCCCTAACTAGCAGAGTTGGACCAATTTGTTAGATGGCCTCCTTTATTTCACTTGTCTCCCACAAGACAGGTTCTTCTGGAACCTTAAACTAGGATTAGTAATACTAAATTGCAAAGATGGAACAGACATTTTATCATGACAGATTGTCATTATGTTGACAAATGCTCTAATGGGCCTCCAAACTTTAAAAGGTTTGATTTAGGGGCACCTGGGTGGCTCAGTCGGTTGAGTGTCTGACTTTGTCTCAGGTCATGATCTCATGGTTCAGGAGTTCAAACCCCACATGGGGCTTGCTGCTGTCAAGCCTGTCAGCAAAGAGCCCACTTAGGATCCTTTCTCTCCCTCACTCTGTACCCCCCCCCCACTTGTGCTCTCCCAAAAATAAACTAATATATATATTTTTTAAATAATAAAAATAGGGGCATCTGGGTGGCTCAGTCAGTTAAGCTCAGGTCATGACCTCAAAGTTTGTGTGTTGGAACCCCACATCAGGCTCTGTGATGACAGCTCAGAGCCTGGAGCCTGCTTCAGATTTTGTGTCTCCCTCTCTCTTTGCCCTTCACCTGCTCACACTCTGTCTCTATCTAAAAAATAAACATTAAAAAATAATAATAAAAATAAAACAGTGCCTTTTAAAAAAAATAATAAAAATAAAAGGTTTGATTTAAATTACCATTTACAATTGTGTGAATAATACCTACACCTCATATTTTAAAGTCTACACAAAGATTTTTAAGATTATTCATATAAGGTCTAAGGTTACCTATCCTAACACTTTCCTTACTCTCTATAAGTTACTCTTCATACAGTGCTTTGCCTTTGATGAATACTCAGTATTATTTACTAACACAAATCTCTGAAACACAAGAATCAACATGCTGCAAACAAAATATTAACTAGGGCTCAAATTCTTCATTCAAAAAGAAACTATACTTATTTTAT
Organism: Acinonyx jubatus; assembly: GCF_027475565.1. Classification (NCBI taxonomy): domain Eukaryota; kingdom Metazoa; phylum Chordata; class Mammalia; order Carnivora; family Felidae; genus Acinonyx; species Acinonyx jubatus. The sequence continues at coordinate 38,203,907 of NC_069391.1, forward strand.
CAAATTTAAGACACTGATGCTAGCATTCAAGAAAAAATTTATTACAAGATTTCAATGGGAGGTTCTCTCACAACTAGATCTCAAGTGCCACCTGGCTGATGGGATTTAAGACTTCATGGGGGTGCCTGGGTGGCTCAGTTGGTTAAGCATCTGACTTTGGCTCAGGTCATGATCTCATGGTTGGTGAGTTGGAGCCCCACATCAGGCTCTGCACTGACAGCAGAGAGCCTGCTTCAGATCCTCTACTCCCTCTCTCTCTGTTCCTCCCCCAAACTCGCTTGTATACTTGTGCTCTCTCTCAAAAATAAACATTAAAGAAACAACAACAAAAAAGACTTCACGGATTTTAAGACACATCCCAATTTCCAACAAGTTAAAAACTAAAAAAAAGAGGAAAAAAAATTTTGGAATCAGCTTAATATGGTAAAATATATATATATATTCTATAAAATACTGAGATGCGGGGCACCTGGATGGCTCAGTGCATTGAGCAGCCAACTTTGGCTCAGGTTGCAATCTCACAGTGTGAGTTCGAGCCCCTACTCAGGCTTGCTGCTGTCATCACAGAGCCCACTTCAGATCCTCTGTCCCCCTCTCTCTGCCCCTCCCCCCTCTCAAAAATAAAAAATAAACATTAAAAAAAAATGCTGGGGCACCTGGGTGGCTCAGTTAAAGCATCCGACTTCGGCTCAGGTCATGATCTCACAGTTCGTGGGTTCAAGCCCCACGTTGGGATCTGTGCTGACAGCTCAGAGCCTGGAGCCTGCTTCAGATTCTGTGTTTCCCTCTCTCTCTCTCTCTCTCTCAAAAATAAATACACAATGGGGCGCCTGGGTGGCTCAGTCAGTTGAGCATCTGACTTCGGCTCAGGTCATGATCTCACAGTTCTTGAGTTCGAGCCCCGTGTCAGGCTCTGTGCTGACAGCTCAGAGCCTGGAGCCTGCTTCAGATTCTGTGTCTCCCTCTCTCTCTGCCCCTTCCCTGCTCATGCTCTGTTTCTCTCTGTCTCAAAAATAAATAAAAACATTTAAAAATAAATAAATAAATAAATAATAAATACACATTAAAAAATAAAATAAATACGGAGATGCTATACTTATGCCATGGTGGGGGGAGGTGGTAGGAGGAACACTAAAACTACTAAATTTACTACAGTAGTGCCCCAAACCACTAGACATTAACTATGTTTCCATTTATAGTGTTGCCTTAGTTCACTCAGCACTCAAGACAAGTTCAACTTCCAGAAAAGGTTACAGCTAAAAGCACTAAGAGGTACTCATTCTCAAAGTAACTGAGAAACAATTAAGAATTGAGATATTGACAGACTCATCATACAACTGTTTAAAAAAAAAAAAAAAAGCACTATGCTTATAATTTTAAAGTTAATTGTTAAGTTGCCTATCCAAATCCTTTAAAACAGGAATTCTTAACCTGTTAGTTAACCCTCTGAAAATGTATACAAACTGGGGTGTCTGGCTGACTCAGTTGGTAGAGAATCTGACTCTTGATCCCACGGTCATGAGTTCAAGCCCCACTCTGGGTGCAGAGCCCACTTTAAAAAAAGAAAAAGAAAATGTATGCAAACCAGTTTATATGTGCTAATGTTCTCCCAAAGAAAATGGTTTCTCAAAAGGATCCATATAACAAAAAGACTAAGAATCAACGTCTTCCCTTTTTTAGGTTTATTTATTTATTTTGGGAGAGAAAGCCCGTGCACGTAGAAAGAGCAGAGAGAGAGAATCCCAAGCAGGCTCCTCATGATCAGTGTGTGGAGCCTGATGCAGGGTTCAAACTCATTAACTGTGAGATCATGACCTGAGCCAAAATCAAGAGTGGGGCACTTAACCAACTGAGCCACCCAGGCACCCCAAGAATCACTGTCTTAAAATAACTGTTTCAATTTTATATTAAGAATTAGTCACAGGGTGGCTCAGTCCATTAAGCATCCAACTTTGGCTCAGGTCGTGAGCTCACGGTTTGTGGGTTCTGGCCCCAAGTAGAGCTCCGTGATGACAGCTCAGACCCTGGAGCTTGCTTCAGATTCCGTGTCTCCCTCTTTCCCTGCTCCTCTCCTGCTCATGCTCTCTTAAAAATGAATAAACGATAAAGGAAAAAAAAGGAAAAGAAAAAATTAGAGTCACAACATAGAGTATGCTATAATCGGAAGGGCATTGCCAGGCACTAAAAGTAAGCCTGGCAAGGTTTTTTGTTGTTGTTGTTTTGTTTTTTTCTGAGGGGGGCAGAAAATAGATTCATTTATTCTAGAACAAATGAAAATAATGCATAGCCATTATTTTAAAAAACTATCATTGAAGAGTTTCTTTAGGGGCGCCTAGGTGGCTCAGTCGGTTAAGCATCCAACTTCAGCTCAGGTGGTAATCTCACAGTTCATGGGTTTGAGCCCAGCATCAGGCTCTCTGCTGAGCCTGCTTCAGATCCTGTGTCTCCTTTTCTCTCTCTCTCTCTCTCTCTCTCTCTCTCTAGCTTAAAAAAAATTTTTTTTAAGTTTCTTTAATATAAATCAAGTGTTAAGTCTGATAAAGAAGCTCCTACTACAGAAAATTTTGAGTATATAGTACTTTGTAAATTATCAGTTTGAAGTTTTCTACAAATGGAAGGCACCTATATTTCACTCTCAAATACTGAATAAAATTAAAACTACAAAAGGTTAACTGCAATATTTTAAGTTTTCTGTATCATTTAAACTTTTATGTTACACACCTCAGGAAAGAGGCACTATCTTTCTTTTTTTAATCTCTCCACCCAACATGGGGCTTGAACTCAACAACTCCGAGATCAAGAGTCACATTTTCTACCAACCGTGACAGCCAGGTTCCCCCTTAGGCACTCTCACTTTCTGATCTCTAGACTCACTGCTACCATGCTTTCAGATAAATAATGCAGGAGTTCCAAGAAGGTTCTAGCCCAAAGCAGCCATTCTAAGTTATGATCATTAACAGGAGTTACTTGAAAAGACAGTACTTTTTAAAGGAATGAGGTAAACTTGTTAAAAGTCATCATTAACTAACTGCTCACTTGATCAACAATTTATTCTTCCATTGACAATAAAATTCCAACTTGCTCCACAGTAGCAAAATTACGTTCAGAGGTATTCTCTATTCTAAGCTATATTCTACTTTGTGTTTTGTAATGATTGATCCCTAGAGGAAAAAGTCGAAGCAGCAAAGAAGTTCACTCGGTAAGTCTAAGAGACCAAGAAACTGGACAAAAAGCAAGGCCAAGAAAGATTTTAGAATATCCAGAAAAACAGGCACAAGAAACTACCTATGCCTATCATACATCCAACACCACCACCCCGCCCCCGCCCGCCCAAAGCTAAGAATCACAGACTTGAGATTTAAAAAAGACAACATGAATCCAAAATAAATTTGTGAAATACAGGTCTCACAAGTCTCTACCACAACAGATGCCATAGTTAGAACAGACTGGAGCCAACTATTTCACGGTGAAAAAGATCAGTAAGAAGCCTATTAATATGTAAAAGTTAAAGGAGTAACATGGAAAATTTAAAGAATGGTGGTTCCACTGCCTTCAGAAACTACAATCCAAAATAGAAAAAAGAATTTAACTTGAAAATAAATTATACTAAATGTTCAAGAACTATCTGATAAGGGAGAATAGTGGTAGAAAAAGGTCTGTGCCAACTTTTAACTGCAGCTGTAGTGGAACACACTAAAAGCCTTGTTTTAAGACAAAAGCAGTGAAATAAAAAACAATGGTTTTAGACCTATCACAAGTGTCAACTGCTCATGACCATAACTTTGGCTTTTTCCAATGAAAGACTTTTGGGATAAAGGGCCATACAATAAGGAATAAAGTATAAGAAAACAAAATTGACAAAATTCTCACACAAGACTAAAACATAAAACCTACCTAAGAATTTTCATACATTTTAAAATATCATAATTGAAGATTAAGAAATTAACATATACAATGAAATTCAACCATTCTTTCTAAAGAGGATTGAAATTACAAAACACCTAACTGAAATCAATGTAGGGAATCCTACATTTTAAAATTAAAATTAAAAGTTAAAGTTAAAATTCCAGTAGGGAATCCTCTCCCCATACTACTTCTTTCAAACTGAGAGGATTCTCCACAGTCCTTTTCCTGTTCTTTCAGCAAAAAATACAATTTGCAGCCCATTATTTCCTTTCACATAGTTGTTTTTTTTTAAACACTGAGATGGAGATCATTCTAATTAGTACCCACTCACCTTGGCTATCCATTACCCCAAACAATGACACTTTATGGAAATTTAAACTTTATGCCACTGAATTTAGCCAGCTGATACAGCAATACCTTCTTCAATTTGTCACTAATAACTTGTACATTAATACATGCATCTAAAAAAGTACAGTGTATGGTGACCACAAAAGATTAAGCATACAGTTCGTAAGGGTGCTGCTCTAAAAATGTATTTTCACTAGATATTCACTGATTATCACAGGCATGAATATTAAACATCCCCGTCAATTCTTCACATTTTCTACAAAGTTGACCCAATTTCAAAGCTGACACTGAAGTTTCTACCTTTAGAAGGATAGAAAAACAAAAGTAATTGGGTAGTCCTAAAAATGTACATCATAACTACATGACTAAGATACTCACTTAAAACTTATGCCAAGACAGCCCCTCCCTTCAAAGCAAACCAAGATTGACTCACACTGCTCTATTTTACTTAATTTTGGAAATAAAATTAAATGGATTCCTTAGCACTAATTTCCTGTCTGCCTCCACCATTTGAAACATTCCACCTTCAGTCCGTGATCATCCCCACAAAAATGATAAAATAAAAACAAAAACAAAAAACTCTCAATACCTCCAAGTTATTTACGTTGGAATAAAAAAAAGAAAGAAAGAAAATCAATGGATTCAGGAATAATAACCACTATCTTAAATCGGGGGTGGCTATGGAACAGTCCTACTCAGTGAAACCATCTCACCTCAGATGATACTTTTCATCTGTGAGACCACCCCATCTGCTAAAGCTAACCACCTGGGTAAAACGTTTCAATTTTGTCTCTCTTAAGTGGGAGACGATCAAGCTCCTGTACACGTTACACCGTCTACAGATATTTCTACATGCGGGGGGGGGGGGGGGAGTAAAGTTGGTGGCAGGGTGAGGACAAAGGGCATTTGAAACACCATTAAGTAAACAGAGAAAGGAGAACAGAAAGGGGGCTAAATCAGCGTTCCCTCCAGTAAGATAATGGCCAGAAAACGCAGGCACCCTTATTTACCACCCCTAGGGTCCTATTCATTACCGCCCACTGGAATGTAAAGTTGTAACTACCACCACGCAAGAAGCCCATCAAATCCTCAGAGTGTCAGGTCACTAGGCAGACTCTGGAATGACAGACTAATACCCTTCCCCCACCCCCACCCCCCAAAAAAGAAAGGTCCAACCCAGTAAGTGCAGGTCACTCTGCCCTCTGGGGCAGTTCCAGCCGGCGCGGGGAAGGTTCGGATGGGAAGACGAGAAAGGAAAGCCCACCTTTCTTCCCACACACCCCCAGCTGGGGAAACAAAACAAAGACAGCCCTCCTCCGCCGGTAGCCACTACCCTAGCCAGAGAGGCTTTCCTATTTCCCGGTGCAGTCTGGCCTCCCGCCCCCGCCCCCATGACAAAGAAAAGGCACTTGGTGAGCAAGGCCTTCCTGCTTCCACGGATGGGGGGAGGGGGCTGTCGAGGTGAGGAGCCCCCTCTACACACTCGCGCTCACACTCTGGGCCCCGCAAGCGACAGGGAGCCAAGGCCTCCGCCTGGGGAAGTCAAGGCTGGGAGGGGTGGGGGTACCTTGAAGTAGCCGCCTTCGTAGAGGGTGTTGGGGGGTCCGAAGATGGCAACCTCCCAGTTGTAGAGGTCGGACTCATCCACCAGGGTGATCCGGAAGCCCTCCACCGGCTCCTCCTGCAGGGATTTCAGCTCGAGCATCAGGGCCTTCTGCGAGCTGGTCATCTGCTGCTGGGCCATCGCGGCGGCGGCGGCGCCGGGCCGGAGCCCCAGTCCTCTCGCACCGGCCGGGCCGGACCAGGCCCCTCCCCTCCGCTCGTCCTCGCCCGGGCCGCACCGGGCTTGTCTTCACACACCCGGCGGGCCGGACCAGGCCCCAGACGGCCCGTGGGCCGGCCCGAGTCCTCCTCACACACGACGCGGGCCGGACCGGGCCCTTTTCCTCACACTCGGGCCAGGCGGGGGGAGGGGCTGAAGGAGTTAGGGGAATTCGCTCCCGGTCCCGGGCCTCCCCCCCCCGGGGGGGGCCTCAACTTGGCGGGGGGGGGAGAAGGGGTGGAAGCGGAGGAGGGCGGCAAAGGGCCGGCGATGGTGAGGGGAGGGGGCCGAGCCGGCCCTGGAGCGCCGCGCTCGCTCGCCCTCTCGTTCTCCTCAGGGGCTGCTGGGGCCGAAGGGCGCGCGGGGCCGGAGGGCGGGGGGAGCGCGGCGCGCTGGGGTCTCGCGGCGGCGGCGGCGACGGCGGCGGCGGCGGCGGCTGCGCGGGGGGAGGGGCGACGACGGAGGAGGTGGAGAAGAGCTAGAGCGCCTCGCGCCGCGGGAGCGACGGAGCCGAGAAGAAGGAGGGAGGGTGAGAGGGAGGAGGGGCGCGCGCCGGGAGGGAGGGCGGCTCTCGGCGGCTGGCGGCCCGACGCGCGTGCGCACGCCCCTCCCTCTCCCGCCCTGCTCGCCCTCCTCCTCCTCCTCCTCCTCCTCCTCCTCCCCCTTCCCCGCCTGCTCTCCGCCACCAGGCGCGGTGGCGGCGCTTTGTGACGCTGACGCGTGTCCCCCGCCCTTAAAGGCTAAGAGGCTGTGGGGGCGGAGGGTAGCCACAGGGGATGCCCTTGGCCCCAAATGACGGTTGTGCGGCTCGACGCCGCGATTCCTGGGGAGCTCCCGGGAAAGGACCACTGGTCCTAGAGTTGCCCAGCGCCTTCCCTTCCTCTCTGTATGTGTATCCACAGGCTTCGCAGCCATCCTCCGACGAACTCTGTTCCTCTGCAGGTCCCTCCCCGTGACACAAAGTCCGCCGTCCCTGCACTCAGTAGGTGCTTGACAAGAATGTGCTGAGTTTATGGGACTTATGGGCAGGAACAATTGTCCCGACATATCTTTTGCAGGGCCCTTAAACTAGTGTGTCCTTGGAGGGCAGTGTGTCACCCGGGGGGGGGGGGGGGCGATTCCCATCCGAGAAATGGGGAAGGCAGATAGGCCAGCTTCTACTTCTCTTAACTACAAAGAGGAAGTTGTGGGAAATAAAGAGAGAAATAATAACTCAGACGGAACCTGGGTTCCTGGCCCTTCTCTGATTTGGGGCAAGTGCTCTGGCTATCCCTCAGTTATTGGTAAAATGAAATACTGTGAGGGTGCTTGGCTAGTTCAGTGGAGCATGCAACTCTTCATCTTGGGGTTGTGGGTTCCAGCCCCACCTGGGGTGTAGAGATTACTTAAAAATAAAATCTTAAGAAATACTGTGGTTGAACTTGGACCTTGACCCCCTACAGTTCCTTTCAGCTTGAAGATCCAACCTGGAAATGAGGGACTTTTAAGTTAATCATAAGTGAAGTGAGATGGGAGACAGTCTTAAATCCCGGTGATTTAGAATACCTATTTCTTTTGGGAAGGCTCTTCCTGTGATAACTGCTGAAACATTTCCTAGAAAAGTCAGGATACTATGAGAGTTCCATACATTTAGAATTTTGAGATTGAAAAGATCTTAAGTTCCAATCCTGGCTCCACGATTTACATTATCCATTCCTTATTCATCAGCTTCTGTAATAGAGGATTAATTACAACTAACTTAAACAACTGTAAATATTAAATGAGATCATCTGTATACAGCGTTACTAGCATATGGTAAATGATCCATAAATAGGAACTTTTTTTAATTTTTTTTTATTTTTGAGACAGAGGGAGAGAGAGTGGGGGAGGGGCAAAGAGAGAGGAAGAGACAGAATCTGAAGCAGGCTCCAGGCTTTGACCTGTCAGCACAGAACCCGATGCAGGGCTTGAACTCATGAACTGCAAAATCATGACCTGAAGCGGTCAGACACCTAACTGACTGAGCCACCCAGGCGCCTCTTTAAATAGGAACTTTAAAGAAAAAAATACTAAGGCATAGCTGTATTCTGGCTACCACCCCTTCCATTTTTAAAATTTATTTATTTGATGGTTTGTTTGTTTAAGAGGGAGACTCTCAAGCAGGCTCCATCCTCAACACAGAGCCAGATACAGGGCTCAATCCTACAACTCTGGGATCATGAGCCAAAATCAAGAGTCCAATGCTCAACTGACTGAACCACCCAGGCACCACCACCTCCTCCATTTTTAAAAAAAGATTTTATTTTGGGGGCACCTGCGTAGCTCAATTGATTAAGCATCTGACTTCAGCTCAACTTACGATCTCAGGGTTTGTGAGTTCGAGCCTTGCATTGGGTGAGCTTAAGCCCCACTCCAGGCTCCACACTTTCTCTCCCTCTCTCTCTGCACCTCATGGGATTCTCTCTCTCTCTCTCTCTCTCTCTCTCTCTGCCCCTCTCACACTCACACTCTCTCTCTCAAAAATGAATATAAATAGATTTTATTTTTAAGCAATGTCTGCACCTAAAGTGGGGCTTGAACTCACAACTCCAAGATCAAGAGTTGTACACACCACTGACTGAGTCAACCAGGCACCTTGATTTTTCAGTAGACAATTTTTTACACAGTTTTAGATTTATAGAAAAATTGAGGAGGTGGGGCGCCTGGGTGGCTCAGTCGGTTGAGCGTCCGACTTCGGCTCAGGTCATGATCTCACGTTCCGTGAGTTCGAGCCCCGCGTCGGGCTCTGTGCTGACAGCTCAGAGCCTGGAGCCTGTTTCAGATTCTGTGTCTCCCTCTCTCTGACCCTCCCCTGTTCATGCTCTGTCTCTCTCTGTCTCAAAAATAAATAAACGTTAAAAAAAATTAAAAAAAAAAAAGAAAAATTGAGGAGGTACTACAGAGAGTTACCATGTACCTGGCACCCCAATTTCCCTTATTAACATCTTACATTAATATAGTACATTTATTATAACTAATAAATCAATATTGATACATTATTAACTAAAGTTTTTACTCACATTTCCTTAATTTTTACATAATGTCCATTTTCTGTTCTAAGATGCCACACTATATTTAGTTTTTATGTTTTGTTAGGCTTCCTTTGACTGTGACAGTTTTTCAGACTTTCCTTATTTTTGATTACCTTGAGGGTTTTGAAGAGTACTAATCAAGTATGTTGTGTAATGTCCCTCAATTAGAATTTGTGGGTTATAGGTTTTGGGGTGGAAGATCACAGAAGTAAAATGATATTTTTTATCACATCATATCAGGGCACATAGTATCCACATGATTTATCAGTGTTGATATTGACCTCAATCACCTGGCTGAGGTAGTGTGTCAGGTCTGTCCACTGTAATGTAACCCTTTTCACCTCCTTTGTATACCATACCCTTTAAAAGGAAGTCACTTTGCACAATCCACAATGAAGGAGCATTGTTTATTTATTTTTGTTGTTCTTTTTCATCAGAGATGAGATCTCAATATTTTGAAGAATCTTTCCCTAGCTCCCAACTCTACTTTCTAGGGCTTGCAACCAAATCCACTGGAAATAGGGCTCACTTCAGAGGAGGGAGAATGTCTTAGACAATACATCCCCTTCTCCCAAAATGATGCTGTGTTGCTGGTTCTGACTTCCCTTCTTCCACCATTCAATTTAGGGACAAGAAGATTGCTGACCTGGAAACGTAGGAGATGATGTTGACACCTTTAATAACAAGGATGTGAGTAGACAAATAGGCAGAAAGTTCATCTTCAAAGCATTTCACCCACATAAACTCATCACAGTCCCACCCTGCCCCAGAAGATGGTAGATCCCTAGCCTAACCCACTAGAACATACAACTGACACAGACCAGAAGCTGCTCCCTGGCTTCAAACAAACTGACAAACTCATAGTAAATATCTACAATGACCATGGCCCTAAGGGAGGTGGCTAATAAACATATACCTGTGTAGGAAGCTTATATCCTAGTGTGTTAATGAAGTATGTACTTAAGATTCTCCATTCTTGGTCTGAAGAACTCTTATTTCCACAGAATTTCTCATGCCTTTTTATCCTAGCAGGTAAGACATTGTTTATTAGTAGTTTGCAACTGTGTCATATTCATGCCTGGATCCACAGCAACCAGCACATTGTCTGACACAAAGTAGACACTAAGTAATTGTTCTCATGGGCTTACAGCCAAGGGCAGGAAAACAGCAAAAGCAAATTGAACCCCACCCTCCACCCCCATGTCTAATAGAACCTCTCAGACACATAGTAGGTGCTCAATATTATAGATTCCACAAGGATGACAGGTCTTGTTTATACAAGCTTCTTTTTTATATACAAGCCACTACAACGTTTGGCATGTTGTAGGTACTCAAAACATATTTGTCAGAAGAATGAAGGGCAAAAACAGCTTCCTAAAGTTCCTAAGTGTTTTATGACGGGTAGATTGACTTGACTAGTGGTGCCCTCTGGTGGTGAAGAAAATAGGACACTTACCCTCAGTCTGTATGGTATCACCTGGTGCTCCTCAACCTGGGCTCTTCTGAAATGATTCTTTCTTCTAAAGGGAGAAAATATAGAAATCTTGGAAGATAAATGAGAGGTGGGAGTATTTGCTTTGGAGAGGTCAATTCTTACCTTACATAATGACTCTTTAGGAGACCAACATTTTTTAAATTCTGCATATGTTAACACATGTTAAGTCCAATAGTGTTCTTAAGGAGACACAATCTTCCTTTAATAATTATAGCTAATGTTTGCTGTGCATCAGTCTGTGACAGACTTTTTACATGTAGTTTCCTGTTTAATTCTCTCAAAAATCCATGACATCCATACTAGAACATCTATTTTCCTGAATATAATAAAAGTTAGAAAAGCTAAAAAATTTACCCAGGGTAGGGCACCTGATGGCTCAGTCGGTTAAGCGTCCAACTCTTGATTTCGGCTCAGGTCACGATCCCGTGTAACATGAAATGGAGTCCTATGTCAAGCTCGGCACTAACAGCACAGGAACCTGCTTAGGATTCTTTCTCTCCCTCTCTCTCTCTGCCCCCTCCCCTGCCCACGAGCTCTCTCTTTCCAAAAAAAAAAAAAAAAAAAAAGTGACCCAGTGAGTAAATGGCAGAACCTGGAGTTGAACCTTGGTTATCCCACTTAAGCATGATTGCTCCTAACCAAAGCCCTGTAATATTCCTATTCTAATGTGCCCATAAAAATCCACACATAACACATCGCCTCCAATGCTATACTGCAATTATTTGTTTACATCTTTCTCCCAGCCTCTGAGATGCTCTTAAGAGCCACTTATTCATTCAATAAATATTTATTGATTGCCTGCTATGTGACAGGCCCTATGCTAAATGATTTAATGATTTAGTTATGCCGTCATGGAGCTTACATTCTAGTGGCTGAGATTGAATCAGACAAAAATCAGTAATTACTAGACAGATAATATTGCAAGTTTTGGTGAGTACTAATGAAGGTGACTAAATTAGAGCCTAAAACTGAAAATGTTGGGGTGAATGCAATTTTATTTTTTATTTGTATTATTCTTTTGGGAGGGTGAGTGCAGGTTGGTTTTTTTTGTTTTGTTTTGTTTTTGTTTTTAAGATTTTATTTTTAAGTGATCTCTACACCCATGGTAGGATTCAAGAGTTGCATTGTCTACCATCACAGCCAGCCAGGCACATCAGGGGTGAATGCAATTTTAAATGGAAGCAGGGCAGGGGCAGAATAAACCTCTATGAGGTTGCATTTAAATGAACACAAGAGCCAATAACCTCCATGTGCCCACCCTCTGCCCCCGATGATGGGTTATACAGAAGTTATGCTGCTGTTAGGGAGGGGGAGTCATGCAGATTTCCCCCCACCACCCCAGATGACCTGTCACGGGAAACATAGAAGCTTAGTGTACTTTTTTTTGTTTGTTTAGGAAAAATCCCCAAATCAATAGTTTTGGGTGTTTTTGTTTGTTATTTGTTTGTTTGTTTTAATGAGTCAATAGCAACGTCCAATCTCCTAGGGCTCCCTCCACCTGCACCTGCATCTCCGCTTGCTGGTAGCAAGCAGGATACTGGGGCTGAGGCTGCAGCTCAGGGCGAAGCAGGGCCAGATGTGGCTTTCCAGCCTTGCTTGGCCTTAGGGCTGACACCTGGTTCCTGGGACAACCCATCTGGTCTCTTAAATAAAGGTCAAAGCTGAATCTAAAAAAAAAAAAAGAATTGAATAGAGGGACCAGCCTATAAACAATGAAGGCAAGAACATTACCCCAGGTTTCTGGCTTGTGATCATCATGTCTTACTTATCTCTTTATCCTTGACACTGAGCACAGGGCTTGCCATTTCTTAAGTGTCATCCAATGTCGAATGAGTGGTTGACTTATCTCTCAACTCTCTGATCTTCCTCAGGGCTTGTTAAACTTCAGTGGTGCTGATTCATCTTCTTAGTCAATCCAAACTCAACTTATGCTTCAAGAGTTAGCACAGACCCATCTCCTCCAGGAAATCTTCCTTAACAGTCGAAACATTCTTCAGTCAGGGGAGCCTGGGTGCCTGAGTTGGTTAAACATCTGACTCTTTGTTTCAGCTCAGGTCATGATCTCAGGTTTTCGTGAGTTTGAGCCCCACATTGGGCTCTGCACCGGCAGCATGAAGCCTGTTGGGATTCTCTCTGCCCCATCTTCTTTCTGCCCCTCCCCCACTTGCACTGTCTCTGTCTCTTTCAAAATAAATAAACTTAAAAAATTTTATATAAAAAAACCATTCTTCAGCCATAAAGCAGGCAATCCTACCATTTGTAACAACATTGATGATCATTAAGAGCATGATGCTGAGTGAAATAAGTCAGAGAAAGACAGATACTGCATGGTCTCACTTATATGTGGAATCTAAAAAAAGCCAAACTTATAGAAACAGAGTAGATTATGGTTGCCAGGGGATAGGGGTAGGGGAAATGGGGAGATATTGGTTAAAGAATACAAACTTCCAGTTACAAGAGGAATAAGTTCTGGGCACCTGCGTGGCTCAGTTGGTTAAGCATCTGACTCTTGATTTTAGCTCAGGTCATGATCTCACAGTTTATGAGATTGAGCCGTGGATCAGGCTCCATGTTGGGTGTGGAGCTACTTTGGATTCTCTCTCTCTCCCTCTCAATCTCTCCCTCTGCCCCTCCCCTATGCTCTCTTTATCAAAATATATAAATAAACTTTTTAAAAAAGGAATAAGTTCTGGAGATCTAATGTATAGCATGGTGACTATGGTAAACAATACTGTATTGTGTACTTGAAAGTCGCTAAGAGAATAGATCTTATTTGTTCTTACCATAACAACAACAACAAATGGTATTTACGTGAGGTAAAGGATGTGTTAAATATGTTAACTAACATTATTGTGGTAATCATTTTGCAACATATACATATGACAAATTATCACATTGCAAAGCTTATACTTAATATTATACAACAGCTAGGGGCCTATACAACAGCTAGGGGGGCTCAGTCAGTTAAGCTTCTGACTTTGGCTCAGGTCATGATCTCATTGTTAATGGGTCTGAGCCCTGTGTTGGGCTACACACTGATTGCAGAACCTGCTTGGGATTCTTGCTCTCTCTTTCTCTCTCTGCCTCTCCCTAACTTGTGCTTTCTCTCTCTCGAAAATAAATAAACCTTTAAAAATCCTTTTTTCATAGACTTTATTTTATATTTTTTAATGTTTTATTTATTTTTGAGAGAGCATGAGTACAAGTGGGGGAGGGGCAGAGAGAGGGAGACAGGATCTGAAGCAGGCTCTGAGCTGACAGCAGAGAACCCTATATGGGGCTTGAATCGTGAGATAATGGCCTGAGCTAAAGTCAGACATTTAACTGACTGAGCCACACAGACACCTCTTAAAAAATCTTTTAAAAATGTAGGGGCACCTGGGTGGCTCAGTCGGTTAAGCGCCAGACTTCGGCTCAGGTCATGATCTCACAGTTCGTGAGTTTGAGCTCCACGTCGGACTCTGTACTGACAGCTCGGAGCCTGGAGCCTGCGTCGGATTCTGTGTCTCCCTCTCTCTCTGCCCCTACCCCATTCACGCTCTGTCTCTCTCTCAAAAATAAATAAACATTAAAAAAATTTTTTTAATCTTTAAAAAATGTTATACAATAGTTATATCTCAATAAAGCTGGGGAAAAAACAATCAAGACACTGAGCAAAAAGGACAGCAAGTTTGAAGGCCCAGGACAAAAAGCCAGGTAACTAGGGAAACTCCAAGTAGTTCAATATGGCTGGGGCATAAAATTTGATAGAAACAATGGTCAGAGACAAGGGTATAAAGGTTGACAGTGGTCACATTCATTCATTCAGCAAACACTTACTGAGTATTTGCAGTGTGCTAGGCATTGGCCATGTAGACGTGGTCCTTGTTTTCATGGATTCACAGTCAAAAACAAAGAGACAACTAATAAACAATCAAAAAATTGTAAAAAAAAAGTGCTAAAAAGAAACAAATGGGATGATGAGATAAGGAAAAACATATTTCAGATCAGATGATCAGGAAGGCCTAATTAAAGATGTGATACTTATGCTGATAACTGAAGCAGAGAAAAAGTCGAGAAAAAGTGTTCCAGGCAGAGCAAACAGCTTGGCTCAAGTCTCTGAGATGTGAAAGAACATGATATAAGTTCTTGGGGCACCTGGATGGCTCAGTCAGTTGAGCGTTTGACTTGGCTCAGGTCATGATCTGGCAGTTTGTGAATTCAAGCTCCATGTTGGGCTCTGTGCAGACAGCTCAGAGTCTGGAGCCTGCTTCAGATTCTGTGTCTCCCTCTCTCTGCCCTCCCCTGCTCATGCTCTGTGTCTCAAAAATAAACTTTAAAAAATTTAAAAAAAAAGAACATTAAGTTCTTTATTTTCCAAGGGTGGAGTATCAAGAAAAAGGATGGCATGGCCAGTGAAGGACCATACTGATTGAGGTTTTATTAAAATTCATATTTAATATGAATGATGAGTTTTTAAGAGGAAAGTGACATGAGAGAATGATGGTTTCAAGACACTCATTCTGGCAACTACATGGAAATGGATTGAAGAAGGACAAGACCACTCTTGTGAAAAATTCCTTTAAAAGCTATTGCATAAATTAGTCGGTACTATTAGAAGTCAGGATAGTAGTTACTCTTGAGGCATGATGACTAGATGGCAGAATGAGGGGAGATTCTAAAGGTTCAGGAAATGTTCTGCTTTTCTGGGAGCTGGTAACATGGGTATGTTTGGTTTATACATATTCAAACCTTATGTAATTAGGAAGAATTACCTTATGTAATTCCTCCATGTATACATATGTATATACATAATCAGATGTATATATAATCATATATGTGTGATTACATAGGCATGTATGGAATTATATATGCATATGTGTATATATGTAATTTTTGTGTACATTGTACATACATCTATAATTATATATACATATACACACATATACATATATATTGTACTCAAATAAAAAGTAAAAAGCTATTGAATAAAACTGTCCTATACTCTTCAAAAATGTTGTCATAAAAGACCAAAAAATGGAGAGCTCAGCAAATATCCCAGATTAAGAGTGAGAAAAGAAACGTGACAACCAAATTGATGCATGCTCTTACATCAGGAAATAAAATACTACTATGTAGAGGGTATTATTGGGATAATCAGCAAAATTTGAACAGTACTGATAGAGGTTAAATTTTCTGAATTTTATAACTGGACTATGATTAGTCCTTGTTCTTGGTAGATCAGTGACTAAGTATTCAGGGGTGTGCACAACTAATTCTTAAGTGGCTCTGCAAAACAGTATGTAAATACCTAAAAGACAGGACAAATCCGACAAAACATTATCACTAAGTTATGATGGGTGGTAGGTGAAGGATATATGAGAGTTCATTATATTAATATTACAATTTTGGGGTAGATTTGGAAAATTTAATAATAAACTGGAGAAAGGTATTATAATCTAGGCACGAGATGATGTGACTTGGACTAAACTTGGCACTAAAGGCAGTGAAGAATGAACGAATTCAAGGTATATTTTGGAGGTGGAATTGACAAAACCGACACAACTGAGACGATGTGGTGGATGGAAAAAAAGGATAGAAACCACTGGTATAAATAAACAATCCCAAGTGCCCAAACTAGCTCCGCCCTTCCCCCTTCGACGCAAGCGGCGGAAATAAGGAAAAGCAAGCGACCGCTAAACTACAGGCAGGCTTCCGGTCTGGCGTCGCAAAGAGACCGTAAATCGGAGACCACTGTTTGGCTCCTCCCCCACGGTGGGCGGTCCTGGAGAGTGACAGATACCAATCGCCAGCGACTCATCGGGCACTCACCCAATGGCTCTGGAGCTGGGCGGAGTCCTGCGGCACGAGGGTAGTCCCCACGCGGTGCGGGAAGTTTCCCGTTGGGTACGGTGACTTTGCTGCAAGCCTTCGGCAGTTCTGTTGTGAGGCTTCGGTTATTCTGTGGAGGGGTTCAGCAATTCTGTGGCGGGATTTCAGCAGGTCTGTGGCGGGGGTTCAGCAATTCAGCCAGGGTGGGAAGAAGTGCCGAGCACGTGGGCTTTGAACCAAAGTGCGTGAGCAAGACCTGGACTCCGAGTGATGGGGCCGGCCCCTGCGGGAGCGCAACATCGGGCAGCTGCTGGGGACCCAGAGGTGGGTGAGCCATCTGGGAGGGAGGAATGTTCTACGTGCAAGAGGTGGCAGAGCCTGACAGCTCGCCGACGAGGGACAGGATGGCCGTCCCTTCTGGAGGAGCCTTATTCCCCCATGTTGCCAGTCTGGCGCACCGAGACAGACCCAGGGGGAACCTGGCGTTATTTGGATAGCAGCAATAAAGTTTACTGAGCTCACTCCTTCGAAAGCTCTGTGACGTCGGTCATTTCCCCGACCAGGTTCTCTTTCTTGTCATTGGATGAGATCTGACCTCTTGTGCCTAGTTCTGTGCTCGCCGCTGTAACGGAGGGCACATGGTGGTTCTTCTGGAGCCCTCCAGTAAGGCTCTCTTCAGTGTAGGACTGTGGGGTAGAGTCGGGGCCCATGGCTGTAGGGAAGAAGGTTTAGGATTCTGCAGACCAGGGTGTGCATGCCTGCTGACAGAGTAGGCATACTACCTGTGAAACCTTGATTTCCTTCAAGTGTACATTTTCTTCTGGGATTACTGAAGATTGGATGGTTTACTGAGTATATTTTCCTGAGGCAGTACGTTTTAGCTCTTTCCAGCACCGACCACTTAATGTATACGGATGTAATCTACAGTCAGGGATTGCTGGCAGGTTAGAGCCTGGCAGGATTTGGATAGAGCAAGAGTGGAGATGGCATTTGTGAATTCCCAGGACAAACCCAGCAAAAGAGGAAGATTCCTGATGCGTGGTATCTGGAAATACAAGGAGCTCAGGCATTGTTTAGGTCAGGGCTCAGTCAACTACTACCCCTTCCAGCTCCAAGCCAAGCTCCATGCTTGTGCTGTCAAATAGACAGGGAACCCTCAACTCAGGAGTTTTAAGACTAGAGCTCAGTAATGTTCTTCCGAGTAATGATAATCCTGGATTTTGCAGTCTGACTTCCATTCAAAAGAGTGAACAGGAGCCTGTGAAGCATTTATCCATGTTCTATCATGGTGACATTTTAGGCGGTGCATGCTACACACCTTTGACCTCACACTGGCTTCTCTTCTCATTGGCCACAGGTGATGGAACTAGCTCTGGAAGACACATGCCAGGAAGGAAAGAAGGAGTACTCTAAGAAGTGTACCTTGGTTGGGTCTCCAGTGGAGAGTCTCCTGCAGCCAGTGAAGCTTAGCCAGGCAGAACTGTACAAGGAGCCTACCAATGAGGAGCTAAACCGCCTTCGGGAGACTGAGAGTCTGTTCCACTCTAGCTTGCTTCGTTTGCAGGTACTACTGGGTGGCTGGGGCTTGGGTTAGAGGGATGGTCCTGGAACCCTGAGGCTGAAGAACTCACCCCTATCTCTTCTTACAGGTAGAGGAGCTACTAAAGGAAGTAAGGTTGTCGGAGAAGAAGAAGGAGCGGATCGATGTTTTCCTACGGGAGGTCAACCAGCGAGTCCTGAAGGTGCCCTCAACTCCTAAGACACAGGTAACGCAGGTAGAGTGAAGAACTGGGAAGTCCAGGAGAGGTCCTCAGTGTAGGCCGCTGAAACAAGGCCTTGCTCTTCTCCAGCGGGCGTGGGGTCCTAGGGAGCTCATTTTCACTGCCAGGAGGTTCAACTGGAAGTACAGTCAACCATGTGTTCATTTGTTCAGCAAACATTTATGTTCGTTGCATTAGCTGTGTTCTTAGGATACATCAGTGAACAAAGCAGCCTACTTTCTAGTGTTGGACTTATAGATAGTAGACAATAAACATGATGAGTAAACTGAGTGGCAATATTAGTAAATGGTAAACACTGGAAAAAGGAGAAAGTAGGGCAAGGTAAGGGGATTGTGGGAATATCAGAGGGTGGGAGTGGTGTGCAATTTTAAATAGGGTAGTTGAGGTAGGCCTCATTGAAGTGACAGTAGTCTGACGATTTGGAGGAAGTGAGTCAACCATGTAGATATCTAAGGAAGGAATAGTCAACACAAAGGTTCAAAGGCAGTAGTAAGTCTGGTATGTTCTTGGATTAAATGAGGGGAAAATAGAAGGACACGAGTTCAAAAAGGCAATGGAGGAAGGAGGCATTTCACTCAGGGCCTCGTTAAACCGAAACAAGGACTGCCTGTTGCTCTGGGTAAAAAGAGGAACCACTGATGGGACGTTTTTTTTGGTGTAACAGTGATGTGATCTAGCTTCATTTTTAAAAAGTTGACTCAGGGGCACCTGGGTGGCTCAATCGGTTAAATGTCTGACTCTTGATTTCAGCTCAGGTTGTGATCCTGGGGTCGTGGGATCGAGCCCTGTGTTAGGCTCCATGTTGAGCATGGAGCCTGCTTAAGATTTTCTGTCTCTGTTTTCCCCTTTTCCCTGCTCACACACTCTCTCTCTAAAAAAAAAGAAAAAAAAATCAACAAAACTAAAAGCCTACAGAATGAGAGGAGATATCTGCAAATGACCCATCTGATAAAGGGTTAGTATCCAAAATCTGTAAAGAACTTACTGAACTCAACACCCAAAAAACAAATAACCCAGCTAAGAAATGGGCAGAAAACATAGATACTCTTCCAACGAAGATATCCACATGGCTAACAGACACATGAAAGGATGCTCAACATCACTCATTGTCAGGGAAATACAAATCAAAACCATGATGAGATACCACCTCACACCTGTCAGAGTGGCTAAAATTAATAACACAAGAAACAACAGGTGTTGGTGAAGATGTGGAAAAAGGGAAACCCTCTTGCACCGTTGGTGGGGATGCAAACTGGTGCAGCTACTCTGGAGAACAGTGTGGAGGTTCCTCACAAAACTAAAAACAGAGCTACCCTACCATCCAGCAATTGCACTGTTAGGTATTTATCCAAAGGATGAAAAATACAGATTCGAGGGGTACATGCACCCCAATGTTTATAGCAGCATTATCAACAATAGTCAAACTATGGAGAGAGCCTAAATGTCCATTGAATGATGAATGGATAAAGATGTGGTATACATATACAATGGGATATTACTCAGCCATCAAAAAGAATGAAACCTTGCCATTTGCAACAACGTGGATGGAGCTAGAATGTAGTATGCTAAGTGAGATAAGGCAAACAGAGAGGTAAATACCTTATGATTTCACTCATAGGTGGAATTTAAGAAATAAAACAAGTGTTGGGCACCTGGATGACTTAGTCGGGTAAGCATCCAGCTTCAGCTCAGGTCATGATGTCACAGTTCATGAGTTCAAGCCCTGCATCAGGCTCTGTGCAGACAGTTCAGAGCCTGGAGCCTGCTTTGGATTCTGTGTCTCCCTCTCTCTCTCTGCGCCTCCCCTGCTTGTGCTCTGTCTCTCTGTCTTTCAAAAATAAATAAAACATTAAAAAAAAACTTTTTTTAGTAAAAAAAGAAATAAAACAGCTGAACATATGAGAATGGCAGGGGTGGGGGGAGGAAGAGAAGGAAACAAACCACAAAAGACGCTTAATGATAGAGAACAAACTGAGGGCTGATGGAGGGACGTGGGTGGGGAATAGGCTAGATGGGTGATGGGTATTAAGGAGGACACTTGTGATGAGCACTGAGTGTTGTAAGTGATGAATCACTGAATTCTACTCCTGAAACCAATATTGCACTGTATGTCAACTAACTAAAATTTAAGTTAAAAGTAATAAATTTTTTTTTAATTCCTCATTTTAATTTCTAATACGGTAAGTATAGATATAACTCACATAAAAAGAGCTCTTTGAGGGTCCTTGATAATTTTTAAGAATGTAATTCACTCAGGCTGTTGTGTTAAAGGTAGAAGGGAAGGGGATAAAGATAAAATCAGGGAGACTAGCTAGAAACCTATTATGCGGTGATCCACTGGAAAATGGTGGCATCTCAGACTAGGATAGAGAAGTAGAGGTGGTTAGTGTCTGGATGCTCTTAAAAGTGAAATGGATGTTTTTAACAGAGAAGAGTTCAAGTGATTTAAATGTTTTGGGCTTGAGCAACTAGAATGAAGTTGCTTTAATGGAGAGGATGTGTTTACAGAAAGACTGGGAGTTTGACTTCAAATGTATTGATGTGTTTATTTTTGTTTTTACTTTCTTAAAGTTTATTTATTTATTTTGAGAAAGAGCATGCATGCACAAGTTGATGAGGGGCAGAGAGAGAGAGTGAGAGAGAATCCCAAGCAGGTTCCATGCCCTCAGCACAGAGCCTGATGTGGGGCTCAAACCCATGAACCACGAGATCATGACCTAGCCAAAATCAAGAGTTGGATACTTAACCTACTTAGCCATCTAGGTGCCCCTCAAATGTGTTGTTTAATTTGACATGTCTACTAGACACCAAGGGGACATGTCAGGGAGGCAGTCAAATAATATGTATCACTGTCTCTGTCCCCACAGCTGACTGACCAGACCTGGCTCCCAGCTGGGGTTCGAGTACCCCTCCACCAAGTGCCCTATACTGTGAAGGGCTCTTTCTGCTTCCTTCCTCCAGCCCAGGTCACTGTTGTGGGCAGCTACCTTCTGGGTACCTGCGTCCGGCCAGACATTAACGTGGATATGGCAGTGACCATGCCCAAGGTGAGGTCCAGAGTTTGGGGAATGGAGAGACTGCTGCTTCACCACCTACAAATTCTTGGGTCTTTCTTTCCCACCTGCCACTTGCCAGGGGATTGAAATCTGAACTCGAAATCAAAAGAGCAGATCACTGCTATCATCTTGAGGGCAGCTTAAATGTGCCTTTGGGCCAGTTGCTGCCCTTTGGAACTTTGCCTTCGTCATCTGAGAACTAGATATGGTGTTGTTGGCCCTGGTTCAGGCACTCTGGCCAGCAAAACTCCCTGAGGTTTCTAAACTGTGACTCACCTTGGCTTCATCTTGGCCTCCAAGCTCTCTAACAAAAAGCATTTAAGTGCCTGGGCATCTCTCTCTTTTCTGACCCTCTCCAGGATCTCCTACAGGACAAGGATGGGTTGAACCAGCGCTACTTCCGCAAGCGTGCTCTCTACCTGGCCCAGTTAGCTCACCACCTGAGCCAAGACCCCTTCTTTGGCAGTGTTCGCTTCTCTTACACCAATGGATGCCACCTGAAACCCTCGCTCCTACTTCGGCCACATGGTGGGAGGCACATACTGGGCTGAAGGCGCAGTATGGAGTGACAAATTCAGTGGTGGAGGGGGGCATGGGGCCTCAAGTCCAAGGTGAGAGGCTTAGGCCTCAGGTTTGAGGGGGAAGGTACAAAGACCTCAGATTCTGAAGTGGGAGGGCATGGTACCCGGTACCCTCAGGTAGGAGGAGGGTGGCACAGAGGCCCACCTGGAAGGATCTCAGCACTCCCTGTCTCCCCCAGGGAAGGATGAGCGCCTGGTCACTGTACGTCTGCATCCATGCCCTCCACCTGACTTCTTCCGCCCGTGCCGCCTGCTGCCATCTAAGAACAATGTGCGCTCTGCCTGGTACCGAGGGCAGAGTCCCCCAGGGGATGGTGAGCAGGCACTCGTGTCAAGGTGGAGCTGAAGGGAAGAGTGTTGTGGGGATTTCTCTTCTCATGGCTTCCCCTCCCCCACAGGTAGCCCAGAGCCTCCCACCCCCCACTATAATACATGGGTTCTGCAGGACATGGCCCTTGAGTCTCACGTGCAGCTGCTGTCAACTGTGCTGGGTTCAGCCTTGGGGCTGAAGGATGGCGTGGCACTTCTGAAGGTCTGGCTGCGGCAGCGGGAACTGGACAAGGTGAGTTGGGAGTGGCCCAGCTTCCCTGCCTCACTGAGTGGCGGGTTGGCTCTGAGCTTGGGCCTCTCTGTTTCCATCTCTTTTTCAGGGCCTGGGAGGGTTCAGTGGGTTCCTTGTCTCCATGCTGGTTGCCTTCCTTGTGTCCACACGCAAGATCCACACCACCATGAGTGGCTACCAGGTCCTGAGAAGTGTCTTGCAGTTTCTGGGTAAGGTGGCTAGACTCAGAAAGGCCAAGGGTTCTACTCATCCTGTGAATCCTCTCATCCTATCAAGGGTCATTCAGTTTCTTAACATAAGACAGAAGAGCAAACTGAATTCTGGAGGCAGGGAGGAGGGAGAGTGTCATTAGTGCTGGGTCCCCAGGAAGGAGGATACCTTCTGACACACCCATCTTCTCTGGCTCACTTCAGCCACCACAGATTTGACAGTCAATGGGATCAGCTTATGTCTCAGCTCAGATCCCTCCTTGGTGAGTGGGGCAGGGCTGGGGCTGGGCAAGGAGGCCTGAAGGTAAGGCCTCAACCCTGACTGGCTTCTTTTTTATGCCTCCAAGCCGGCCCTGGCTGACTTCCATCAGGCCTTCTCTGTTGTCTTCCTGGACTCCTCAGGCTGTCTCAACCTCTGTGCTGATGTCACTGCCTCTACTTACCACCAGGTACCAATGGTTCCCCATTCCTGGATTCCCCAGGTGTCCCAGTCCAGACTGTGTCCCTTCTACCAGTACCAGAACCCCAGAAACTCTTCTCCAAAGAGCTTAGGTCAGGCATGTCTCTTGGTCTGAGCCCTCAGGTCACTGAAGGGAGGGCTATAGTGGTGATAATCTCACATGTGAGTTCCCTGCTTACCCTGTGGCCCCAGGTACAGCACGAGGCACGGCTGTCTATGGCATTGCTGGACAGCAGAGCTGATGATGGATTCCAATTTTTGCTGATGACTCCCAAACCCATGATCCGGGCTTTTGACCACGTCTTGCAGTAAGTTTATGGCTGACAGGCTATGTCAGTGGGTTCTTTTTCCCTGTAGCTACAGTGGTGGGGCAGAAGTGCTCAGATGTTCCTGGTTTTGGGGAGGGGGTGGTACTTGGGGTCAGTAGTACCTCATTCTGTCTCTTTGTCCCTCTAGTCTCCATCCACTGAGTCGCCTGCAGGCAGCATGTCACCGGCTAAAGCTTTGGCCAGAGCTGCAGGATCTTGGTGGGGACTATGTTTCAGCTGCTTTGGGCTCACTGACCACCCTCCTGGAGCAGGGTCTGGGGTCCCGCCTTCACCTGCTGGCCCACTCTCGGCCCCCAGTCTTAGAGGTGAGGTGCTGTGGGGTAGGGAGTTTGTGGGTTTAAGGAGGACTAGATCTAGGGTCTCAGGGAATACAAAAGACACACCATCCCTCTAACTAGATCTTTCTACCTAGTTGGAAACTGGATTTCCAGGTCAAGCTGGGGCATTCTTGGCTTGAACTCAGCCTTTTTACACCCTATAGTGGGACATTAGCCAGGATCCACCGAAGCACAGAGACTCTGGGACCCTGACCCTAGGATTGCTCCTCCGGCCTGAGGGGCTGACCAGTGTCCTTGAGTTGGGTCCGGAAGCCAACCAGCCCGAGGTGAGGAGCTCTGGGGTCTGGGGGGTGATTTGGCTCTGTCTTGGGAACTCCAAGCCGTGCACTGGCAGGAGTAGGGTGGATCGTCCTCATGCCACCTGGATTGAGTCCTGTTGGGGATTTCTGGTAAAGCCCATCTTTGTTGATTTCTTCCACCACCCATTGCCTTTCCTCAGGCTGCTGACTTCCGCCAGTTCTGGGGATTTCGCTCAGAGCTTCGGCGTTTCCAGGATGGAGCCATTCGGGAAGCTGTGGTCTGGGAGGCAGCCTCTATGGCCCAGAAGCGCCTTATTCCCCACCAGGTGGTCACCCATCTCTTGGCACTGTGAGTGTTAGCATCTGGATGCTGGGAAGCACCGGTGGGTTGGGGAGCCTTTTAGGAGGGTCTGGCCCAGGCTTTGGGCTGAGCAGCGAATGTCCAGCAGCATTCTCCATATTCCTCAGTGCCCACACTGAGTCTCTGCCCCTTTCCCAGCCATGCCGACATCCCAGATACCTGTGTCCACTATGTGGGGGGCCTTCTGGACGCGTTGATCCAAAGCCCAAAAGAGGTAAGGGTCATGGGTCAGGGCTAAGGGTTAAGGCTAGGGGTTGCAGAGTAGCTTGTGTGGCCAGATTAGGTAGGGGGTGGAGAGCACACCTCAGCCGGGCTGCACTTCTCATAGTGTCCAGCAGAGGGGGTGCTGGCTCTGCAGCAGCCTGAGCTGTGGCAAAATCCTGGGTGGTGGTGGGGTTCTGTAGGGTCCTGGCCTCCTGACTGACTGTGTTCTCCCTCTCAGACCTCCAGCACAGGTGAGGAAGCCCTGGCAGCAGCAGTGCGTTGCTACGATGACCTCAGCCGCCTCCTGTGGGGGCTGGAAGGTCTCCCGTTGACTGTGTCTGCTGTGCAGGGAGCTCATCCAGTACTGCGCTACACTGAGGTGAGGTGGAAGGTGGCAGGAAGCCTTTTCTGCTTAGCGATTCTTTGTCTCTACCCCGTTCCTCCAGTATTCCCCTTTCCGACTCCTGACTGTGTTCACTTTCTCAGTCCTGAGCCCCTACCTCAGCCCTGCATCTTCCATAGGTGTTCCCACCAACCCCAGTCCGGCCAGCCTACTCCTTCTACGATCACTTGCGAGAGCAGGCCTCGCTGTTGCCTCGGCCTGACAAGCCCTGTCCAGCCTATGTGGAGCCCATGACTGGTGAGGATCCTCTTGGGAGGGGATGAGAGAAATTGTTCCCACTCCATGCTGCAGTCTTGAAACCTCTTTTCTTCCTAGTGGTATGTCATCTGGAAGGCAGTGGTCAGTGGCCACAGGATGCTGAGGCCATACGCCGGGTCCGAGCTGCCTTCCAGCTGCGCCTGGCGGAGCTGCTGACCCAACAGCATGGGCTGCAGTGTCGTGCCACAGCCATACACACTGATGTCCTCAAGGTTAGACTGGTGTAGGGTAGGGATTCCCCAGAGAGGGAGGGCACAGGGTGTTAGGGTGTCCCATGCTGACACGTGTCTCCCATCCCATACCCTCTTTGAACAGGATGGGTTTGTGTTCCGGATTCGTGTGGCCTATCAGCGGGAGCCCCAGATCCTGAGGGAAATGCGGAGCCCTGAGGGGATGATCTCATTGAGGGACACGCCTGCCTCCCTCCGCCTTGAGAGGGACACAAGGCAGTTGCCCCTGCTCACTAGTGCCTTGCATGGGTATGGCCACCTGCATAGGTTCTTCTGTCTGTAGATCCTTGCCTGCTTCTATTCTGCTCTCCTGGCCACCTGTCTCTCTGGGAGGCCACCTGGTATAAATTTATACCATGGTTTATGTATTCATTTTTTAGAGAGAGGAAGAGAGAGAGAATCCCAAGCAGGCTCTGTGCTGTCAGCACAGAACTTGATGTGGGGCTCAATTTCACAGAACCATGAGATCATGACCAGAGCCGAAGTCAAGAGCCAGACACTTAACCGACTGCACCGCCCAGGCGCCCCTGAAATGGGAATTTTATAGGACTGATCTGTTGGGGTGTTAGTTAGGGGCATGTGAGATTCTGTACAGAGGGCAACTTTGGGTAAAGGTTGAATAAATAGTGGTGGTAGAGCAGAAATACTCTTCTTGGGCCCTGAGTGCCTGAGTCTCATTGCCACTTCCCTCTTCCCCCGACAGACTCCAGCAGCAGCACCCAGCCTTCTCAGGTGTGGCACGGCTGGCCAAGCGGTGGGTGCGCGCCCAGCTTCTGGGTGAGGGGCTCACCGATGAGAGCCTGGACCTGGTGGTTGCTGCTCTTTTCCTGCACCCTGAGCCCTTCACCCCTCCTAGGTGATTCTGAACTCCATCTTTTCTCTAGCCAGAAAGTTCCCCTTGGGGCCAGTTGTTGTCCCTTAGGCTGTACCTTCAGTCCAAATGGGAAAGGGTAGCTAAAAAAAGTGACAGAAGAGGTTCTAAGACACCTCCCACCCCCATCCATGCTGAGGGGTCTAGACTGTCTAGGCCGTGGGGAAAGCCCTGGGATGTGTGGTTGGGCCCAGACCCTTTGCTCATTCCTTCTTCTCAGCTCCCCCCAGGTGGGCTTCCTTCGGTTCCTTTTGTTGATATCAACCTTTGATTGGAAGAACAACCCCCTTATTGTCAACCTCAACAATGAGCTCGCTGGTAAGTGGTAGGACTGGGGTCAGACTCCTGCAAGAAAAAACCTTTGTGGATTGCAGAGCAATAGGGCACACAAGGGTTTTCCACGCCAGTCTATTAGATAGGGCTTTTTTCGTGGCTTCCCCTTCCCAGATATCTGTGCCTGACCCTGATGCCTTGGGGTGGGGAATTACTAGGAGGAAGAGGCCCAGTCAAGGCTTTAGGGAGCTCTAAGGCTATAGAGCTATGGTTTGTTCCTATGATGCTCAGAAACAGAATGGACCGGGGTGGTAAACAAGTTACCTGGTGGGGGCTGTGAAGGGGAAAGGAGAGTAGAAGGGGGACCCTGAACACCAAGTGAGAAGTCTTGTGGGGATCAGGGAAGGGCCCAGGTTAGAATAGATGTCCAGACTTCTTGGTGAGTGGGGGTGATGATTTTCATCTGTAACATGAGGAGTTCCTGGTCCAAGCAGAGAGGAGGGTGTCAGCTTCCTAATTCCCCAGGTGTGTGGGAGCATAGGGTGGGAAGGGGGTCAGGGGCAGGCCTCAGCTTGTGTCGGCCCGGAAACTAGAATGGGGTGCCAGGCAGTGGAAAATTCTGCCTTTGGGCTGAGGCTGAGAGTTTAACGCCCCACCCAATTGAGGCAAACATGGTGTCCTTTACATTGCCTTTGTCCTTTGGGGGAGGGGCACTGGAAAATCCCTGTGATGGGCAGCTGTTGGGTGTACAGTAGGAAGATCTGGGGTAGTAGAGCTGGGGAGGGGGACAGGCTGACCCAGGACCCCCTCTTGTTCACAGTGGAAGAGCAGGTGGAGATCCGCAGTGGCTTCCTGGCAGCTCGGAGACAACTCCCGGTCATGGTCATCCTTACCCCCCAGGATCGTAAAAACTCTGTATGGACACAGGATGGACCATCACCCCAGGTTCAATCCCATCCTTACCTCTAAATTTGTGGTCTTCTCCCCCAAGGAGAAAGCAGGCCCAGCATGAGCTAAGAAAGACCCACACTCAGGTTTGATGTATTTGATTGTGTGTATCCCCTCAGATCCTACAGCAGCTTGTGGTCCTGGCAGCCGAGGCCTTGCCTGTCCTAGAGAAGCAGCTAATGGATCCCCGGGGGCCTGGGGACATCAGGGTAAGCCCTTGACCAAGAGTGACTCGGGTTCTAGGGATTCTGTCTTTGAACATTAGGAATCTGGAGCTATAGGGGCTCTCACAGGATGCTCAGCCCTCTTGTTTGGCAAGACTGAATCCACAGAAGGCATTGATACTGCCCATGGTGCCTGGCAGTGGTGGAACCTGCAGGAGAACCAGGGCCCTGGCTCTATCCAGGCCTCACACTTGTAGCCTCTGCTCCTCCTGACAGATTGAAGCTGGCTGACACCAGCTGGGGCTTGATGTTCCCACCTTCAGATGAACATTTGGGCCCCTAATGGGGGGGTCAGACAAAAGGGAAGGAGGGAACCAAGGTGGGCACGTGGAAGGCTTTGTGGTCCAACTCCCAACTCCCAGTGGGCACTACGGTACTCCCTCAGACAGTGTTCCGGCCACCCTTGGATATGTATGATGTGTTGATCCGCCTGTCTCCCCGCCACATCCCCCGGCACCGCCAAGCCGTGGACTCACCAGCTGCCTCCTTCTGCCGTGGCCTGCTCAATGAGCCAGGGCCCTCGTCCTTGATGCCTGTGCTGGGCTATGATCCTCCTCAGCTTTATCTGGCACAGCTCAGGGTAGGTCCTAAAGGGCTGACTAAACCTGGGGAGGGGGCTTCCAGGTGAAGCTGGGGCCATGGAGGTGACTCTCAGATGTCTATGTGTAATATTATCTATGTCCTGTCCTTTCCTAGGAGGCCTTTGGGGACCTGGCCCTTTTCTTTTATGACCAGCATGGTGGAGAGGTGATTGGTGTTCTCTGGAAGCCCACCAGCTTCCAGCCCCAGCCCTTCAAGGTGTGCTGGCTGATGATAAGTGTTGTTCCCAAGTGTGTTCATGTGGTTCCATGTGGGCATGCATGTCTGTATGTGGCAGACTGCATGGGTCAGGTGTGAAGCATGTGTCTTGTGTGTCGATCTCTACTGCTACTGCTACTGCTCCCCACCCCCACCTGGCTTGGTGTCTCTGGGTGTGCCTCTGTGACACCTCAGTCCATATTTCTCTGGTTCCCCTAGGCATCCAACACAAAGGGGCACATGGTGGTGTCTCAAAGTGGGGAGCTGGTGATGGTGCCCAATGTAGAAGCGATCCTGGAGGACTTTGCCATCCTGGGTGAAGGCCTGGTACAGGCTGTGGAGGCCCGAAGTGAGAGGTGGACTGTGTGATCTCCACCCCAGGAGCAAGCTGTAGGTGTACAGCCGGACTTCAGACCTCTGGAGCAAGATGTCAGTGGCATGATCTCCATCCTCGTTGCGTACGGATCTTCCATGGAGTACCTGCTGGCCTAAACACACTGAGATGTTCCCCTAGAAAAGCCCTGCCCCAAATTTCTGTCTGATGCTTCAGCATCAGAGCAGGGGCCTGGTTTCTTACAGAGTCCCCTGGGCCTGTCTGAACTTCCAGAAGAGGAGGGCAAGCCAGCTCAGCGAACTGAATGAACCCAGGAGATCCATCCACCTGTCAGCCTTAGTCTGGGCTTTTTTTTTTTTTTTTTTTCCTTTTCTTCCTAGGATGTTTCCAGAAGTGTGGAGAGGAGGACATTTGCCCAAGGCTGAGGCTGTCTCCCCTTCCCATTGCCAGGATGTGTGCCTACACCTTAGTATGCCCTTCAGGGCAGTGTCAGGCCTTTAAATGGGGTCCAGAGAAGGTATGGCACTTCTTGAGGGTCACAGAATATCTGCACTGAGCAGTGGGAAAGGGGCTCTGTGTGTATGAATAGAGCCCATTGAAGGGACACGGGTGTCTCCTGTGTGAGTGCTCTTACTTTCCAGGGTACACCAGGGGAAAGCACAGAGGACAGGAGGGGCTGGGTACCCAGTGAGCCAGCGAAGTGAGGGGGACAGATGGTCCCCTAGTCCGGGAGAGCTGCAGAAAGCGCTCAGCGTTGCCCTGGCTGCTCAGTGTCTCAGTCCCCCGGCTCCATGGCATCTGCCCATTCATGTCACACACTGTCCCCACTGCATCCCTGCAGTAAGGGTGTGGGGGGAACAAGCCCCAAGTCCTGCTCTCCAGGAGCTCTCAGTGCCAGGGTGGGGGGTGGTGCTGCCTCCTTTCACCCCAGTCCACACCCCACTTGCAGCAGCCTCTCCCTTCTCCGTCTCCCCTAATCCTGGCTGTTTTTCCAGACTCAGCTCGAATAGTGCTTCCTCCTCCAACCCTTCCCTCGCCCCCAGCCTGAGGTGCTCTTTCTCTCGTCTGAAACATGAGCGCAATTACTGTCTGTTCAGTTTACTTTGTAGTTGCATACAGGGCGTGAACTCTTCTGTTGTTTTAAACTCTGATTTAAAATTAAGTCACTTAATTTCCCCATGTTCCTGGCTTTTCTACCATTTTCACATAGTTTTAACATTGTCTCCTAGAAGTAAACTCTCTGGGGGCAGGTAACATGTTTGAACAGATTTCTTGGCACCTTCATGGTACCCAGGACAATGCTCAAGTAGGATGCAGGTGTGTGCAGAAGGGGCATCTAGGCCAGGCAGATGGAGAGCAAGCAGGCCCACCAAAATGCTTTAAGGACAAGGGAATCATAATTTGTAATCTCTGCATAGAATGAGTGTGGAGGTGACAATGAGTTGCACCCTGAGAGTTAAGATGCAGCTGACATTTTGAGTGCCTGGTAAATGCTGGGCACTCCGTTTTTTTACATGTCTTATGTGCAGGAACGTGATCGTGCAACAATCCCAGCCCTGTGAAGTATGTGCTTTTAGTTATCCTCATTTTCTGAAAGGTTCAGCAGCAGGCATGGGCCTGTTTGTGAAGAGATTGATGCCTGGCTATCAGGGTTCATCCTCAAGATGATAAGGGATGCCTGGGTGGCTCAGTTGGTTGAGCGTCTGACTTCAGCTCAGGTCATGATCTCATGGTTCATGAGTTTGAGCCCCGCGTTGGGCTCTGTGCTGACAGCTCAGAACCTGGATCCTGTCTCAGATTCTGTGTGTCCCTCTCCCTCTGTTCTTCCCCCACTTGTTCTTTCTCTCTCTCTCAAAAATAAATAAAGATAAAAAAAAAAAAGATGATAAGCCACAGATGGGAGCCCTGATCTTGAATTTTGTCCCAAGTCTGTTAGTCTTTGTGAACCTGTACCGGTCCCTACCTGTCACCGTCATGAGATTAGATGTTGGCATGTCATAGAGAATACATTGATGGGCTATGTGAGCTGTGCTCTTGATTCATGAACTCCAGGCAGAGGTGTACAAGGCTTTGTGTTTGGGGAAAGAAATGCAGTTCCGGCCCTCATGGACCCTGGTTCTGTGGTGTTCCCTGGTTCCTCTTCACTTATTTTCTCCACAGTCCCTCTGTAGGCTCTGGGGAAGGATGGTGCTAGCCTGTTTCAAACCATCCTGTTTCCATCCATCGGTCGGCTTCAGTCCTGTAGCTTCTGGCCTTTTCACAAACCCAGTTCTAGATTATCCTGGTGAAGGAGGGAACAGAATCTGCCCCCGGGCAAAACTGCAGCAGGTGGCTCCAAGAGGTGCAGACACCAGTCCCCACTTGGAAAATGAGCCCTGGCCCTGCTATCTCCATGTTTCCTTGGGCAAATCACTTCCCTTGATGGGCTCAGCTTCACCACCTGTAAAATGGGCATGGTAATGGCTTTGTCAGGGGCACAATGAGGCAAGGGAAGATGGCAAATAACTCAACCCAAGGAGCTGTACCATCCTTTCTGCACTCCCTGCTCAGCACTGTGGAGAAAGCAGGAAGCTGAGGCTCCATCTCTAGCTCCAACCTCAGTCCATCACACTGTAGCTCCAACCTGTTTCCTCCAATCTCTAGGAAGTGGGTGAAGAGGCTGGTGTGGTCTAAGATGACCATGGTGGCATGAGGAGCTGGAACTTCATTGGAAGGGAGGGAGAGAAAACTGGGAACTCCTGTGTGAGCAAGGCTGGGCAGGATGTAGGTTATACATCCCCGTGGGTGTGTCTGCCTCTGTGGGGTTCTGCATTTAATTCTGCAGGTGGACATGATGGGGTAGGAGTCTGATGTATGGAGTGATTTGTCTGCTCTGTGTGTTGGGAGGCGTGGACATGTCTGTATGCACTAGTCTGTGTGCAGGTTTTGTCTCCAGCTCAGAGTTACTGTAAAAGGGGAACTCTCTTTTTGAAGAGTAGGTCAGGAGAGAAAGCTCTCAGATAAAGAGGCAAAAACTCTGGGGGGGTGGGGGGTGCCTGAGTAGCTCAGTCTAAGCAGTTAAGCATCTGGCTTCGGCTCGGGTCATGATCTCATGGTTTGTGACTTCGAGTCCTGCATCAGGCTCTGTGCTGACAGCTCGGAGCCTGGAGCCTGCTTCGGATTCTGTGTCTCCCTCTCTCTCTGCCCCTCCCTGGCTTGCACTCTCTGTTTCTCTTTCTCAAAAATAAATAAACATTAAAAAAAACAGAGGCAAAAACTCTGGATTGTTTCTGTGGCTTTAAACAAAGCCTTCTTCTCGGGGCTTTGGTTTCCCCAGTTCTGTCAGACCTTCTAAGCCTCGCTGTGTGGTTACATTTAGTGAATTCTCAAAGTGTCCTCTCTTCTGACTGTGGTATCACCATCTCCTCTAAACTGGAATCCATTCAGCTGAAGACCCTATTTTCCTCTGCCCAGAACATTACTTTGGAGAAAAAGAGCAAGACCCCAAAGCCTAGGGGTCCTTGCAGCAGGTTACGTTCAAAGAAGTCCTGAGGGCTGCTCGGATTTGGACTCGTCCAAGTGCCCCCACCCCAATAAACAAACATACATACAACCCCTCCAACATCCGGTACTTGCTTTGTGAGTCATAGATTAATCCAGGTGAGCGATTAAGGGGAGGGGAAGCCTGGGGCACGTGAGTCACCCCTACCCTACTCAAGCATAGGTCAGCTTGCCTGCCCATCCCTCTGCTGCAGAGAGAGGGGGGAGGGTGTGTGTGGGGAGCAACAGGACTCTTAGACTGCCCAGGGCACTAATGGGGACCAGGGTGTTCCAAACCCAGAGAGAGACTCATTTCCCTTTCACAGTTCAACTTCTGAAAGCAGGATGGAGAGGATAATTTTTCTGGTTTGCGTGAGGCCCAGAGAGGTGTAGGAACTTGTCCAGGGTCACACAGGGAGCTAGGGGTGGAGATCCAGAGAATCCTGTCTCTAGACCCCGCTGCCAAGCCTGGGCTCTCCTGAAGCCAAGGGCTGGGGTGAAGAGGAATAAAGGAATGGAGAGCTGAACTCTAGATCTGTGCAGTGGGGCAGAGAGGAGTGCAAAGCCTGCCCCCTTCCTCTGTCCTGGGCCACCTGCCAGCCCTGCTCCTCTCCCTCCACCCAGGGCAGCTGAATAAAGCTGTTATCAGCAAGACATAAAGGAGCAGAGTCAAGGATAGGGGAGGGTTGAGAGTGTGCACACTCTGGTCCACCTTAGCTCAAGCCTGAAATCTCTGTCCCCCTGACTGGGACCTCTTCAAAAGCAGGACCCAGCTCTCCCCTACTGTTCCAGACTGGAAACCTCCACAGGATAGGGCTGGGGTCTTCCAAAGACTGACAAGGCCCAGATTGGGCCCTGACCTCAGGAATAAGGAGGCCCTGAGATCCAGTCCCCTGTTCCACTTGACCACCAGGGATTTGGATGAAAAAGATAGATATATGTGGGGAAGGGGAGGCAGGACAGATGTTTGAAGGTATGAATTTACAATGAGTAGTAGATAAGCCCGAGGGATCTAATGCCCAGTATAGTGAATATAGGCAACAATACTGTATTATAATCAACAAACTTTCTGAGAGACTAGAACTTAATTATTCCAACCACTAAAAAAAAGGACAATTATGTAATGTGATGGAGGTCTAATTATTGCAACAATGGCAATCATAATATATAAATAATGAAATTACACAATGTTATATGTCAAATATATTTCAACTTGAAGAAGAAAAATGATAGATATGGCATCTTGACCTTTCTCTAATCTGCCCCCACAACATCCCCACCTCCATCCCAATCAGTGGGGTCTCCCTGGAGCCCAGTTCCCACCCATCCCAGGTCTAGAGATCCTCAGGAAGTCATACCTGAAGTCTGACTGCAGAACTTCCTGCTGTAGCCTGTCCCCTCCCCTAGATCTTTCCCCTTGTGACACCTCTCCCCCGGGGGCAGGCAGCCGGTGGCTGCTCTGTAATTAGCACAGACTGGGCTGGGATGAGGGGAGAGAATTCTGGGGCTCACACATGCCCATGGCCTTTCTGGAACACCAGATGCAGAGCCTCCTTCCCCCTGCGGTCCCCCATCCCACCCCCTTCAGACCACAGGCCTCTCAGAGAGCAGTTGTCCTGGGCTCCATCTCAGGTTCAAGTTCCTATCTACCCAGTTGGGCTCGCCTCCAATTTCAGCTTCTTGACGACCTGTCCTGATCACTCTGCCTCCTAAATCCCCAATTCAAACTCTCCTCACTCCCTGTACCCATTGCATCTGGCCTCTTTGCCTCCTCTGTGGCTTCCTTCCAGACCTCCTGGTCTCAGCCTCTCCCCTCCAACACATCCTCCACGTAGCAACTGGAGGGATCCTTCCAGCGCCTTCCATTAACTGGCAAATGGAGACCACACCACTTCCCTGTTTAAAACCCTCAGGTCTCCCATTAGTTTCTGTTCTTAGCAGTGGAACATTTGTCAATTGTAATCTTGTTTAGAACCCTGATGTAACATGGTTAAAATACCGTGGTTGAAACAGGAGGTGGGACCAGGGCTCTGCCTCCTTGCCTTCCCTCTCCCCGCTTCCAGCTGCCACAGTCCCTGTGAGAGCTTCCTCAGAGCCCTGGGGATTAAAGAAGCACAGCTTGAATGTCTCCGGCCCCTTGATAAGGTTCAGGCCCTTAGTATAGAACCCAAGGCCCTTCTGTGCTACCAGTGTCCTGCCCTGGCTTCACTACAGGTGCTCTCATCTTGTATCAGGCAAACAGCCATACTTACCTTGGCCTGGCCTGGCAGGCTTTCACCCGGAAGACCCTCTACAAAATCCCCAGCCAAATGTTTCCTCCTCCAGGAAGCTCTCTGGTTGCCTCAGTCCCCCAAATGCTCTATGCTCCTTTCCTGGCTGCAGCGGCCAGGCAAACGCCAGGCCCTAATTCAGGCCCCCCAGGAAGGCCATGAGTTTTTCTTCTTCCTCAATCTCTGGTTCTGACCCCTCATTCTGAGGCAACCATCCTGGTTCCAGAAGCTTTCCTGCTAGTGAAGAGAGAGAGAGGAAAACATAAAGGCCAGGGGCTCCAGGGATCTGATCCTGAGGTGTGAACCAGAGCTCTCCAGACACCTTAGGCCTGTTTGTAGTGATAACCTGGTCTGTGTCAGCTCCATGTCACTAACTCCTCTCCCTCTAGGCTGGCCTGGGGCAGGGCTAACTGTCCGGCCAGCTAGTCCCCAGACTCCTCAACAGATCCCCATCCTCTATCTCTGGCTTTTGTAAACTCTGGACCCAGACCCACAGCCAGGCCCAGACAGGGACACACACAGATATGCACACAGAGCCCCTTGGACACACAAATGCACACATAGGCACTGATGGGTACACACATGCATGGTTGTCCCCCTGTACACACAGACCTCCATGGATACATGCAAACACAGAGCCAAGAACTCATGTGGATATACGTGGATATTCACATATGAGGAAATGTGGCTCTGATTAAGGAGGCAGCTTCTAGAATGAGTCTTGCTTTCTATGTTGACTGTGTGATAAAGTTTTTAAAGCCTGAAACACCCACAATCTTGCTTGATTCTTACAGAGGCCCTGGGTTGGGGGGTGGGACGACTCCATATGAAACTTCCAGGTGACTGATGAAGAAACTAAGACTTGAGGGCTGAGAGAAGAGAGCTGGCTAGGTCACCTGACTGTTCAGTGGCCAAGCCAGACTTGGAGCTGAGATTCTGATCGGCAAGAAACCTCTGACCTGTTGGCCTGGCCCCTGTAACTCTGGACCCTTCCTCAGCAAGGAGTCTAAGCCTCTGCCGCATCTCTCTGCCTCTTCTGCAACTCTCTGCTGTCCTCAAAGGGTGCCAAGCGCAGCTCAGAGACACCAGAAGGTGAATCCAAAGTCCCCAGGATATGGGTCTAAAGGTAGATTTTCTCAGAGCTGGACATGTGGCTGGAAGTGCCCAAGGGGGTAGTATGTGTTCATGGGCTCTCTGCCATCTTGTCTGGAGACAGGGGGTGACTGTTGGCACAGTAGGAGGAGATGCTTGCCCGCCCCCCAGTCTGGGGACGCTCATAATAGGATGATTCATCTCCACTCTCCACTCCCAATTCCAGTCCAGAGCCAGCCCCCAACTCTTGAGGCCTAGGAGCAGGAATAGTGTCCAGCATTGGCCTAAGAGTGGGGTGCATTCTAGAAAAGGGGCTCAGGTGGTATGGACAGACTCAGTGGATTCCTGTGTCCTGGCTCCCTGCTCCTCCTGTGCCTTGGACCTGAGGCTCCCTGGCCTCTCCACCCCTCTTCTTCACCTCACCTTCTTATCCTCATGAAGTTTGAATCCCAGCTCAATGCTTGGCTGAGACCTCAGCAGGTGACTTCTTTCTAAACCTCAGTTTTGTCATCTGTGAAAGGGGAAAAATACACCCACTTTTGGGAGTTGTTTTGCAAATGGGAGGAAGTGATCTCTAAACTTGAAAATGTCTGTATATCTGCTTTGGCCTGCCCCTCCCCCACTCTGTTCCAAAGCTCTGGAAGAGATTTAGGGGGTTTGAAGAGGCTGGGGAGACTATAGCATGATTTGTTTTCTAATGTCTACACTTTTTTCCACCCCACTTGCTAACAGCAAGGCCCATGTGTCTTCTGATGGTTCACGCTGCTCCTATTCAAACAAAAAGAGTTTGGGGGGCAGAAAATGAAGGGTGTGCCACCACCTCCCCTTACAGGGCCCCAGCCATCCCCTCTGGTCCAGCAGGCTGGGACTTGCATCTTTAGCCCTTCCCTTGTCTGGGAACCCACTCCCCCAGCTCTGACCTCAAGGAATCACAGCCTCCCACGGGTGGATGGGCTGTCAAGGCCCCTTCCTGGGTTCAGCCCTCCGCCCAGGTGAGACAGACCTTGCTCAAGATGCCCTGGGACGAGGTGGTGCCTCCTCATCTGCATCCTCCCAGAGCTCCCAGGTGGGCTGGCTTCTAGCTTGCACTTGCACTTGGCCCTAGTTTTCCTTCCCAAAGCACAGGAGGGAGCCCAGAGGGCTATAGGTAAGCTCTGTGACTCAGAGTTGGCCTTACCAAGTGCAATCACTTCTCTCTGAAGCCATACTTCTTTCTGTCTCTGGCTCCAGGGGGCGCCGTTGACATTGACTACAATGAGAAGAGACAGTGAGGTCCTGCTTCTGCCCCCCCAACTCAGGCCAGCCTGGCAATTCTGCACAAACTCCCCAGGTCCAGACCCCTTTTAGTCCCAAATGAGGGCTGGCAGGAATAAAGGACCCTTGGAAGGCACTATATCCTTCCCCCTCTTTCACGCCCACTAAGAAACATGAAGCTCTACCTGTATCATACCTTCTCTGCTTCAACCCAAATCCATCTCATTGTGCATGTGTAGGTACATGTATGAACATGTATGTCCACACATTAATTATAGATATGAATGGGTTTTGTGTAGGAGCATATGGTGCAGCACATGTGAACACCTATGTAAGCTGAGTGCAAATGCATGTGTGTCTAAGGGCCTTGCATATATGCCTGCTGGTGGCAGAGTTCCCCTGTCTTTCTCCTGTGCTCTGGTTTCCAGGCCAGGCTTGTCCTTCTGGCAGCCCCAGGATGGGGCACAGTGAGGACAAGGTGCTATGGGCTGGGGTTCCTATGTTCTTTCAGTGTTGAGGAGAGCTCCTTGCCAATTCCTGCCCCGTGCTGCCTTTGGAGCCCCATCTGAGGCACTGAGAGGCTGAGAAGCACATCATATGGCAGGGAGAAGAAAAAGTAGAATGGTTAAGGGAGTTCCCCCATTTCCACAGTCTGGGCTCTGGCACCAGGAGTCTAGTGTTCTGTCTTGAGTCACAGACTGGCAGTGGTGCCATGGGTAGGCACTTGGTGATGGCCTCCTGATTCACCATGGCGCCTCCCAACCCGTTGGGGCTGGAGGAGTGGGGTGCTCCTTCCTGGGCCAAGGGCGATGGGAGACCTCACATGTGGGTTACATACATGTTTGAGCCCATGGCTAGTTTCCCATGTGAAGGGGATCCCATGAGCATGTGAACAGAGCTGAGGGTTTATAGGGAAGCATGGCTGCCAGTCTCAGAGTGTGCGTGTGCATGTGCAAGAGTGTGTAAATTTACCCAATGTGTGTTGCTAAATCCCATCTATTTGGGCCTAAGAGCCTTTGGGCAATGGAGCCCTTATTCCTGACAGCCATTCCTCAAGGGATAAGTCCCCAAGGCCCTTAGACCACCTGGATTAAGTGCCTCTGGAAAATGTGGTCTCCCCAGGCAATGCTGCCATAGCAACTGGAGTGCAGTCATATTTGCTCCCAGTCCTGTGGAGGTAGGGTCCAGGCTGCCACTCCTCAGTTTCCCAATTATTAATTTTTTTAAATAATTTTTTTGGGGCGCTTGGATGGCTCAGTCAGTTAAGCGTCCGACTCTTGATTTTGGCTCAGGTCATGGTCTCAAGGTTGGTGGGATTGAGCCCCGCTTCAGGCTCCATGTGCTGACAGTATGACAGAGCCTGCTTGGGATTTTATTTATAAAATAAAATACTAAAATAAAATAAATATTAAAAAATAAATGCAATATGAGGAGCAAAGTTGCCCCACGTCCCACCTCAGATGGGGCTGACAACTCTCACAGTTTAGCCAGCTTAACCTCTTAAAGGGTCAGACTCTCCCCTGGCTGGGATCAGCCAGAGTGGGAGAAGAGAGAGTTAAAAACAACTAGGTAGGACTCACCCTGCTGGCAAGCATGTGGCATGTGGCATGTCAGGACAACTGCAGCTCACCCTCTGGAGCCACGTGCAAAACACGCGCAGATACACGTGTGGCAAATTCAGTTAACCTAGCCAGGTTCAACAGACATGTACACAGCCATGAGAAATGTCCAGAAGGTGCAATCTGGTACACAGGACAGATGTCATGTGTGGACATAGCCATGGACAGAGCCGATCAGGACATGCAACATGTGATACATATTCAGCACAAGGAACAACAGGCCCATGAACTCTGGCTGGAACTCCGCCTGTGTTCTGTGAGTCCACGCAGGTCTGGACTATGAGACGTCTCTTCTCCCTTGGGGCCCACAGCCTCCTCCCTCCAGCCCCCTCTCTGAGGACATAACGGGTCCAGCCATACTGTAGAGCTGGATGGGGCCAGTTCCCTTCCTTTCTGACAAGTCTCTCTCACCCCCACCATCACGTGGGGGTGAGCAGGGCTCACTGTGAGTGGGGCAAGGAGGTCTCCACTGGCAGCTTCATCCTCCCCAGCCATGTCCCACACATGCCTGTACCCGACCTTTGGCTCTCAGAACCCCGCAATCCCCTCTCAGCCCGTAACACACCTCCTCCCCTAAGTGCCCTCTCCACGCGAACCCCACCCCTAAAGCTCCTCCCCGCCCCCCACCTTCCTCCTCAGCTTCCCGCAGCCCCGCGTCCTCACCGGGCTCCCCAGGCAAGCCGCTGGGGGCGGCCGCCCACACCTCGGGCGGTCTCAGGGCTCAGCGGGAGGGGCCGCCGGGAGGGGCTGCCGGGAGGGCGTGGCGAGAGCCTCCGGCTCCCATAAAGGGCGCCACCCGGCGCTCGGGGCCACAGCCACCGCCCGGCCGTCCTTCCGCCGCGCTCACCGCCGCCGCCAGCACCGCCGCCACTCCCGCCATGGGTCGACAGAAGGAGCTGGTGTCCCGCTGCGGGGAGATGCTCCACATCCGCTACCGGCTGCTTCGCCAGGCTCTGGCTGAGTGCCTGGGGACCCTCATCCTCGTGGTGAGTGGAGGGGCCCGGAGAAGCCCTTCTCTCTCCAGCCCCCGCGCTCCCTGACCCCTCTGTTCACGCGAGAGGCTGCTTTTCGAGACAGCCCGACCCCTCTCCCAGCTCTGCTCCCCACCATGACCCCTTCCTGAGTGCTCTTCCCCCACAGCTCTAACCCCGTCTGTGACAGCTCTGACTTGCCAGAGTGCCACCTGTTACTCCCACTGACGGCTCTGATCCTTTACCCTCTCACCAGTGCCCCAACCCACAGGCTGGGGGCAGCAGTCACCCCTGCAGTCTGAGACCTCCAGCGTCTTCTGGCTCTCTTTCCCCAGTTCCCAGAGGCCCAGCTCTGGGAGGCAGTGGAGGCATTGGCAAATGGACCCTTATTAGATTATTTGGGTCCTGGATATCTGGCCCCTAATGAATAATTAAGCTTCAGAAAGTCCAAAAGTTCCCCGATGCAAGGACAGTTTTCCACGGGTGGGGGCAGAGGGCGGAAGGCACACAGGGTGCAAACAGCAGAATTGGAAGAAAGAAGGATCCTGAAGATACGAGGCTGTGGAAGGCAGCTGGGCCCTGGGCACAGAGGACAGGATGTCGCTAAAGTTGCTCCCCTTGTGCTGAGTGGCTCCCAGACTCTGTCAGTCACCCAGACATATGCTGTCATCTTCTGTGCCAAAACACCGAGTTACTCCCCAGCCTTTAACAGCCTCTGAGTTAGTTTGTGGGTTCTCTGGGTAGGCCACTTCCCCTGCCTGGGTTACTCCTCGGTCAGTTTACTCCTTGGTTACACCAGTTTCGTCCCTAGCTTGTTCCTGGGTGACTTTGTTTGCATTTCTTGGGTCTGACAGGCACACACCACTCAAGGTCTCCATTTCCTGTCCCAGCTACTCTCTGATTTTCAGCCCTTCACGTGGTTACACCTGTTTTCTCCTGGGTTACTTCTGGGTTCAGTTGCTTCATTGCAGTGGATAGGTTCTTCCGTTCCTGCCCCAGCCCCCACTGTAGGTGATGCACACCAGCCAGCCCCCTGTAGACTAGGAAGCTTAACTGGAGGCAAGTAGGGCTGGGGTGGCCCACCTCAAATGGGTGATGGTGGTAGAATGGGTACCATGGGGAGAAAACTTCTTAGACTCACCTCTGGCTTCCAGGAATAGCAAGGGAGGAGCCAGATGGGGCACTTTATCCACAGCCCCTCACAAGACTAGTGGCCCTACCCGTCATCTCCATCCCTTGTCTCCCTGTGCCAAGAAGGGAGGAGGGGCAGGTGTTTTTCACCCTCTTGCCCCAGAGCCTAGTGTCCCTCACTGCTTATCTGATTTATGGTCCAGCCCCCTGTTCGAGAGATGCCAGCGCAGGGGAGGTTGTCTCCTACATTCACAGAGGGGCCTCTCCATCCCCTCCCACATCTCAGTTTGCCTCTGCCACAAAGGAGCAGTCAGACCTTGCACTGAGCCCCAGGATCATTTGGTTTATCCCCAACCACAAAAAGAGGGTGTTACTTTTGTGAAGGCTTTCAGGCTCAGATGAGTGTAAGGCATCTGATGTCAGTGAAAAAGCAGAACCTCAATGGCTGCCTGAGGAGGAGGGCTAGGCCCGGGAGATCGGTGAGTGGTGGAGAAGGGCTTGCCTACATACCCCTGTGAGTTGGGGACCTAGAGCCTGCAGTGGCAGGATCAGGGCTGGCCTTTGAGTGAGGGGAGCCCCTTTCTCTGGGGTACAAATCGAGGTGGGGAGTGAGGAGAAGGAGGGGGAGGAAGAGGAAGATTAGCCCCAAGGTGGTGGAACTGGCTCTGACAGCTTTTCCCTCCAAGGTCTCCTGGGATGAAGCCAGGTTTGGGCCTCAGGCAGG
The DNA here is from genome assembly GCF_027475565.1 of Acinonyx jubatus. Lineage (NCBI taxonomy): Eukaryota > Metazoa > Chordata > Mammalia > Carnivora > Felidae > Acinonyx > Acinonyx jubatus. The sequence goes on from NC_069391.1 coordinate 38,245,378, forward strand.
AAAGGAGCTGAGGCCAGGGCCTGCCAGGCAGGGCAGCGTGCCCCAGACCCCTATGTGCCTCCCTCCCCTACCCCCCCCCCCCCCCACATACTCACAATCTCTGATCTTTGCTCTCACCTGCCTACACACCTTTGCCCCGCATCACTGCCGCTGGCTTCCTCACTATCTCTTGGTCTTTCTGAGGGATGATAATCAAAATGCTTAACAACCCAGTACAACAGGATGCTGACCTGTCAGAATGGACAAGGGCTCTTAGCACAAGTCTTGGAAACTGCCCCCTGGGTAGACATAAAACTTTTAGTTATGGGGAGGTAGAAGAGGAGACCCAGGGCAGGGCCTGAGCAGCTGTGGGGAACACTATGGGAGCTCAGGGTGATAGTTCTTTACAGCTGGCACAGAAACATTTTTACATTTGAACAAGAGGAATAGGATGTTCTGTATTTGCAGGACATCAGGGACCTTAGTCCTCTTGAATTCCTCCATCCCTGTCAGAAAGCTTAGAGCCAGTCTCTCCACTTGCACTGCTGAGTCCCGGGTTGGGGCTAGAGAGAGGGGCCACTCAGACCTTTGTCTTCAGGACCTCCACATCTTTGTAGGGAACCTGGATTCCTGAGGTCAGGTCAGGGAAGGTGGGGAGAGGAGACTCTGGGACAGGAACAGGGGCAGGGGCAGGGGTTCTGACATTCCAGATTCAGAAGCAGACTCAGCCTAACTTCTGGCCTCCTCCCTATTTCTGTGTGGGCACTGCCCGCCCCCTGACCAACTCCCATCCAGCTCTTGTCTGGGGCAAGGAAGGAGGCAAGTGTGGGGGTGGGGGCGGTGGGAGGATGAGTGAGAGCCTTCCCACTTTGTGGGCCAGACCTGAAGGGCTGGAGGACAAACTATGCTAAAGTAAAAGCTGTTCCCTTACACCTCACTCCTACTGAGATTCCAGAAAAATCAGAGAAGATGGTCCAGCCATCTTCTGGGCTCCCTGTCATTGACTCTGCTTCCAGTCCCTTCCATAGGGCCCTGTTAGAGTTTGGGCATTGTGGGTGGGAGGGCATGTCTGCTTCTTCTTCAGGGTGCAGTTGCAGCAGGAGGGGGTTGGGTTGGATCCCCCCAGGAATGGCTTCCCGTTCTGACGACTGCAGGTGGAGGTTGCTGGATTTACTCCTTCCTTCTGGAGTGAGAGTTGCTGGGCCTCACTCTCCCTGCCTGGTTCTATTTCCTGATACAGATGTTTGGCTGTGGCTCCGTGGCCCAGGTGGTGCTCAGCCGGGGCACCCACGGTGGTTTCCTCACCATCAACCTAGCCTTTGGCTTCGCTGTCACCCTGGGCATCCTTGTTGCTGGCCAGGTCTCTGGTAAGGCCTTGCTCCACCTTCAGTCATTACCTTCAAGGGCATTACCCAGGGTGCCCAACTGGGGAATGAGGTGGTGGGGGCCATTCTCAAGGGCAGGGAATAGCCGTGGCCTCAGCTTTGAGCCCTTTGAAGTGGAGAGTGGAGAAGGAACTTGACACTTTGAACCTCTGACTCTCACCTTGGAATCAGATTATCAGTGTTGGCCTGTTACATAGTCCAACTCACCATCCGGTACAAGAAACCCTTCTCTGCACCCCTGCCCCATAAGGCCAAAGAAGGGGAATATGGAGGTTAGAGATCCTGGGATCCCCAACTGTGGGAGGTTACAGTGACTAATAGGTCCCATCTCCTCTTTTCCCAGGGGCCCACCTGAACCCTGCTGTGACCTTTGCCATGTGTTTCTTGGCACGTGAGCCCTGGATCAAGCTGCCCATCTATGCCTTGGCTCAGACACTGGGAGCCTTCTTGGGTGCTGGAATTGTTTTTGGGCTGTATTATGGTGAGCATTCCCCACCCTGCCATCCTCCACTACCTCCCTTTCTCTGCTTGGGACCTCCTGGCACCAGGCCTTTTGATGACAGACAGCTGGGGCCTGCCCAGGCCCCGAGCTTATGACTCACTCATTCACTGCACAGGACCAAGGTTGGGGGCACAAGGTGAAAGAAAGAAACAAGTTGGGCAACAGAGTCTCAGGCCATCCACCATCCTCGCTGCCCACCCCCCTCCCCCGCCCCTGCCACCCTTCCATAGACTTCTGAGTAATACAGCAGTGATGTGCTGCTCACCTGCGATCCTCCAGAAGGGTGGGCCTGACCTGAGACAGGAGAGCTGGGTAAGCCTCTGCCCTCACCCACTCTGGGTCTAATCTTTCACCAGATGCAATCTGGGACTTCGCTAAGAATGAGCTTGTAGTCTCGGGCCCCAATGGCACAGCTGGCATCTTTGCTACCTACCCCTCTGGACACTTGGACATGGTCAATGGATTCTTCGACCAGGTATGAGCTGGGGACTCATTAGGGGAACACAGAGAGGAGGACCAAGCTGCTGTGAGCATCTCATGGGGGGCTGGGGGACAGGACTCCTTGTTTATAGCAGGGTTGTCTCAATGTGTGGGGACACTGACACCAGAATCATGGTGATAGGTGCTTATAAAACATGCAGATTCCTAGGAATCTTCATCTTCAGCTAGTTCCCCAGGGGCCAGCACCACTGCTGGAGAGAAGTGAACTTGGGAAGTGTTAAGGCTCCAGGAGCCCAAGGACAGAGGAGGGACCAGAGGGTAGGGTAGGAGCAGCTCCTCATCCTGTCCTCTCCATTCCCCAGTTCATTGGCACAGCATCCCTCATTGTGTGTGTGCTGGCCATTGTTGACCCCTACAACAACCCTGTCCCCCGTGGCCTGGAGGCCTTCACTGTGGGCCTGGTGGTCCTCGTTATCGGCACTTCCATGGGTTTCAACTCTGGCTATGCTGTCAATCCCGCCCGGGACTTCGGCCCTCGCCTTTTCACCGCCATTGCTGGCTGGGGCTCTGAAGTCTTCACGTGAGTGCAGCCCCCTCCATCCAGCCTGTCCCAGCCCACCTCCCCTTTGCCGCCCCACCCTCCCCTGACCACATGTGTCTGTCCCTAGGACTGGCCGACACTGGTGGTGGGTGCCCATCGTCTCTCCTCTTCTGGGCTCCATTGCGGGAGTCTTTGTGTATCAGCTCATGATCGGCTGCCACCTGGAGCAGCCTGCACCCTCCACTGAGCAGGAGAATGTGAAGCTGGCCCACGTGAAGCACAAGGAGCAGATCTGAGTGGCCAGGGGCCACCTCCCCACCCTCTCTTGAGCAGCCACAGACTGTGCAGGGGCTGCTCCCTGGAAGCCTTTGTGGTCCCCCTCCCGGACTAAGAAACTCCGTCTACTCCCCCCCGCAGTGGGACGGCCTTCTTCAGGATTCCCCACTGGACCCTGCCCAAACAGGACCTTAGGACACTGTCTTTCAGCTGTTTTGGGACAGGGAGTAGGGCCAACATATCTCTTTGTCTCCCCAAAAGTGAGAATAGGCAGCTGGTGTTTGAGTGTGTGTGTGTGTGTGTGTGTGTGTGTGTGGTTTCCTAGATATCAGGGCAAGGGACCAAGTGGAAAGGATTCTAGCTGTGGGGGGAGCCTAGGGAAAGGTCCATCTGTGGTATGTCCCCTCTGTGAGTGAGGAAAGTGCCAGGGGTCTGCATGTTTTGGGGGCTCCATGTGGAGGAGGGTCCAGATATGTGTTTCTGAGTGTGTGTGTGTATGTGTGTGTGTGTGTGTGCACGCGCGTGCACCCTTTTTCTAGCAGGGGGTTTCTACAGGCTTTGGGGGAGGTAGGGTGGGAATATGGAGGTAGGACCAGGAGGAGGAGACCCCAGCCCAGGTGTGGAGCTCTGGCTGTACATAAGTAGGAGCAGAGAACGTATTTCTGTCATAATGTAGGCATGTGTGGTGGTGGGGTGAAGTCCAGGTATAAGTTTCATGTTTTTTGGTTTTTTAAAAAATATACATAGTAGATGTTACAGTTTTAAGGATGGGGGTTGGGAGACTCTACTTAAAATAGGGTCTTCACCCCTTTAATTCTCCACTCAACATGTACTCTTTTGCCTTTTATATATATATATATATATATAAAACAATAAAATGTGTGCCTAAAACTGCCAATTGTGGAAATTTGTCTCTGTTTTCTCTGCTGTTGTCCTGGGGCCAGCTAAGGAGCTTCATTGTGTCCAACCACAAATACCCAGGGTGCCCAGCCGGGCCAGGGCACCCTAGGGGCAGTACTCGGGCCCTGCTTGAGGGGCAAGAGTAAGTCCCACAGACAGGTGAGTGAGCCTCTTCACCAAGCTTCTCAGCTTGAACTCAGTGGCCCCAGACTTTCTCCCAAGCTTCCATCTTCCTACACAATGAGTGGCATCTTCTTCCTGATCCCTGCACCCACACATCATCCCAGGAAGGCAGGCTTGAACCTGGCCTAGGAAAGAACTTTCTCCCAGGCAGAGCTGCCCAAAGGGGAGGATTGCTATTCAAGAAGTAGTGAGCTCCCTGTTGCTGGAGGAGGCCAATCAGACTAGTCACCTGTATAGTCCTCTATAGCTCTCAGCTGTTTAGGCTCTGTTACCTCCACCCAGACCTTGGCCACAGCCCCCTTAGCAGCCTCCCTGCCTCCAGGCTGGCCTCAGCCAGACTATACAGGACCACAGGGATCTTTCTGGCACCACTGTTAAAAGAGGGCTTCGTTCCAAGGCTCTGCCTGATAATTCAGACACAATCCCAAACCCTCCCTCCTGCACTCAGCTTCTCCAGGACCTGGCCCACGGTCCCTTCCTATGCCCTCATAGTGCTCCCCTCAAAGTGCTCATTCACTGAAATCCTCCTGGTCTTCTCTGTCTTCTCTAGAAAGTCACCCCTGCTCTTCCCCACCCTTCCACTATCTTCTGCAGTTAGTTGTCTGAACCCAGGACTGCATTCATCCCTGTCTCCCTCCGCTCTTCTCACTTCTTCAGTCTGAGACACCTCCATTGTCCGTAAGCCTGGGGTTGGACCGATGCTGGTGTCCTGACTGCCCAGAGAGGCAATGGACTTGGCACACCTGAGCCCAGGAAGCTCTGTCAAGAAATCATGTGCCCCTTCTCACCTTCTATTTCTCACCTTCTACTTCCCTGCCTCACCAGATCCTCCTCAGGTTTCACTGGGAATAAAAGGGAAGGCGGGCCCCAAGCCTAGCCCTCCTGCAGAGTTAACCCCAGGGCAGCCAGAGGATCCCTGGGTCTGGCAGGAGAAAGGTGGTCTTTAGAGATTGAGCTGGTGCTCCCCAGCCACTTCATAGTTGAGGAGACCATGGCCCAGAGAGGGTGGGTGGCAAATGCAGGGTCACACAGCCAGGACTCTGGGGAGGTGGGGGTAGAAGGCTGGTCCATCTCAGGTCTCCAACCCCTCCTTGTCCCCAGCTCCCAAGAGGTGTGTCTGGAATGTTGGAGAGACCTGAACCAGAGGGAGTGTCCCCTTCCCAGGCCCTCTGGGGAGGAAGGGCCAGACTTGGGAGGGGAATGTGACTTCAGAGTTTCATTCCAGCTACACCAGTCCTACCTCTGGTGCCCCCACCCTGCTGTCCTCCCCAGCATGCCCAATGCCTTCTGTCATCCCTTCCTCTCAAATTCTGTAGCTGATCCTGACCAGTCAGCCAGGGGCTGGGGGGAGGTCTTTTGGTGCAGTGGTTAAAGAGAAGTCAAGCCTGGATTCCAGGCCCAGCTTGGCCTCTTTCTAGCTGTGTGACTTTGGGGTGGTCATTTTTCTTTCCCTGGACCTCAGTTTCCTCATTTGTGAATTGGGAGATATTGAGAGGAAGAGGTAGTAGAAGATAATTCATGAAAAGGACTTAGCATAGTGACCAGCAGATGGTAAATAGTCAATAAATGTCACCTTATGATTTTTTCCTGCAGAATTGGAGAGGAGGGGATGGTGGTTGTGGAGAGGTGCTGAAGGCTGTTTTTTTTTTAAGGTCATTGAATTCCACATCCTCTTCCGCTTCAGATTCTTTCCATGGATTCTGAATTTCCTGAAGAGGGGGAGGAGGAGTCGGGGTGATGGCTTGCTGTGACCTGACTTGAGAAGGCTTTTGGAAAGAGATAGAAGAGAAACACAAGAGGGTTACATGTACAGGTGTAGAGGGCAGAGGAGTGGGCAGCCTAGGGACCGTGTTGGATGGAGGGTCAGACCTCCTGAGAAAGGTTCAGGCCTGGCCAGGCAAGGAGCAGTGAATGAAGGCAGGGTCTGGTAGGGACATGAACCAAGCAGCAGCATGTGACCCTTCCAGGGGCTGGAGGGAAGCTTCCCACCTCCCCACTCATGTCCAGGCTATGCCTCCCATTAGTAGCTGTGGCTGATAGCAAGTTCTAAAAAGAAATGTTTTCATCTTCTTTAGGTATCTTTTTTTTTTTTAATTTTTGAATTAAATTAAATGATTTTTTTTCCCTTTAGGGAAGTATCTTAATCTACTTTACAGGGTGTGCTTGGAGGTGCCATGTGGGAGGGTAGATAGATCCCACACCTCAGCTCTGTCCTTCCTGAGTCTAGTCCGCTCCACAGCTCACTTTGGAGGAGCCCATGTTTCTTCAAAGTTTTGACTTGTTTGGACTGAAATTAGCCTCCCTGAAACCTGAGCTTGGTTCCTGTTTCCTTGTGTGCTTGCCTCTGAGTGTGTGCACACATGCAAGTGTGCATTTCTCAGTGTTCCTGGGAGTGGCTTTCTCTTTCAGTATGTCTTATGTCTCTGTGGGTCTGTGCCTCTGGCCAACCAGGTCTCTGTCCCTTTCTGTGTTTCTGTCACTGCCTGACTCTTTGTGGCTGGATCTTTCTTTGTGTATTTCTAACTGTACATCTGGTATACCTCAGAGTCCATCTCTGCTTGTACCTAAGAGTGACTCTCCTGCTAGCCCAATCGGCTCATCTTACCCCAGAGCATGCCTCCTCCTTAATTCCTGGCAATGAGCTCCCTCCTTCTTGCTAACTCTTTCCCCTTGATTTTGTTTGTCTGAAAACCTGGGTGGGGCTCCCCCTAGGCTTGGGGAAGCATGGGTGGGGCAGAGTTGGGTGGGGTGGGAAGGGGAGAGGAGGAACTACTCCACCCCATACAGAGACCCCAGAGGCCAGAGATGCCCTTGATCTCCTCAGGAAGGGTCTGTGAAGATACTGGCCTAGGCAGGGCCCTGCACCTCCTCACTGAGGAGGGAACCTGTCCTGAGATGGGTTTCTGTGTTGTGGGCCAGGGAATACTGGCAAAGGGAGCAGAGACTAAGGCACTGGGGGCCTCAAGGAGACTGAAGGGGGCTCATCACAAAATATCTCTGAGTCCTAAGTGGGCAGCAAGTGGGGGTGGCCTCCTCAGGGACTCAGCATCTCCATGCCTGGGGCCTTTGTCTTTGATGCCAGGTTTCTTTGAATAAGGGAGAGAGTGGCAGTGGGAACAGAAGCTCTTTCTGGTCTGGGCACCTTGGCTTTCCCAGAGTGGCACCTATCTTCTCTTTGTGTAAAGGGGAAACTGAGACTCAGAGTCTCACTCAGGACCACAGAACAATGCAGCACAGTCTGCATTACACCCCAGTCTCCTGTCCCCAACCTAGCTCCCCGCAACCCCTTTCCAGACAGCACTTTGCGACATCTCAGGGAGCAAGGCTCTGGGTCCAGACAACCAGCCATTCCCACACGGGGCCTTAGGCATATGGAGGAGGTCTCCATTTTCTCCAGATCCAATCTCTGGCCTGCTCTGTGCCTCAGGAGGCTAATATCTATGGGCTGCATCACCTGAGCCCTCTTGCCCCTGTCTTGCCTTGGCTTTGGCAAGCAGGAGGCACAGGCAGGAAATCAGAGGGTGGGGATGGGGTGGGGTGGAAGGCCAGGGTACTCATGCCTTTCCCAGGGCTTTCACTGCATCCCAGTAACACTGCTCTCTTCTGCTGCCTGCTGTTAGTCAGTCCCAGGCTACCCCTTGTTGGTCCCTGTGATCCTGACTCTGCCTCTGTAGTCCCTTCACAAGCTCCACTTTAGTGAAGCCCTCTGAGGATATATTGTTCCTGCTGGATCCCTGACAGATTTCATCTTTCTGCTCTTTTGTTTCTTCATCTGTAAAATGGGCATAGTAACAGTACCTCACTGGGTTGCACAAAGTGAGGATTAAGTGAGTTAACAGATACACAGAATGGTGCCAGATGCTGCAGTAAATGATACAAAATATAGAATAATGTTATTATTACTGTTATTGCCATACTCTCTTGTGAGCTCCCTGTGTACTATTGGGAGGGAAAATATGAAGCCAAACCAGGCTTGGATGACTCTGCAAGGCCATCTCCTCCAGCTCCAGGCTGCTTGCAGCTTCTGTGGGGCCTTGGTCAGCCTGGGAGTCTAGTCCCAGTCCTTCTGACTCACATGGACCCAGCTTTCCCTGAGAAGACTAGGGTGAGGGGAGATGAAAGCCAGAGCTCCCTTCCCACCCTGGCTCTTCTCCAGAAAACTCAGGCTCCTGAGAAAGAAAGAAGTGGCTACTCTGCCATCTCGTGGGATTTCAAGGAGCTGGGAGGGTTTGAGAATGGTCATAGTGATGAATTAGGGGTTGAGAGGGTAGTGTGTATGGGGTGAGGGGAGAGAGGTTGAAGGCAGAGGCAAAAATCCCAATTTGCGTTTCCTAATCTTGTCTCACTGCCTTATCAGAAAGTCCTTCCTCAAGTCTCACTACCATCTAGCTTCAGCTTTTCAAGAATGGGGCAGACTAGGACAATTAGCGTGACCCTGGCAGCCTTTTCCAGCTCTTACCAGCACCCTGGGAGTTCCAGGAGCTTTGGGAATAGGGAAAAGATCCTTGCATATGGTCAAAGCACAGGAGGACAGAGGTGGGCGGTGGGGTGGGGGGACACAAATGGGGAGGTCTTATGAAAAGCCAAGGTTGCCAGTGGGATGAGGTTATGAGCAGGCTGAAAACTGACTCACCTGATCCCTTTCAGGGTCCCTTCCCTTGACCACCTTGGCCATGCCTTCATTTCAGAGTGAGGTAATGTGTGCTGTGGAGAAGAGGTAAGTGTTACCTTTCCCATACCTAGAGCTCTCTGGGGACAAAGCCTGAAACCAGATTTAATCACTTTGACCAGCATTTCCAATCTCTTGCTCTGAGAAGTCATTCTGGTGTATTCCCACTATCCTCCAGCCTCTGCTTTTTTCTGGAAACCTCTGTGACAAGTGGTGGGCCTTTGCCAGCTTCCTCACTGCTCTCAGAGCCAAGAAGGTGTGCCTGGGAGAGGCTGGGTGAGGGGAGAGAGAACTCTGGGAGCTCTGATAATCATCTGGATATGGTCCACCTCTTGTCTCCACGGAGATGCCCCCCAAAGCCAAGGAGGCACCTGGAACGTCCTGCTCACTGCCCTCATCCTTTGCCTCTCTGCTCAGGGTCACTGCCAGGGCCTGGCCGGAAATGGGCTGAGGGAGGGGGGAGGTGGCCTGGCTTAAGCAGGGAGGCTGTCTGCTGGTTACAGGGAGCTCTTTCCCAGTAGATCCTTAGTTCCATGTCTGGGGTGGAAAGGAGAGAGTGACCCTGGCCTGTGGACAAAGTCTTCCCTTTATCCGACAAAGGGTGTATAGCTTTGAGCCACTTTTGTTCCTTAGATGCACACATGTGCCCACATACACATGAAGGTGTGTCTGCTGTGACAGGTGAAGATGGTGCGAGTGTGTTTATGCTCCCCCAAACAAATTTACACTCTCATGCACTCACTGACTGCCCCCACACGCACACACTCCATACTCAACCCATCTATACCCATGCATGCACACTCATACTCTGACACTGATTTACACCCACATACTCAGATGCCCAAACACACTTAGATACACTTATGTGCCCTCACGTATGCCCATAATCAAACGGACACACACGTCTATACTCCATGTCCTTACACGTACACACACTCTCAGAGTCATGCACGCTCAAGAACTTGTTGACACCTTCAGGTGCACTCACTCTTGAACACACACTTACCTATACTCATACTCAGATACACTGCTACTCACCGGTTACCAGAAGCCACATATCTGTGGGCGAGGGAAACAAAAGGCAAACGATACCTGACAGGCTGGAAGTGGGGGGAGGGGGGAAGTGCAGAGACAGGGGATGAAGAGATGGGGGTCACAGGATGTGTTGTTGGCCCGGATGTAGGGTTGGGAAGCCTTTAGGTTTTGAGGCCACAACCCAGATTTTCAGAGCAAGGGGTCAGGAAGCAGGAAGTTTAAAGAATGTGATGGAGAGTCCCAGTGACTGGGCCGGGTACCCAGGAGCTGTTGACAGACACTTACTGAATAAGAGAACAGCAGGATTGACTAAAACTCCCCATTTCCAACTACTAGAGCTGCTTGTCTGTCTCACAGGAGTTTAGAATCCCAGACAACCAGACAGTGAGGGTCATCTCACCCTCTGGAGTCAATAGGTGCTCATTCTCACTGCCATTCTATGCAGCAGGAGGCTGAGTCTAGTTATAAAAGCTAGCTCCTAATACATTGCAATATGACTCAAATCCAAGTGAATGGCGCAAATCTACTGGATAAGGCAACAGCCAATCCAGGCCTGGGTTCCCAGTCTCAGGGTGAAACTTCTTCCCTTTTTTTTTTGTTTTTTAACAAACTTTATTTATTTATTTTTTAAGTAAGCTCTATGCCCAACATGGGGCTTCAACTCACAACCCAAGATCAAGAGTCATATGCTGTGACTGGTGAAGCCATTCACCCCTTAGCTTCTAACTCCAGAGACACTTAACTGCAGAGAGAAACTGCAGCATGCCTATCTGCCAGGGGATAAACAGAAAGTGACTAAGCTCTGGGCTGTCCTAGAGATTTGGGCCCAGCCAGGAAAGAGGGGAACCTGTAGAGGTCTCTGGAGGTATGCAGGATCAGGGCGACCAGTAGAAGAAACTCTGCAAAAGGGCTCCTGGAACAGTCTCGTGTGTAAAGTAGTATCCCTGGTCTCTCTGCCAGAGGACTTGCGTCTATTTCATTCATTTGTTTGTTTATTCTTTCATCAAATGATTACTGAGGATCTTTTTTATGCCAGGGTGTGGTAGTTGCCAGGAATATTATAATGAGCGAGATGTATGCATATAGTATCAGGTAGGAAGCAACCAGATGCAAAAAAGTGGAATTCTGACTCAAAGTGGCTTAGGTAACAATGGTACTGCATTGGCTTACAGAACTGAAAAATCAGAGGAAAACTTCAGATGAGGCTTAATCTAGCACCACGTCCTTTCTGTCTCTCCTCTCTTTCCTCCATAGTGTCAGCCTCCTCCTAAGCCTAAATCCTCTTGTAGTTCCAAGATCCCTGGCAGTTGCTCCAACTTCCATGCTTTTCATTGATGTCCAGCAGAGAAGAGGGAGCGTCTCTGTGACAGCAATCCTGGCAAAGAGGGTGCCCTCTTATGGGACCATGTTGGTCACATGCCCACCTCTGGGGCATGAGGATGGCCTGATCTGATTGGATTAACCTAAGTCACCTGTTTCATCTCTAGCCTCAAGGGAGCTATCAGGGCCATCTGTATAAAATGGATTCCCAAAGAGACACTGAGGACTGTTAGGAAAGGGGGAGCTGGAACCTACCAAATGGTTCCTGTCATCATGGAACTTGAAGCCTAATTAGTGGAGGAGACTACAAATACAATCCATCAAAGGAAAGTTGGAATTGGGACATTTTACCAGAACAAAACACCTTTACAGGACTGGCTACATCACTTGTTGGGGCCTAGTGAAAAATGAAAATACAGGGCTTCTTATTAAAAAATTATTTAGAATTTCAACACAGCAGCAGTATAAAATTAAGCATGGGGCCTCTGTAGTGCCATATAGCCTTAAAAAGCCCCTAAGGCCGTCTGCCCATAAATTCAGCCCTGTATCCCTATAGTGAGACCTGAAGGATGAGAAGGGGTTAGCCAGGTGGGGTACTCCAGGTAGAGGTAACAGCTTGTGCAAAGGCCTGGTGGCAGGAGATCAAGTGTTTAAGAAAAGCTGGAAGGAATTCAGTGTGGCTGGAGCTTAGAGTACCAGATGAGACTGGGAAGGTGGGTGAGGCCTGATCAGAGAGTATCCTGGTTAGGGAGGATCTGAGAAACCGAAGTTTGGGGCTCTTGCTTAGTGACCTCTTTGAGCCCATCTAGCACCAAGCTAGGGACGCAGGGAGGAGCCAGCCGGGGCCAGACTTTGTGTTCTATGGAGACCAGATGCACGCGACCAGATCAGGGAAGTGTGGTGGGAAGCCTGGGTGTCAAGAGCCCCAGGTTGCTCTGAGACTCAGAGCAAGATCCATTACCACCCTGCCTCAGTTTCTCCTTCAATATCACAGGGGTGTTGGCATGAGATGATTTGATCCTTAACTTCTTCTCCAACTCTAGCATTCTGCAATTCTCTTCTGGTGTTCCTAAAAGAGTCTTAGATTCAGATGATGGAAGGTAGGGAGGAAAGGAAGAAGGAAGGAAGGAAGGAAGGGAAGAAGGAAGGAAGGAAAAGAAAGAAAAGAAAGAGAGAGGGAGAGAAAAGGAAAGGAAAGAAAAAAGAAAACAGAGAGAGAGGAAGGAAGGGAGGAGGGAAGGAAGGCAGAAAGGAAGGAAGGAAGCAGGAAGGAAGGAAGGAGGGAGGGAGGGAATGAAGGAAGGAAGGAAGAAAGAGAAAGAAAGAGAGGAAGGAAGGGAGGGAAGGAGGAAGGAAGGAGGGAAAGAAGGAAGAAAGGGAGGAAGGAAAAGAAAGAAAGGGAGTAAGAGAGGGAGAAAGAAAGGAAGGAAGGAAAAGAGAAAGAAACAGAGAGAGAGGAAGGAAGGAAGGAAAGAAGGGAAGAAGAGAAGGAAGGGAGAAGGGGGGAGGAAGGAAGAAGGAAGAAAAAGAAAGGGAGAGAAATCCCTTTTTCTTTGAGAATTCCCTTTTTCTTTTTTTTTTTAATTTTAATGTTTATTTTTGAGAGAGAGAGAGAGAGAGACAGAGCATGAGCAGGGGAGGGGCAGAGAGAGAGAGAGAGAGGGAGACACAGAATCCAAGCAGGCTCCAGGCTTTGAGCTGTCAGCACAGAGCCCGACATGGGGTTCAAACCCACAAACTGTGAGATCATGACCTGTGCTGAAGTCAGGATCTCAACTGACTGAGCTACCCAGGTGCCCCGAGAATTCCCTTTTTCATGGCAGGTCTTTATGTTAGTAACAAATTGTGCTGAAGGCTTGGGGAGTTGGAGAGAGTTTACTTTGCACAAACCCAACATGCTCAAATTGAATATTAGACATCCCTGTTCTTGGAAATCATTTTGGCTCCTCTGTAATGGCACCTTTATCTTGGCACTTCATCCTATTTAGCACCCTGGCATCCGGCCACATCACTGATTTTCTTTCCCTTCTCATCTCCGTACTCACATTCTCTCCTTGGTATACTCTAAGTTTTGTTTTGTTTTGTTTAAGGTATTCAGCTGAGCAAAGGGCAGAAGGGTCACCATCACAAGTCCTGAGAATTTCTTTAATGGGACCCACTCTCCTCAGGTTTTGAAAAGCATCTATCTCAAGGGAATAGCACTCTCTCGAGGATGACTGCCATCTACATGTCTATCCCCCAGACCGAGCTTCAGGGAGAGGGGGAATCACAGGTCCGGCTGTGACAGCTAGCTCCTGGTATGCGAGGGGCTCAATAGATATATGTGGGAGGAATAGATGGAATTATTCAGACTCCCTCCCCATCCTTGAAGCTCACCTTCCTTTCTCTCTCTTTTCAGGGAATGGTTATGACAAAGCATTAGAGGACCCAGAAACGTCTAATGGGATCAGTTGTGGAATAGACAAAGCTGGGGGAATAGACAAAGCCCTGGCCAGGGCACTTGTGGCAAAAGTTGTATTCTTCAAGAAGAGAAAGATTAGGAGTTCTTGGTGGACCTCATATTGCTGGGGATGTGAACCCAGGAGGGAGGAGGCAGAGATAACACCAATGTTCCATACCCTGGCCCCCTGATGGGCCTGGGCACAGCCGGGAAGGGCACTCAGCCAGCCCCCGTGGCAGTGGCTGCACCTGGAGATCTTATCTGGGCTGGCTGATGTGTGGTACTGAGTCATGGAACCTGCGGCCTAGGTAACAGTTCTATTGTTGAAATGGGCCCAGGGGAGGGGGTGGAGTGGGTGTCTCTAGTTTGCCACCAGCACAGACATCATCACCACTCACACTTCCTGTCATCCCTGGGTCACATTCATGGTCACCACTCATCTCCGATCCTGTCACTCATTTGTCACCCTCACCGTCATCCCTGCATCACAACCACTGGCCCTTTCTTAACCATGGTTTCACTTGACCCAGTTCCCATCACTGTGTTACCTTCCTCAGCATGCCACCATCCCTGTCCCAGCCCCATGCCCAAGGCTGTCGTTATCTGAGCCTGCCCTGTCTTCTTTATCAACTACCTCTACCCCAACCCTGTCACTGGCTAGTTCCACTCCCATCTCCCTTGTCACCTTGATGTCACCACCTGTCCCTGTCATCCTCATCACCTTGGTCACCACACCCCTCACCCCCTGTCCCAGTCCCCATCATCTCTAAGTCCTCTGGACTGTCATCAGCTTCCACCATCCCCTCTGTTGATTCACCAGCACTGCCCATCTCTGCTTCCCCCCTCACTATCATCAACATCCTCCTTATCTCCAGCCACTCATATAGGTCTCCAAATGGGCTTTTCCCTGTGGTGTAGACGTCCTCCACATGTGTGCACCTCAGAGCCTGTACCCCTGCCTTTCCAGCCTCTGGCCTCCACTGGGCTTCCTTACCTGGAGTTGCCACATTCCTTGCCTTCACACTCTGCCCTGGCACTCTGCTTCCTTTCACCCCTATGTTAGCTGGACTCTGGGGCTAGGCACTTATTACCAGGCTTTTGAAAGAGTACTGGGTGGAGGCCTTGCCAGGAAGCCCTGAATCCTCTCTACCCGCACCTATGACATTTGGGCAGTGCTTCCATCCAGCCTGGATCTAAAATCTCCATTTATTAAATTGACTAACATTTCCCTTTTTAGAATTCCTTGATGTCCCCTCAGACTATTACCTCTCCCTTATGATACACTTTCACGGCCCCCAGTACTTTGACATGTAATACTTATGATCCACTACTTATTCATATAGTCATGTGTTTAAGACCATCTTGCCCACCAGACAGGACACTCTGGGAAGGCAGTAACTGTGTTTATCTCGGCCACTGCCAGGTCCCCAGAGCCTGGCACAGTGCCTGGCTTCTTGTAGGGGCTCAGCAAATGTCAAGTGAATAAATACTACTTATTGAGCACTTAATAGTGCCAGACACTGTGGTGAGTGCTGTACACCTATTAACTTGGTTATTCCTTGTCATATTATGGTATCCCTTTTTATTTTATTTACTTTTGAGCATTGCAAGGGCTTTTTAGCTGATTTGGCACAAGTGCTTTTGACAAAGTTCACGAACAGAAGCACATTTCCAATTACTCATCAGAAAGTGAGGACACTTAAGAGAAAGCCAGTTACTCATAGAACAAGGAAAAACACTTTCTTGTAATTAGGGCAAAGAGAATTACAGCTTGTAATGTCACCTCTTGATTTCATCTTTATTATCTCTGAGGGAAGTAGAAGAAGCTGGGGGCTAGGATTGGGGGTGAGAGGGATACCTGAAGAAGATCCGTTCTCATCTCTGGAAAGCAAAAATTAGATCCTCACCTTACACCATAAAACTGATGGTTTTAAGAGATAAATATATAAAGGGTTAAAATAAAGCTGCAGACTTCAAGCTGTATTACAAAGCTGTAATCATCAAGACAGTATGGTACTGGCACAAAAACAGACACTCAGATCAATGGAACAGAATAGAGAACCCACAAATGGACCCACAAGCATTTGGCCAACTAATCTTTGACAAAGCAGGAAAGAATATCCAATGGAATAAAGACAGTCTGTTCAGCAAGTGGTGCTGGGAAAACTGGACAGCGACATGCAGAAGAATGAACCTGGACCACTTTCTTACACCATACACAAAAATAAAATCAAAATGGATGAAAGACCTCAATGTAAGACAGGAAGCCATCAAAATCCTCAAGAAGAAGGCAGGCAAAAACCTCTTTGATCTTGGCTGCAGCAACTTCTTAATATATCTTCGGAGGCAAGGGAAACAAAAGCAAAAATGAACTACTGGGACGTCATTAAAATAAAAAGCTTCTGCACAGGGAAGGAAACAATCAGCAAAACTAAAAGGCAACTGATGGGATGGGAGAAGATATTTGCAAACGACATATCAGATAAAGGGTTAGTATCCAAAATCTATAAAGAACTTATCAAACTCAACACCCAAAAACCAAATAATCCAAGTGAAGAAATGGGCAAAAGACATGAATAGGCACTTCTCCAAAGAAGACATCCAGATGGCCAACTGACACATGAAAAAATGCTCAACATCACTTATCATCAGGGAAATACAAATCAAAACCACAATGAGATATCACCTCACACCTGTCAGAATGGCTAACATTAACAACTCAGGTAACAATAGATGTTGGTGAGGATGTGGAGAGAGAGGCTCTCTTTTGCAGTGCTGGTGGGAATGCAAACTGGTGCAGCCACTCTGGAAAAGAGTGTAGAGTTTCCTCAAAAAATTAAAAATAGAACTACTCTATGACCCAGCAATTGCATTACTAGGAATTTATCCAAGGGATTCAGGTATGCTGGTTAGAAGGGGCACATGCACCCCAATGTTTATAGCAGCTATCAACAATAGCCAAAGTCTGGAAAGAGGCCAAATGTCCATTGATGGATGAATGGATAAAGAAGATGTGGTATATATATATATATATATATATATATATATATATATATATATACACACACACACACACACACACACACACTATGGAGTATTACTCGACAATCAAAAAGAATGAAATCTTGCCATTTGCAACTATGTGCATGGAACTAGAGGTTATTATGCTAAGTGAAATTAGTCAGAGAAAGACAAATATCATGTGACTTCACTCATATGAGGACTTTAAGATACAAAACAGATGAACATAAGGGAAGGGAAGGAAAAATAATATATAAACAGGGAGGGGAACGAAACATAAGAGACTTTTAACTATGGAGAATAAACAGGGTTACTGGAGGGGGTTATGGGCTAAATGGGCAAGGGGCATTATGGAATCTACTCCTGAAATCATTGTTGCACTATATGCTAACTTGGATATAAATTAAAAAATAATAATAATAAATAAATAAAAATAAAGCTGGATGTTTCTTATATTCTTTGTTCCAGTTATTTTATTCCTGGGAATTTAATTGGAGATGTAGACCAAGGCTTTGTCCAAATATCTTCATTGCAATGTTATTTATACCACTGAAACATTAAAATACAAATACATATTTATGCATGAAAAAAATGAAATATAAAACTTCAAAGTTGAAGACAAACTGAGTACCCAACGATAGAAGACAGATGAAATAAAGTATGGTTTGTCTCTTAGCTACTGAAATCATGATTCTGAAGAGCTCATTATTCTATAATCATGGCATTAGGTGAAAAGGGCATTATACCAACAGGCTTATATAGAACTGTTTTCAATTATGTCAACAGAGTACTTAGATCAAAGAGTGAAAAGGAGCAAAAGGGTTAATAGGTGTTGTGTTGTTTCTGAATTGTGAGCAATTTGCTTTTATTTTTTGTAGTTTTCACATATCTTTGATAGGCATTATTGCTTTGATAATAAAACCTATGCATTTGTAAAGACAACAACAACAAAGAGGCAAGAATAATGTTTTATGTGAAAGCGCACATACTTTATAACCCTCTATTACTTTTTTTAAGTTTATTTATTTAGAGGAGGGGGGTGCACATGTGAGCAGGGGAAGGGCAGAGAGAGAGAGAGAGAGAGAGAGAGAGAGAGAATCCCAAGCAGGCTCCATGCCCAGCGCAGAGCCCCCTCAATCCCACAAACAGATCAGGACCTGAGTCGAAATCGAGAGTTGGATACTTAACTGACTGAGCCACCCAGGCACCCAACCCTGTATTACTTTTTGATTTACTAGATTGTCAATCCTATGAAGCCAGGTCTTGTCTGTTTCTTAGCCCCAGGCCTGAAGGAAAGAATGATTGGCAAAGCGTGATGGAGTTAATGAAATATATATATATATATTTTTTTCTTTTTCTTTTCTTTTTTTTTTTGTCACATCTCTCACTAACTGTCATTTCAATTCTTCAGAGTAATCCCTCCTTACACAGAAAGAGTGTTTTGGGGGCTGCCTTGATCTGCAAAATCATAAACCTGACACATGTGAAGGCACATTGAAGAAGCGATGTGAATTTGAGAAATTCTTATCAGAAATATGAAAATAAGACCTGATTATGCCCTAAGTCTGTTCCTCCTCCTTTGTTCCCCTTTGTTCAGACAGGGCCACTGCCCTAGCGAAATCCAGAGTCACCCACACCTCTTGCTCCTGCATTCCCATCGTCAATCACTCCTCAGCATCCTCGCTGAAGCTCACACTCCTTTTCCATCCCTAATGCTACTCTCTTTGTTCCAGCCACCATATCTCCTGCCTTCATCAAGCAGCTGCCTCCTAACCAATTTCTCTGCTCCACTCTTGCTCTTCCCACCCAAATTCATGCCTTCTGAGCTAAGCTTTCTAATACACTAATATAGCCTGCCATTCCCCTGTTTACAGCCCTTCAGTGGCCCCCGCATCACTCTCAAGAGCAAGCACAAGATGGTTCAGGATCTCAGGCCAACCACTATCATCACCGCACTCCCACCCTATCCAGCCACACAGAATTTTGCTGTTGGCAGTACCCAGGCTCTCTCTGGACCTTTGCCTGGGTTGTCTCTTCTGGGGGCGGGGTGGGGGAAGGGGGGTGCGGGGGGTGTGTGCTATCCTTTCTGCCTCACACTTCTTTTAATTGGCTAACTCCTTCTCACCTCTCAGTTGTTAGATGTCCCTTCCTCCAGGAAGGCGTCCTTGATGCCACCTCTTCTCAACTCCCACAGGCTTCTGTGCTTATTATTTCTCATATCTGCATTGTACCTTCTTATTTTACTCACCAGCTTCTGTATGTGGCATGTAAGCCATCCAGCTCTGGGACTGTGACTTTTTCTCCATGGCACATCAAGGCACCTCACACTTGGTAGGGTTTCCATGGCTGTTGATGAATGAATGAAAGAATGAATGGGTAACAAATAAATCAAGTACTCTACTAGGAATTGGTTAATATTTCAGATATGCTCTGAAGTAGAAAATCAGAAAAAGATGTCCTAAGAGGACCTATAAATTCTCCAAAGGAATTTAAATTGTCTTATGATCTAAGAAATAATGTGAATCTGATAGTCTAGAATGCGGGGGTGAATCTGGAGTTGGGAAAAATGGTGTGGGGGGAGGGACAGTGGGAATGGCACACCCCATCTGGGGGAAGTATTTTATTACCAACATTGTTTAGAATTACTGCTGATGGCAATGAGAAGACTTTTAGTTTTCTGACTACTTTAATCTACTGACTAAAGTAGTATTTTAGTCAGTATTATTGTTTTTAAATTCTCTGCTGTTGACGCACCCTTATCGCTTGTCCCCAGGGAGCACTGCTTCCACGGGTCCCCATTTAGTATGCCACTGGTAAGAAACCCTGATTACTAGGTGAGCCTGTCTTCTTTCCTCCCCTTAGCACTGAGCTGGGGGTGATTTCAGAGGTGTCCAACCTCCAAAACTCTGCTGGGCAAGTTTGTCCTCTACCAGAGGTGGGCCCCACCTGTGACTCCTCTGACACTCCCAGATTCCTCACTGGGGCCCTCTGGGTTTGCAGCAAGGAGACAGGGATAGGAGACTATGCATAGGGTCCAGCCCCTGCTCGAGTCCTGTCCCTGACTAACACCCCTGAGGCCTTGGGCTGGCTCTTGGGGCCCACACCCTCAATTCCCTGTTGAGTTTCACTTTGCCCATTCATAAAACTGGGGCATTTGGTGACCTGGGTCCTGGGGTCCTTCATGGAACTTCCTAAGCTGAGGAAAGGATGTCAGCCATGGGTATGATGGGAAGTTGCCCCCTCAGGCTCCCTCTTTCTCTTTCTCTCTCTGACCTGAGACATTCCACCAGAGGGGACTCACTGGGTTGGGTGTGTCAGCCAGCTGGACAGCAGACAAGTCTGGACAGGTGGACAGAGAAGCTTGGGCTCCAGGATAGGGTGTGTGCATGTGTTGTGTAGAGCGTGTAGATGAGGTATATCCCAGGCAAAGGTCAAGGATGGGAGAGGTGGCTCCAGCAGGCCGGCTGCCCTCACTCAGTGATGGCCTTCAGGAACTGCAGAGACAGAAGCTGGGTTGGGCTAGGCTTCTGGCTCTGCCATGGGGCTGGGGAGGGGCTGGGGGGTGGAGAACAGCTCTTTGGTGAGTTCACTTCTAGGGTGGGAGCCAAGGTCCATTTCTGGGAAGGAAAGGAGGTATCATGAAAGCAGGTGGGATTCAGGTTAGACTGTAGGAGGGGCAAGTGATGGTGGATCAGGGAGCATGAGGTGCCTCCTTATTTGGGCTCCTTCCCAGGAGGGAGGGGAAGAGCTGTACCACTTAGCTCCTCCACGAGAGTGAGGACTGTCTTGTTAGGAGGCAAAGCAGATGGACAGGATGAGCTGGGGAACAAGGTAGCATGTAGCCTTCAGCCAGGGTTGGGGCAATTCATAGCTCAAGAGGAAGCCCTGGGACATCTAAGGCTTGGGTCAGACACCTGCCAGCCCTGGATCTCAGTTGTTCCTCAGTGAAATGGGAAGAATCTCCTTGGGGTTTGCCTATCAAAGACAAAGTGTCCCCTAACCTGGTCACTGAAGACCAGGGAGTCTCTGTTATAAGTTACTTCTGAAGTCCTGGAAGCTAAGAGAAAACTCAGCTGAAATTTGGGCTGAGTGGGGGTACGGATAGGGGAGGCTGGACCTTTTGGGGGCAGAGTGGTGCATTAGCATGCAAGTAGCCAGATCAGACATGCTCATCAGAAAGCTCCCAGGACAAGTAGGGAACATTCTCACCTTTCCTTCCCAGACATTCTGAGTCCCTGGATTAAGACCTCTCATCCCCAACTTCCCTAATCTTGTCTCTTCCCCAGTGTCCCTCTGCAAGGCTCCTCAGCTCCTCCTCTTTCATTCCACGAATATTTATTGAGTGTCTTCTATCGGCCAGGCATTTTCTAAGCCCCAGGGATTCAGAGGTGAACAAGATTGTTGGTCCACATGCTCATTCCCTCCCTCCCTACCCAGAGGGAAAACAGGCTTGAAAATAAGTAAGGTAGCTTAGCCTTCACTGACCATGAAAGAGAGAAGCTCACATGGCTGCAGGGAACCACAGGAGGCCCCACATCCAGCCTGGGAAAGGTCAGGGCAGAGTAATGGATCCCTGAGTCTAGAAGGGCCTGTTGGCGTTTGCCAGGGAGGCTGTGGGCAGAGGTTCTGGAGCCTCCCCCATAGGTTCACAAGAGCCAACTGTTACGTTTTCAGGAATTTTGCAAACTGTTTACTACACACAGCCATTATTAAAAATTAAATTAGGGAGGCCTGGGTGGCTCAGTCAGTTAAGTGTCCAACTCTTTGTTTCAGCTCAGGTCATGATCTCACGGTTTGTGGGTTTGAGCCCTAAGTCGGGCTCTGCGCTGGCTGGCGGCATGGAGCCAGCTTGGGATTCTCTCTCTCCCCACCCCCCCTGACTCTCCCTCACTTGCGTTGTCTCTGTCTCCCTCAAAATAAATAAATAAAGCTTTAAAAATTAAATTATATAAATGTATAATTATGCAAAATTTTTAAGTGTTTATTTTTGAGAGAGAGAGAGCACGAGTGGGAGAGGAGCAGAGAGAGAGGGAGACACTAAATCTGAAGCAGCCTCCAGGCTCTGAGCTGTCAGCACAGAACCCCACGCAGGGCTCAAACTCACGAACTGAACTGGGAGATCATGACCTGAGCCAAAGTCAGACGCTTAACTGACTGAGCCACTCAGGCGACCTGTAATTATGTAAATTTTTAAAAACAAAGGTAATAAACTCATCACATTCTAATTGTTACTGCATTTTACTATTGTGCATACTCCTGAAGTTATTTATATAAATTGTATCTTTTATTTAAAAAAAAAGTTTATTTACTTTTGAGGGAGGGAGGGAGAGAGAGAGAGAGAGAGAACAATCAAGAGAGGGGCAGAGAGAGGGAGATAGAGAATCCCAAGCAGGGATCTTTCAACTCAGGTCATGATCTCACAGTTCGTGGGCTCGAGCTCCATGTCAGGCTCTGCACTGTCAGCAGAGCTTGCTTGGAATTCTCTCCCTCCCTCTTTCTCTCTCTGCCCCTCCCATGTGCACATGCTCTCTCTCTCAAAATAAATAAAAAACAAACTTAAAAAAAAAATCTTGTCATGTCTGTAGCCACTACATTGTGAATAACACAAAACCTTGAGGAAACATTCTTCCAATGTTTGAAAACTATCATTCAATTCAGCAAAAAAGATCACTTACATCATTGGCAAGTAAGTAAAGTTTCAACACATGTCTTTGTTCTTTTACTTTTGTCTTACCCTTTAATATAAATAAAAATATCAACCAACATTTATGTTAGAACTATACTCATTAGTCAATGATGTGAAGACTTTTTTTGAATCAGATAGTAATCAAGCATTTGTTCATGGTCAGATTTCGTCAAATCCTGGATGAACTGCAACCGAGTAAACTACAGATATTAGAGTGGGCAAAAATTAAAGAAAGTATTACATAAAGTAATTGGCATTGTAGAATTTACCATAAAGGTCACTGTATACTTTAGTGTTATTTGTAAATTGTGTTATTTTACAGCTTTATACCAATAGCATTTATAATAAACTTCTGTATGTATATAGATGCACACATTTTTTCCTGGAGAGCCAGCTGTTAAGCATTTAGCAGCACATCACAGGACAGAAAGTTCTGGGAAGAGAGGACCCAGGGGAGTCCAGGTGCTCAAGGCAAAGTGAGAGGGGAGATGGTGAGGCTGGTGGATGTGAGGGGCCTTTTGAGCAGGGCTAGGGAACCACACACCATCCCGAAGGCCATGGGAGCCATGCAAGGGTTTTGAGTACAGGACAGACCCCTTCAGATTTGTGTTTAGATCATGTTGACAGCTGCGTGAAGACTCCATTGTTAGAGACAGATGATAAGGTGCTGAATTTGTGGAGGGAGAGAGAATAATAGGAGCAAACTCTCAGCACTTAGTATAGGCCAGGCCCTCTCCTAAGCATTTGTTGTGTGTTATTAACTCATTTAATAAGTTGCAACAACCTCATGGGGTAGACACTAGTGTCTTCTTTTTACAGATGAGGTGACTAGGGAATAGAGAGATGAAATAACTAGCAAGCAGCAGAGCTGGGATTTGAACCCAGGAATCTGGCTTCAGAGGCCATACTCTCAACCACTATACTTCACATTTTCAGACTAGGAAGATAGTGAGGCCTAGAGTGAGGTTTCTGAATCTTGATGCACACACAAAGTTGACCAGATATTTACAGACATGCCTGGGATATATTAGGAGCTTGATGAGAGTCTTCAGACCAACAGGATTTGAGTTAGTCATAATAGATTATGAGGAGCCAGGGGAGGTAGGCTTTACCAGCTTCCTCCCTTTGCTGGGTGATACACTCACCCAGAGGTGAGAAACTTCCAGTTCTCTGTTTGTGGACTGCCCTACATCCTCAGAGAGCTCCCATTCTCAAGGACAGACCCCTGAGCAGGAATACCCAGGTGGGAGAGGGCAATAGGGGACAGGGATTGCCTGGGCCCAGAGTGCAGCTCTTGGCTCAAGCGTATGCAAGCTAAGAGTGAGACCTGTGAATTATCACCGATAGGGAGGGCTTCCATAGACAGAGCATAGGTAGAGGCCTTGGGTTCAGACAGGGGAGAGGAGAGAGGATAGGTCCTGCTACCATCCTGGTTTTCCCCACAGGGCATCTGTATTTAATAGCAGAAGTTTGACTATAGCCCTTGAGGCACAGTGACAGGCGGCTCAGCTGCAGACACATATATTTTAAAAAGTATTTATGGAGAGCCTGGGTGGTTCAGTCGGTTAAGCATCTGATTCTTGACTTCGGCTCAAGTCATGATCTCACGGTTCGTGAGTTTGAGCCCCGTGTCAGGCTCTGTGCTGCTGCTGGTGTGGAGCCTGTTTAGGATTCTCTCTCTTTCTGCCCTTCCCCTGCTCTCTCTCCTTTTCTCTCAAAATAAATAAATTAAAAAAATTATATATATGTATATATATAATTTTATATATATGTGTGTGTGTGTGTGTGTGTGTGTGTGTGTGTATGTGTGTGTGTGTAATTGAAATTTGAAAGGAGTAGAGGTGTCTTTCTGTGGAAGTGGAGGACTGAGGGTTGCTGGAGGCTGGTGGCAGGCCAGGCCTCACATCGGGTGTTGGTTCCCTGAAGCCACATCTGTCAGCTTAGGGCTTCCCATCCTGCTGGCTCAGCAGGTTCCACAGGTTGGCAGGTGACTCACCCCCTCACCCTCATATGACCCTGGTCCATGAAGGGGCAGGGGGCCTATAGAGTGGAACACCTACCTGTGTGTTCATCTATGTAGGGTATATGCTGTGTTACATGCTTGAGTCTGAGATGTGTGCCCATGTCTGATTGTACATACAGGCCAGTAGGTCCCTGAACACAAACAGCCCATGTGGGTTGTGCAAAGTTGTAGGCCATAGGTGTGGAGGGTGGGTGCAGTAAGAGGCAGGGGTGATGGGTGAACTCATAGCTCTTCCCAGAACACATGTGCATGGGTGCAGGTGTCTCCCTGAAAGAAGAATGTAGCTTCAGAACCTGGTGAGCCATCAGAGGAAGCCTGGGTGGGTGGCAGGTGAGAAGGGTTCTCTGATGACAGCTTATCCTCCCCAAGGAGGGCTTGGCTAGACCAGCTGGCAGGGCTGGGCATTCTAAGCCCATGGTGACAGGAGTGGTTTTCTCTAAGCTTATCCCTTAAGCCCCTGGCTGCAGGCCATGGTGGCTCCCTCGTGTTAATCCTGAGAGGGCATGCACCCCACAGACCACATAGGTAGGTCAGGAGAAGTGAGTGGGACAGGTGGGCATCAAGCCAGAGCTTTCTTTCTTCCCCTCTGCAGGCAGTAAGGACTGAAGGGTCTGAGTGGTGTACAGTCTGGGGATATGAGGAAAGCATGTCAATCCCAGGTTGCCCATGCCCTTGGTTAGGGTGGCGTTGTGTGTGCTGGCGTGCAGTGTGCGTGCATATCCACGTCTGGGTGTGCTGGCCCCTGCCCCAGCGCCCAGGGCCTGGTGCCGCCTTTCCATCATGCCCCATGATCTGAGAGATGCTTGAAGTGGGACAAAGAGTCTGGGCTAGCAGCCAGGAACCCTCACTTCTACTCCAGGCTTTTTCTTAGTGACTTTGGAGATCTCCCTTTACTTTTTCTGGGGCTCAGTTTTCTCACTGTAAAATGGGGAGAGGCCATAATCCCTGCAGGGCCACCCCTCGAGGCTGTTGGGTGACAGATGCTAATGGAGGTGTTTGAAAAGTTTGCAAGGCTTGGTCCTGGGGCTTCACAAGGGGAAGGGTGCCATTCCCTGTGTTGTTCAGCTGAAGGACTAGGGGTTGAAAGCAGGTAACCTCCAGGGGGACTTGCATTCTGCCCTACAAGGGGTGTTCAAACCTCCTGGAGAAGTGAAGTGTTCAGAGTTCTGGGGCTGAGATTCAAAACCAATTAACACTACAGGACACGACCTGCCCTTGGTGAGGCT
This sequence comes from Acinonyx jubatus, assembly GCF_027475565.1. Lineage (NCBI taxonomy): Eukaryota > Metazoa > Chordata > Mammalia > Carnivora > Felidae > Acinonyx > Acinonyx jubatus. Next base: position 38,271,005 of record NC_069391.1, read on the forward strand.
GGGAAAGTCTGTCTACCCATCCCTGCACCTCCCAACCCTTCTTGCCTCCTGGGGGTGAACAGCAGTGCTCTTAGACTAAGGTTGGGAATATGCCTTCTCTCATATTCCACACCCCCAATCCCCTCTCTGTCCTTACCTCCAACTTGCTGTCTTTCAGGCTCACACTTCATGAGTTCAGAGTTTCCATCCTGGGCTGTAGGCTTAGCCAGAGCAAACAGACAGCACTAAAGTCAACAAAACAAGGAAGGTGCGACAGGTGATGTGGAAAACAAAACTTGGAAGCCACAGTGAAGGTGTGTGGGCTGGGCAGGACACAGCAATGTGTCTCCCCTCAGAGTAGCACCCTAGTTCTAAGGCTGGTCATGCCAGTCTCTTGTAGGGTGTCTGAGGAGAGAGCTCATGGTGGTGCCTCCAGGGGATTCAGGTCAAAGGAGTGAAGTTAAATCTTCAGCAGGGGATGCTAGTGCCCAGACTAATGAATGTTGTAAAAAGGATGTGGTGGCTAGGGAGAGGGGGTGCTTCTGACCCTCCACCCCACAGCTACTACTGCTGACTCACAAAGCGAGAGGCTACCTGGGGCCAGGGTTGTGGGTGGAAGCAGGCAGGGAAGGAGTAAACAGTCTGGAACAGGAGCAGGATTGAAAAGTTCGTGGCTCTCTGCCCTGCTCTAGCTGCTCGCCCCAGGACTCAGGATGTTGGAGCCGCAAATTCTGGGATTCCCAAAACACACCCCCTTGCCCCACCCACAGGTATAGTCCTCCTCCCTGACAACCTATTTCTCTCCCACTCAGGGAAAGGGGAGCTCAGTTCTCTTAACATATATCTGTTGTGCACCTATGCACACTTTGCTGTGCAGGCTGGGGAATCCCTAGGAGGCTGCTTGCCCCAGGTCCTGTCACGCCTGAATCCCCCAGATACTTTGTGAGCTGACTGCTTGTTTGATGGAGCTAGTGATTGCAGGCAGCCTGGGGCAGCCCCGCCCCCAGACCCAAGGGGGCAACCAGGGAGTCAAGTCCAGATTGCTGAGCGTCCAGGCTGCACTGGGAAGGGCCAAAAGAGCAGACACGCCTGGCTGGAGCAGCTTAAAACCTGGGTGAGGGGCGCCTGGGTGGCTCAGTTGGTTAAGCGTCCGACTTTTGATCTTGGGTTAGGTCATGATCTCACGGTTTTTGGGTTTGAGCCCCAAGTCCAGCTCTGCATTAATGGCATGGAGCTTGTTGGGATTCTGTCTCTCCCTCTCTCTGCCTCTCCTGCACTCTTCTCTCTCTCTCTCAAAATAAATAGCTGAACTTTAGAAAAAAATTGAAAAAATAAAAAACAAAAATAAAGGGCGTCTGGATGGCTCAGTCGTTAAGTATCTGACTTCAGCTCAGGTCATGATCTCAAAGTTCATGAATTTGAGTCCCACATGGGGTGAGCTTGAGCCCTGCTTTGGGTAAAACACGAGTCCTGGTGACCCTGCTTCTCTCTCTTTCCTTCTCTCTCTCTCTCTTTTGCCGCTTGCTCACTTGTGCCCATCTCTCAAAAACATAAAAAAATAAAAAGAAATCTGGATGGAAGTCCATGGGCTTTGGTCTTGCTGTCTGTGGAATGAGCATAGTATACTCTGCCCTCAGCCCTTCTAGCTTGGACCTGGCGTCAGGCAAGAGTTGGTCAGGGCAGATGGGGGGCATCCAGGTTCCCTTTCTTCGAACAGACATCCTCTCCACCTCTCCACAAAATGTTTATTCTCTACTGGACACTTGCCATGCCGTGTACCAACTCAATCTCTTCTCCTACAAACCCTGCAAGGTGAGGATTAGTATATCTCCATCATACAGATGAAGACACACAATTAAAAATCTTGCCCAAAGCCACCCACACCAACTAAGAAGCTGAACTGGTGGGAGATGGACTAGATGGGTGATGGGTATTAATGAGAGCACTTGTTGAGATGAGCACTGGGTACATATGGAAGTGATGAATCACTGAATTCAACTCCTAAAACCAGTATTGCACTGTATGTTAACTAAAATTTAAATAAAAAAGAAGCCAAACTGGATTCAAGCTCAGGTTTGCCTAGGATAAAGCCTGAGCTATGAACCATAGCTCATCACCTGCATCGGGGAGCCTCTCCTTGTGAATAGCCTAACCCCAAACCAGCCCAAGACTCAGGCTCCAGGCCAGGAGGTCCCTGGGTTTTCCACTGCTCTTTTCTGCCACCACCTAAGTCGGCTTTCTCACAAAGCCTCCCTGATCCTGACTCCTCTTTTTGCTCTAATTAAGCAGGTACCTGACACCCCACCACTATCTGACCCTTCTTTTCTAGTGTGGAAGGATTTTAAAGTTAATTTAGGCAGAAATCAAAGGATGAAACCAGAAAGTGAATGGCTGATTGGGAACTTGACAATGGAGGGATCAGGCTGCCACTTTCTGGACCCACTGACTGGTCAGCATCACTAAGCAACTGAATATTGTCTCTGGATAGGACACAAAAGGAAGGCACATAGCATGGTCTACAAAGGATCCTCTGCCCGCCCCCCATTGAACCTAAATAAAATCACACCCATGAGTGCTAACTTCCTGAATATTCTAAAAAATATAGGGAATGGAGGAAAAGTTAAATGACACCACAAAGAAGCAAACAGATAAATCCAGAACATGGACTTCCCACAGAACCATATTTACAAGTCAGTGACATGAACAAATCAGAGGGAGAAAGAGGTACAGCTCCTGCTTAAGAGAGCACTTACCTAGTGTAATGTGTGACCTTGTTTAGATCTTGACTCAAACAAATTAATGCAAAAAGACTTTTTGAAATAATTATGGGTACTTACTAATTCCATGGAATTGTTCATTTCGTTGGATATGGTACTGTGATTAAGAAAATATTCATATATTTTATAGAAGAATATTGAAGAATATAGGAGTGAAATGACATAATGCCAGGAATTTGTTTTAATATACTTAATAAAGGGGCACCTGGGTGGCTCAGGCATCCGGATGTAGGCATCTGACTCTTGATGTCGGCTCAGGTCGTAATCTCACGGTTGTGGGATGGAGCCCCGAGTCGGGGCTCTGTGCTGAGCATGGAGTCTGCTTGGGATTCTCTCTCTCCCTCTCTCTCTCTTTCTCTCTGCCCCTTCCCTGCTGTCTCTCTTAAAACAAATAAGCTTCAAAATACTTCATAAAAAAAAAAAAAGACCTGATGAAGCTAAAGTGGACAGAGTTGGGAGAAGTCTTGATGAGGTTGGATTGAAGCAGGGGAAGGTAGACATGTTTGTTAGATGAAGGAGAGAGAGAGAGAGAGAGGACAAGAGAAAGATGTTGGTTCATTTGTTCTGGAGCAGTGGGGTGCCATGTGGACAGGCTTGGGGAGATGGCAGCTTTTGTGCGGTGGGAGAGGGCACTGGGGATGCGCGGGGCTGACTTCTCCATTGGAAACGGAAGGTGCTGTGCCTGCCAAGATGTTCTATTTAAGGGCCTACAAAAAGATGCTTTGTTTTAAAATTTTAAAATGAACTTGTCGGTTGAAGAAAATGTTTTAATATACAACATTGATATATCTGTCTTTAGACAAACATGGTTACATAATATAATTTTTAAAAACATTTTTATGAAGGAATGGGCCCACAAAGGCAAACATGGCAAGGGTCACGAATAGCAGAATATGGCTATAGGGT